>NC_051070.1:4346091-4653591 GCF_004664715.2 Peromyscus leucopus | reverse complement strand
GGACCTGCTGGGTAAAGCCACGAGGAACCCAAGAACCGGCTCCCACAGGACATACAGAACATCCCACAGCAACATCTTCTCCACATCTTCACTCCTTCTATTGCTCATTGATTCTCATTGCTATTGTGTAACTTTTCACCTTTAGTTATCATTGTATTTTGGTTGGGCAAATGGGCCATTTATGTTTCTCAGGTGACTACTGATGGAGAGAGAGCTCTTTGGACTAAACATTTGGTTATTAACTAGGCTAATACATCCTTCAAATCTTTTGTCCAGTTCTTATGTAGTCTCATTTTTTCTTATTGGGATGCAGTAATTATTTTCAGGGCTTGCCTGAACAGCAATCTTTTGTTGTATTACAAGTATGTTTCCCTACTTGGTAGCTTGATTTCCCCTCCTCATATTCCCTTGCATGTCTAAAACTTGTTCATTCTCAAGCAATCTAGCTTTTCAGTGTTTTCTATGATCAGTTCTTTAGAGAGCCTCCTTTTTGAGGTTTTTACCATAATCCCACAAGCAATTTTATTTCATTTTCCTCTATAAGATTTATTATGTAAACTACAATTATAATTTAACTGATATTAATTTTATGTTGACATCATTTATGGCTGAAAATTCATTCTTTGTATGGATATTTTAGGAGGACGATGTTTGATAGCAATTAAATCAATAACTAAAGAATATGGCTAGATGCTATAATCATTTAATAAGAATATAGCCAAAATTTTATATATATCTTAAATTCACATACTGACTTGAGCATCTTTTGTATGAAATTGGTGTGTGTGTGTGTGTGTGTGTGTGTGTGTGTGTGTATCCCTTGTATACTATTATGATTCTCATCTTAGAGTGGAGGAAATGAAGGCTCAGAGATGACAAGCAGTTTTCCACAGCCAAAGGCTGGAAAAGCCAGCGTTAGACATCATGTGTTCTGTCTGTAGAACCAGCCCCTCCTGCCATGAGACCACACTGCCTCCCAGTAAATCTCCTATAATGCAGCTTTCCTTATGCAGCTCGGGTTACGAAATCTGTGTTTGGACAGCCTTTTTACACAGGACAGAGTTCATGACTTAAGAAGCATTGGGGTTGGGGGAGCTGTAGCTGAGACATATAAGCTATTTCTTTCCCTCTCTTATTTTCCCCCCGATTTGAGTGCCTCTACCTACATTTTAAGCAGGCAGAACTTCTCTGGGAGCAATTTCTCTTTAATTTCCAGGAGTGTGTCGTTATCGAAGCTTCCAGCACACTGGGCGTGCTAAAAATGAAGCACAGAGGTCTGCTTCCCATTATGTGCATCTCCCTCAGCAGTTGCTACAATTTTACTGAGACTGCAAGCACAGTCTCCTTCCTGGCTTCCCTGTGTCTGTGGCTTGAAGCCAGCCCTTTAAAATCAATTTCGCTTGCCCTTGACTTCAGTGGTTGGATTTCTATTTGATTTCTATTTCTTATTCTTTTATTTGAATCCTGGATTTCATCCAAAAATGGAGCAAGAAGGGAGTCCAGACTTTTGAATACTGATACCACCAGCCGACTGTAAGATGATAGCCCATTGTTCTGACTGGAACCTGCACAAACCAGGCCCTAAGTCCCCAGTGACAGGGGGCTTGTGTGTGGTACCTGCCACTTATCAGTTGTAACACATACTCCAACATTAAGCAAAGAGAAGTGGCCAAGGTATAAAATGTGATTGAGGGCTTTTGAAGAAAAACGAAGAAGAAGAAACCAAGATGCAAATGTGGGGGTTGGGGAAAGGCAACTAATGGTCCTCCTCAAGCAATTAACTCAGCCCTCCTCATGTGAGCTCAATGCAAAGGGTTGGAGCAACCATATCCTGAAGCTCAGCTCTAATTACACTCTAATCCAGCAGCCCATGTGACTCAATGGTTTATAAATAGAACTTCAGAGGCGGAAAACAAAAACACAAACTATAAGTCATGACTGAACGAGTTCAGTTTAATGAAAAGTTATTTGAGATGGTGTTGGGGGAATTGCCACAGCTTGGGCACCTGGAGAGACCAAGGTGGGATTAGCTTTGAAGTGCAGACCTCAAAATGCAGTTGTGCCACTTGAAAGTCTCTGGGCTGTGTGCTGGAGGTAGAAGATGCTAATGCAAAGCTCCAAGAAACAGCCAGGAGCAGGGGGAGTGGGGGGGGGGGGATGACACAAACAAAACCCAGAGTAAGTTCTCTACAAGCAGCATCATACAGAAAAAAGAAAATTGTTTATTGTCAAAGGCTTGAAAGCATTCAAGTATGTGCCTTTTCTGTGTCTGAGGAGTTCTGCCTTAAACTCCTTGGGGACAAAAGTCATTTGCAGATGCCATGGATTCAGCTCAGACTTAGCATTAGCATGACCTTGAGAAGGTCATTACCCATTCTTTCTCTGACCTAAGTGCCTCAAAGGCAAGGGTATGCTTGGCAAACCTAACCTATACTAGTCAAGACTCAGATTTTTGTTTTGTGAAGAAAGAAATTATGAAAAAAATGGAAAAGATACTGCTAAATGATATCTAACTTCGCCTTTGACCTAAATATTCCACATTTAATAATGTTTCATGATGAGCAGTTTGGAATGTGCCAAATATATTTACATACCCAAGTAGGTAGTTTACCAACAGGGGTGAGAAAGTGGGAGAAGAAAATGATACATCATGTCAAGGAGGAACTTTTGAACATTGACATGGTTTAAAATTATTACATGGTGACACTAAGTGACACACTTTATATTGATTTTATCACTGCATCAGACTGCATATTGACCATGCATCCGCTCAATGACAACTCACCTGACCCAGTGATTGTTATCTGAATGATTAGTTCTAGATTCCCATAATATTTTTGCAACATCACACTCTGTTAACTTTTATTCCATAACAGCTTTCCTAGTAACAACCAACTAGATAAAGTAAAGAGGTAAAGAAGCCTTTTAAGTAAATGGTTTCTTGTAGTTTGGAAAGGTTAGTCCCAACACAAGGCATCAGTGAAGACAATTGTAGCTTGCACTCGCACTCAAGTGCATTCATGCACACACACACACACACACACACACACACACACACACACCATGCCTCTTCCCACTAGAAAAGATAAATGACAAAATCATTGGAAGGTCCTGAGACCCAGAAAGTGCTGTAAGCAGTGGCAGTGGCAACAGAAACAGGGATATTTCAAACCTTCAATCTGAGGTGGAGTGAGCTGGCCCTTCCTGAGTTCCATGGACCACTGCAGGTAGCAGCTTGTAATGTGTAGGTGATCATCTAGCTCAGTCTCAGCCCCCATCACCTGTGCCTGTAAGAAGTCTACTAGCAAGAGCCTCTCTCAACTCACTTTCCAGACATTTTCTAGTCTATTTACAGAACTCCTTCAACAAGTAAATCTAAAGAACTGGACTTCTGGGTTGGGATGGGAATGGAATCCCTGATGCATTGATTGGCTTGACACTCTTGCTTCTCCCTCTTCCTGTTTTACTATTTTCTCTCTCAGAGTGATGCTGCTAAGAACTGATGACTTCAATGGTCTTAGTTGACCTGTCTAAGGTAAGAGAATCACAATCATGTGTCAAGGGTCAAGTAGCCCTCCTCAGTTATCCAACAATCAGCAACTGGCTCCTTGTCCAACATTTTTCATCAGTCACCACCACCTCACACTCAGGGAGCTACCCTCAAATAAAGTAGCTTCTAGAATGTTCTACTGACAGAATTAACTTTAATTGATTGGTTTCTGAAGATAAATTTATAATCCAAGGGTAAAGATGTGTTGGTTGCTGGGGGATGTCTTTCTGTATGCTGTGAATATATGTTGTTCCCCATTGGTTAATAAACAAGCTGCTTTAGCCTATAGCAAGTCAGCTTAGAGGCAGGCAGGAAATCAAAGGAGAGAGACAGGAAAGAGAAAGGCGGAGTCTAGGGAGACACCAGCACCACCAAGAGAAGCAAGATGTGAAAGTACCAGTAAAGCCACAGTCATGCGGCAAAACATAGATTAATAGAAATGGGTTGAGTTACAAGAGCTAGCTAGCAAGAAGCATGCCGTAGGTAATTGGCATACAATTGGTAATTAATATAAGCTTCTGAATGATTATTTTATAAGTGGCCATGGGACTTTGGGGCCTGGTGAGACCAGAGAAAACTTACAGCTACAGGTGGCAGTAAGAATGATGTCCCCACAGGCATGGCAGTCAGTCAGCTGGTGACATGATTGATACCCATACGAGGTGTCTTCTGTGAACACACAGAGACATGCACACACACACACACACACACACACACACACACACACACACACACACACACCATGCTGTGGCTGTCACCTGGCAAGGGTGTTTTCATCCAAGCATATAGCACAGATGCTCCTTATATACCAGGCATTGTACTGGGCGCTGAGTCTTGAAGTGGCCTGGGGAAATGAGGATGATCGCATGAACATGCTGAGTCCGCACTAGAATAAAGAATTCTGCCAAGGACGCTGGGGAGACGACTCCGAGGGACTAATGGCTGAGCTGAGCCCTGTAGAGCAAGTCTGATTAATGCATTGGAGAACTGGCTCACCATGACAGGGATGAATTCACTTTATTACTTGATCATCTGGTCACTGTTCTCACTTGGCCATGCCTCAAGCTGAAAACACACCATGCAGCTAAGTTCTGCCAGGGAGTAAAGCTGACAGTCAGGACGGAACCCCAGGTCTTTTCTGGGACTGTGAGTGTGTAGAGAAAGCCTTTGGGCATTCAACTTCTCTGTAGGATGGAGTGTGTGTGGAAGTGTCTCACATGTGGTTGCCTGGGCTTCTTTGGACTGACCCCTTGGCAAGCATGCTTCCTTCCCTTGAAAGGTTTGAATATTTCCCAAAACAACGGGTTGTTTCATAGAACTTAAGACCATTCTAGAATTTGTAAACAATGTGGATTTTAAATTTTTAAGTGAAATCCATGTAAGATAAAGCAAGTTGTTTAAAGGAAACAACTCCATCACATAACGTCATCTTTATCTAGTTTTAAAGGGTTTTCATCACCCAAAGACATCCCACAGCTATTGAATAGTTACTTTTCAAACTCCTCTCTCCCAAGCTCTAGGCAACTACAAACTATTTTCTGCTTTTACATACAGATTAATCTACTTTGAATAGTATATTTAAGTGGAACCATATCATATAAGGCCTTTGTTCTTGGATCTCTTTGCTTAGGATAATGGTTTTTGAGGTTTACATATGTTGTTACATGCATCAATACTTCCTTTTAATGGATTTTTATGCATAATAGTGTGTGTTTGTGTGTGTGTGTGTGTGTGCTTTCTCACACATGCTTGTGTGGAGGTTAGAGAACAGTTTTGGGGAGTCTATTCTCTCCTTTCAGTATGGATTCCTGGGTTATAGCTCAGGTCATTATTGTTAGTGGCAATCACTTTTCCCTGCTAATCCATCTCACTACCCTCACATTCTGTCTTTTGTGGCAGAATCTCTCACCAAAGCTAAAACTTCCTGATGGGCTAGATGAACTGGTCAGCCAGCTCCTGCGATCCACCTTTCTCTGCTCTGCTTTCCCCGGCACTGAGATCATGAATGCGCATGACCAGACATGTGTGCTTTTATGCTGATGATCTGAACGCAGGGTCTCACGCCTGCAGTTCGGCACGACACTTTGCCCAGTGAGCTGTTGGACTATCTCCCTAGCCCCTCTGCTCATTATTTTAATTTTAATAGGGTTTATTATCTTCTGTTTGGTGAATTTCATATCCTAAATACCAGATCATATATCTTTATAAAGTCTAACACACGGTTTCTGCATCCTTTCTCCATTCTGTAGGCTACCTTTCTTCTTTTGTGTTCATATCTGTGTTGTAAACAAGTTTTTCACTTTGATAGATTACCATTTCTCTTTTTCCTCCTGATTTTTAGGATTTCAGTGTCATACCTAAGAATGCTTTGCCAGACCCAAAGTCAGGAAGACTTACCACTTTTTTCCCTAAATGCCAAGGGGCTATCTTTTCTATGTAGTCCATCTTAAATTAATTTTTGCACCCAGTTTGAAGTTGAAATTTGAATGTGACTATTCTTTTTAGGGGTAGCATGTGTTTTAAAAGACCTTTCTTTCCCTATTGTGGCCCCAGCATCTTGATTGACAATCCAGCCACCACAGATGTAAGTTTCATTTCTATATTCCCACTTCCTGCACATATCTATTTTTATAAAAAACTTTCCTGACAAAGATCTTAGCCACAATAACTCCTGTTCTATTCAGTCCTCTTGGTAACTGGGCTTTTGAGAGATCTTCAGAACATAGAAAACTCACCTCTTATTTTTCTTCCCTTGCACTGAAACATTTCTTGACTCTGGAGGGTGAGAAAAAACTCCATTTTTGAATCCCTTTCAAAGATTATGTTTGACCATGGAACTAAGAGAGCCTACATGCAGAGCCCAGGAGATACAGCAGCCCCGTGAACTGGAGAACATTTGTTCTCTCTAGACTCCTTCAAAGCCCAATTACTAGAATTTGGGTCCTTCCATCTTGGAGCTCCTCTTCTGACAAGGTTTTGTTGTATAAATGGCTCATACAGTGCATTCCTTTTGGGGAGGTGGGGAGTCTCATGTGTCCTATATTGGCTTCAGACGACCTATGTAGCCAAGGATGACGTTGAACTTCCAAGAACCAGGATTAAATGTATACAGCACTGAAACTGGAGTACGAGGTTCTAGGAATTGAGCCCAGGGCTACATGCATGCCAGACAGGAAGTCTAGCAGAGGAGTTGCACCCCCAGTCACAGAGTTTTCCTTTCACAACTCTGCATGGGCTGTCCTGTGCCCTGCTCCACATTTGTAGTCTATTGGCCCAAGCTCTATGACTGATTATTTACCTGTTAAAATATTTACATTGACTCTTTGAGGCCACACAGCTGCTCCTGGCAGAATTACTGTGGAGCCCCTAAGGACCAGTCTCTGAACTTTTCCAATTGAAAAGGTCAGGCAGTTATGGGAACTGACAAGTTTTAATTTTGTAACCTCTGTGGAAAGCGGGATGGGGGCAGACTCGAACAAATAAATTAGTGTGAGCTTGACAGGAGACCCAGGGAAAACTACCACGGGAGGAAAGGAGAGGCGATTTAACTCCAGTCAACAAAGAGGGGTGCTGGGTGTGCCGTAGACACAGTCAAGCTGTGTCATCATGTGGATGGAGGGAAGTGTGAGTTATTAATCCCTTAAATCTCCTCCAGACCTTGTCCAGCTGAGGTCCACTCACTCTGTTCTGATCCAAAGGAGATTACTGGTGATTTATGGTGCCTCAGAGACACAGATGCCCCAGAAATGGTTCTCAACAGACTGTTCAAGAAACTTCCAAACTTGTAGATGCCTTGATCACACAGGCTCACTTGTAAGTTTTGTTCTTAACAGAGGCAGTCCACACTGCTATGAAAGTGAGAGCATGTCAGGGCCATGCTTTCACTGGGCATTTCATCCTCGAATTTTCTGCTGTGCTTTGTCGGGAAACTATGCTACCTCATCATTAAGACGAAGTCCTCTGCCCGGTCAGACAGCTTCTGCTCTGTGATACTTATATTTTTTTACGTTAGATCTTGTAGGAAAATTTATAGAAAAAAAAAATCACAAGAGTCACAAGGAAGTCACAAAGCACTCAAATTACCATTTGTAATATATCCAGTCATAGGATATATAAAGTTGGAAAATGCCTTGTAATGCCTCTTTACTCCCATTATTATCATTATCATAATTATTATGTGTCTGTGTGTGTGTGTGTGTGTGTGTGTGTGTGTGTGTGTGTGTGAGAGAGAGAGAGAGAGAGAGAGAGAGAGAGAGAGAGAGAGAGAGAGAGAGAGAGAGAGAGATGTGGCTGCCCAAAGAGGGCATATGTGTAGAGGCGCTGATGTAGAAGAGGACATCCAATCTCCTGGACCTGAAGTCACAGGTGGTTGTGAGCTGCCTGATGCAGGTGCTTGGAAATGGGTACTAGGAACCCGTGGTGATATGGATGAGAATGTCCTCACATAGGCTCCTATATGTGAATACTTCATCCCAAGTTGGTGCAACTATTTGGGAAGGATTAGGAGGTGTGGCCCTGTTTGAGGAGGTGTGTCATCGGGTGTTGGGCTTTGAGGTCTCAAAATCCCATGTCACCCCAGTTAGCTCTCTCTGCCTAGTAGTTGTGTCCGCTGCTGCCCAGGGCCATGACAACCTGCCTTCTGCCACTCTGCTCACCATATGGTCAAGGATGCTAACCCTCTGGAACGATAAGCCCCAATTACAGACTTTCTTTCATAAGTTGCTTGCTCATGATGTCTTATCACAACAAAAGAAAAGTAGCTGAGACAATCCCAACTCAGTTTCTTTAATAAAGCAGTAGGTGTTTTTGTACATTGAAGCAACCCTCTTACAGCTTCCACACTAATATTAACTTCTCTTGAATCAACCTGGGTCCCCCAAAATCTACTTACACCTACTAACACATCCACCTCAAACATGCGCCTCCCATGAGTTTCAACGCTCCAGCTTCTTCAGCTTTGCTTTCTTCGATGACTCTTCATCAGTTTCTCAAAGGTCTGTTTCACCAAATGTGCCCACCTTTGCCCCTCAACTCCACATTTCTCCAGTGCCTCCTGTGGACACCTCTAGTGAGTTTCCTTAGAAAATGACCCTTCTCCTGCATCTACGGAATGCAGTTTTCTGTAATGGCCTGGTTCTCTGTACCAGACCTCAGTTAACAGCCAGCAGCTGCACCACCAGCTTTTCACACTCATTGTAACTCTGCATTGCTCAGACTGTATCTACACACCTGTCTAGGACACTGTCGTTGCTCCATTTAAGGCTAATAGTCCTAAAATCCATAGCTCAGAGGCCCAACAAGGGTGGAACTTTGTCCACTTTGCTCAATATGTGCCTATTCTTCCTCCAGCCCAGCACCTGAATCTGAATAGAATGTGTTTCAGCCAGCAACTACAGCCCCACCGTTGCCGGCCGCCTTCTCAGGTGGTGACACAACTGGACTTGTACATCCTGCTGGTCCTCCTGCTGCCGCCACCAACTTTAGTTTTTAACTAAAATCTCTATCCTTCTATTTATCAACAAGATTTGGGAGTCAGAGGCTGGGGTGAAAACCTGCTAGCTCAGAGAGTTTGAGGAACAACTAGCTCACATTTTCTCCTTGCTGGCATCTCAAAAAGAGTGTTCTTCTGTTCTGCAAAACCAAAAAAGACCACCACATTCAAAGGTCCTCCCTACTACTTCCTGTAGGTCCCTCTATCTATCATCTAGTCTCCTTCTGACTTTCTATGATGACTCTGTCAACTATTTGCTGGCTCTGCCTCCTGACACAAGGTTGATTTTTACTTAATTAATGTAAATGCTAACTCAGGGTTCACAGTGTGATTGAATATCATGCAACATTTCCCCTTTATTGTCTAAATAAAAATGAAAGGTTTTAACTCTACTACAGTAAAACTACATAAAATAACAATAATTACCAGGTAAGAACCACATTCACAATATCCATTTCAAATCTCTTAAATGAGTTTTTAATACTAAATATAAAAAATTATCCTTTTTATTTAAGAAGAAAACTCAAAAGCTGATGTTCAAGATGGCATAGGCCACATGACAATCTAAAGTCTAACATGCTAACATGGAATTAAGACACACGGTTTAAGAAAACCCATTTTTTCATCTCATGCCAGTAAGGCAAGTGTGCCTTTGGTAAATTATCATTCAAAAATATTATTTATTTATTTACTTACTTACTTATTTATTTATTTATTTATTTATTATACATGAATAAATGAAGGGCATTTGTTAATCTTATAAGTTGGTTTGGATTAAATGACCAAACTGTTTAATGAAGTATAGTCTCTCCTAATCAAGAAATCTCTCCTGTTCAAATCTAATCTTTATCAGTCTTAATGATATCCATAGTTTTTCTTCTACTGTGGAAACAAAAGCAAATCTCTTCCCTAGTGTAACTCATATCCTGGTTTCCATTCTGAGGTCAAAATGTCTTTGAAATATGCAGTCTGATTTAATTTAGCAATTTTTCTACTATCCGTTGTCTCTCTGCAGTCATTGTTCCTTTTTAATTATCATCTAAAAATTTAAAATTAATAAAACACTGTGTAGTGTATATCTCACAGTCTTTATTACACCTTTCTGTTTATTGAGTATATCTAAGAGTTTGAATTTCACCTCTCCAGACTTGTACTTTCTGTGATTGAATTTTCCATAAACATATCTTAGATAATAAATAATTAATAGGATCTCCTTTTTGTATTTTTTCAGGAGAAATTTTAAATCCCCAATAAAGCAAAATCTCTTTACTTCATCAAACATTTTTTTCTAAGGTATGTGCATCTGGATCATCCAGTAAGATGTTAACCATGTAATGGTAAATTATAGGTTGAAGAAACTGCTTATGAATTATTTCTAATGGCTGTTGTGCAAAATATTGACACAAAGTGGGGCTGTTGTACATTCCTTGTGGAAGAATTTTCCAATAGTATTTTTTAACTGGCTGGGAAATATGAAAAGTAGGTGCTGTAGAGGCAAATTTTTCTCTACCCTGTTCATTTAAAGGTTTAGGAAAAAAACAGCCTTTTAAATCAATCACGATAATGGACCATCACTTTGGTACTAAAGAAGGTAAGAAAATCCCAGGCTGTAAAGAGCCCATTGACTGGATCATCTTAATTACAGCCTTCAGATCTGTTACCATTCTCCATTTTCTAGAATTCTTTTTAATGACAAATATAGAATCTCCCAGGACTGGTTAATTCTTCAATATGTTGAGCATTTAGAGGCTCCTGTACCAGCTGTTCTAGTTCCTGTAATTTTTCTGATATCAAAGGCTAACATGCCACACATTCAAGTTTGTCAACCATTTTAAAAGCAGGGCTATTGATACCTTTGAAATACCAATAGTTTTTGCCCTGCTTATGTACAACCTGAACAGTCTGTAACTGTTCTTGATAATACCTTTTAATAATTTTCTCAGAAGTAATCTTTATTTTTGGTTTGTTTCTGAGATTGGAGGACTATTAATCTATGTTTTCCATTGCTGCAGCACATCACATGCCCATAAATTCATTGTTGTGATACCCACATATGACTTTAATTTTCCTCTCTATCCTTCTGGCCTTATACACTTGATCTATCTTGCACTTTGTTTTTCCTGAGACAAAGTTCCAATCCCTAGAAGTAGAACATTTACTTCCTGAAAGGTCAATCTGGATGCCAAGATTTTGCTGAAATTATTGTTATATCTGTCTACATATTGTCTACTAAACCTTCAATTTCAATGTTATCTATTTGTATTTTTAGCTTTTGTCTCTGATCATTTGTAGAAGTTTGCCAAAATAGCTGTTTCTGGTGTCTCCTGAACTTTTTGTCTTATCTAATGAAGATTCTCTATCTTTAATCACATCCAGAGCAGTATTGTTTTTAACAACAGGCATTAAGTATTTTAGTTGTTCTGTGGATGTTTCTCCAATGCTGACAGGGAATAATTTAACCAAATTTGACACTGAGGCCTGTGGGAGACCCCCTGAGGCATTTCCCTTTGGTAAAGGGTTACCTGTCCCTTGTCGATCTGCATTCATTAGTCCAATGACAGCCTTTGTCATATCTGCATATTTCAGAAGATTGAGTCCTTCTGTTCGGATTATCTCTAGAAAAAAAAAAAAAACGTTGTTTCTAGGAACATCTTGCTCACAATCCTCTTTCAAATGACTTTGTTTAGCACAATTAAAACATCTGATATTTTGATTTTTCTTAAAATTTCTAGAAATTAATTATCCTATCAGAGTATCATTATAAGTGTGAGATCCAATATCAACTGTATTTCTAATCCATTCATCTATTGGTGCTGATCTTGCCCTTAAAGGCCTAATTATCCTCTTGCATTCTGAATTAACATTTTCAAAAGCCAAAGATTCAATTAATATTCATCTGCCTTCTGGATCTAATACTATTCTATTTATAACTGAAGTGAATCTTTTCTGTTGTTGTTGTTTTTGAGACAGGGTCTCTCTGTGTAGTTTTGGGGCCTGTCCTGGATCTTGCTCTGTAGACCAGGCTGGCCTCAAACTCAAAGAGATCCACCTAGCTCTGCCTCTTGAGTGCTGGGATTAAAGGAATGCACCACTACCACCCGGCCTGAAGTCAATCTTTGCAAAAATAATCAGTGAAGGCTTCTTTGAGGGCCTTTTATAATTTTAATAAAGACTCAGATCTCTTTCCTGATTCCTGATTCTTTGACCTTGTCCCAAGCATTTAAGGCTGCTAAATGTCTAGGGCCAAGGTATAATCATCAAATTCAAACTGTCTTTGCAACTCAGCATATTTGCCTCACCTAAAAGTTGATCTTGGGAAATATTAATGCCTTAAAGCCCTATTTCATTGTTCTGTGGCCCTAGCTTCCTCTGTCTACCATCTTCACCATTGTGACTGAGGACCAGCTTCCAATAGTGCTGTAGCTAAATCTTTCCAGTCTTGGGGGATAATCCTGTTCTGAGTTGCCCATAAATTTCACATCTGTTTCACATAGGGTGAATGCATACCATATGAAATGACTGCTTCCTTAAATCTCCTCAATCTAATATTTCTATAGAATTCCATCTAACTTCTGCATAACTTTGGGGGTGCCTATCATCTGCTGGTCATTCTTTTATAGTAACTAGATAAACAAATGTTGGTTTTCTCATAACCTTGGGCTGCCTCTCTTCAGTTTCATCATGCAGTGTTACAGAATGATCTTATCTAAATTACTCTGTCTGTGTCTAAGTACCTTTTCTTATTTTCATTAGTAGATCTTTCTAATGCCTGTATCTTATCAGTGCTAAGTCTTTTTAGAGCTTGTTTCTTAAGTCCTTCTAAGGCTTATATCTTATCAGTCAAATTTTTCTTATTTTCATTAATAAGTCTAAGGCTTATATATTATCAGTCAAAATTTCATATTTTGTACTGTTATCAAACCACTTTTAAGGAAAAATATTAATTACCAAACTGATAATCACAATAGACATTATGTCAAGCCCAGATAAGTCATTTATCCCCTCATTTATTTTTTCCATTTTCAAGCCACCCATAGTAGCAGTATACAGAGTCCTAACTCCCTGCATTGTGATACTTCCCATTCTTTATATGGGAAAGATGTTTTTTAACATTATTTAACGCTCTCCTTAAGGACTTCCCAGGCATTTCACCAAATCTGCTGACTTCTCAGTTTGTCTGCAGCATTAGTGCTCTCTGCAAGCTTGGAACCCTTCCACCACGTGTGAGCCAGCTTTCTGGAATCCCTGCAGACAGCAGTGGTGGTGACAGTGGTGGCTGTGTGGTGTGCCCCTTGTTGTAGTATCAAAATGTTGTTTTCCCTCTGGCAAAGTGGCTGCACCTGAATCTACTGCAGTTTTAGCCAGTAAATATGGCCCCATAGTTACTCTCCCACTTCTCAGATAGTGGCACAGTGGGACTTTTATGTGCCACTGGATCTGCCTCCTGCCACTGCCACCAAATGTAGTTTTTAACTAAATCTCTATCATTCTACATTGTCATTAAGACTTGGGAGTCAAAGGCTGGGGTGAAAACCTGCTAGCTCAGAGAGATTGAGAAGTAGACCTTCCCTCTTCACTGATGTCTCAGAAAAAGCATCCTTCTACTCTGCCGAGCCAAAAAGACCACCACACTCAAAGTCCCTACTACTTACTGTGCATCTATCTATCTTCTAGTCTCCCTCTGACTCTTTGTGATTACTTTCTGTCAACTAGTTTCTGGTTCTGCCTCCTGAACCAAGGTTGATTTTATTTAATTAATGTAAATGTAAACTTGGGTTTCACAGTGTGATCAAATATCCCTATCCTGCAACAAATACTCTTACCACATAGCACAGCCTCCAGTTCATTGTAGACAACTTGAAACATTTTAATGAACACTTTTTAATGGACAAATAATCAAACTTGATTCCTAGATTCTCTCCCCTACTCTATGCTATTTGGTTATCCAAAGTAACCAAAATGAATTTATGACTTTAACATCATTTGTCAATAACCTGTTAATGGCCATCTTCCATGTACAACAAAATAAAGACAACTACATCTGATAGTAACACCCATGATGCTTACCTGAGAGATTGCAATTACCTCTGGGCACCCCTTTCCTGTAGCTATCCATGAGCAGCATACTGGATGGATGGATTAAACCATCTCTGCACCTTTCTGTGTCATGACTCCTTCAGTGTCTTCACTGGTCTTCCTTCTGAGCTCCCTACATTAAAGCTCTTCTAGCTTTAGTTTCTGGGACAAGGCTGTCTTTTACACAAGATCCATTTTATTTAAAGATCAAGAATTAAGAATGAAGTTGCTGTAATTCTTACTGATCAAATGTTAGAAAGAGATTTGTAATTTCTAACCTCTATCTTTTTAAATTTTTTTAGATTATAATTACAAAATTCTTTCCATTTCATCATTCTAATGCCTCTCATATACCCTTCTTCCTTTTTTTCAAATCATGCCTTCTTTATCATTAATTGTTGTTGGACTCAAATTATGTATATGCACATATGTTTCTAAATATAACCTGCTTGGTTTCTATAATATCACTCGTGTATATGCTTTCAGGGCTGATCATTTGGTACTGGATAACCAAATGGTGTGCTCTTTCTTGGGAAAGACAATTTCTCCCACTATCATCATTCCTTAGCTGTCTGTAGTTCTTTTTCTAAGGAAGAGAGCCCTTGAGCATTTCCCATTCCATGTTAGCATGTCTGTTGATGCTGTCCTTGTTCAGCTCACATTTGGGCAGTCATGTGGATTAGACATGGATGCCACTTCTGATATCCTCGGAGACACGTCTCACCACAAACTCCCTGATCTTCTGGCTGTTACAGCATTCCTGTGTTTCTGTGCCCCCTTCTGAAATGTCCCCTGACCCTTAGATACTAGAGTGATTTTTAGATGTAGCCATAAGACTAGGCTCTACAACTCTGCATTTTGATTAGTTGTTGCTTTCTGTATTGGTCTCCATCTGTTGAAAGGAGAAGTTTCCTTGATAATGGGTGAAGCTTACACCTATCTGTAGGTATAAGGACAAATACTAAACATCTGTCTTTAAAAATTAACCTTCTTTCTTCTTCTATCATGAAAATCCAAAGTCCCCACATAGCCAGCACCACAGACTCATCTTCAGAAACACAGTGACAGGGAGTGTAGTGCTCTGACCTCACTCTATTCAAAATGCAGAGATAAGCGAAGAAAGGAAAATGGGAACAACAGAGTCCAAGACTCCAGAGATGGAAAGGGCTAAAGAACACAGGGTTTGGGAGTGTCCTACAGAGACTTTCTGAAGGGTAACAGGCATAACTATTGGTGGAGGAACCACAGTGATGGGATCCATGGAGGGACATAGGCCTCAGTATGGAATACGTGGTTCACTCCACATATCCAGCATTTTCCCTGTCTCTGTAGAGTAGCCATTTGTCACTAAGGACAAAGAGCAAAGAACTTTACCTGCTACGGTGTAGCTATGGTGTGTGTGTGTGTGTGTGTGTGTGTGTGTGTCCCCGTCCGTCCGTCCGTCCATGTACTGTACAAATGATGGAGAGCACATCAACTCCCCAGTCCCCACACACCACACACATGACAGTACTCAATGTAAACAATGAGAAGGAAACAGAGCAAAGGGATTTTTCCAAGCACCTAAAGTGAGAAGCCAATTTCACTTACTGCTTTGGAAACCACTGCATCCAGCACCCCAGATATAAATCCTGATGACTCAGTTGCATACATATGAGTTTCCTTCTCCTACTTCAAATGTTACCTCCCCAGACACAGGCAACTGTTCTGTCCTCTGGCTGCGATTGCCTGCCCTAGGTCTCAGTGCTGCTCAGCTACATCATGAGTTCTTGGCGAGTAAAGCTTTTGACTCTGCCTCAACAACCTTAGAGCCTCACTTGGGGGTCCTTGTGCCTTGTGGCCACTCAGTAAATATTATTGATTTGGCTTTGACAGATGCTGTAACTGTGGCCCAAAGCAGCTAAATGGTTTTTCTGGAGCAACTATTGGCAGCTGAGCCAGGATTGAATGTCAACATTTTCTCTTGAAGGGAGAGTTCGTTTCTACAACCTGAAAGTTTTTAACTGTTTGCATGTATTTTCTTAGGAAGGTAGAATTCTATGAACAAGTGTGATGCTTGTTTTCTCCTCAACTATGGTATACTCTATGAGTTTTCAAACAAGTAATTGTGTCATGCCGTGAGTGCAAGGACAGTCTTGCAAAACTAGATGGAACAGTATAGTACAAGGCAAAGGAGGAAGAGAAGAGAGGGGAGAAGTTGTTGAGAAGTTTCAGTGGGATAAGACAGAGTGTGAGAGGAGCTGATGGGGCAGAATATGATCAGAGCGTATTTTTTTTATAGATGAAGCTGTGAAAGGACAGGTAAGTAAATAAACAAACCCGTAAATACAAACCAGACAGTGATTGTATTTGGTGACTGTGGGCAAGTCCTACTCCTCTGAACTTGTTCCTCTCTCCAACAAGAAGACACTTGCATGTGCTGCAACTCAGCCCGGGGTCACCTGGAGCAAGAAGGAAAGAAGCCCACCAGTAGCTATTCCTCAAGTAGATTTGCTTTGTGGCTTTTTATGTTCATGAAAATTTGCCAAAACAAGAAATTATAATTATAAAATTACATCAAATATCATGAGATCTAAGGGCAAGAAAACCTATGTTATTTATCAAAGTGCTGACTTACCTCTGTAATACTTGAAACCATATAGTATAAGTTTTTACTGAAGTGAAAACATAATGAAATTGCTGTTTTAGCAAGCATTAGGTATACAGCTCAGTGGCATTGAGGAGTCCACATGATTTGATGATAACCATTTCCTATCTCATCGCAGAGCCCAAGGAAGCTGCTCTCTTGCCCACATGTGAATGGTGCATGGGTTCTGCAGCACCATGCCCTGAACATGCTGCCTTCTCTCTTAATTTTCTGCTGGAAAGTCCCTATTTCAAACCCTGCTGCCTTCTGTCCTTTGGGGACTCCAAGTTAGGACTCATTCTAAACATAAGTAGACATGCAAACCCTTCTGGGACGCTCAAAATGCTATTGGATACATATTGGTGAAATTATTATGGCACTCCACATAGTTAAAAGGATATTTATTTAATGGCGTAACTTACAAATTAAGGGATAGGTAGGTCATGGGGTCTGGGGAAGGTGTATCGAAGTCCAGTGGTGTTCTCTGGAGCTCTGCTCGGTCCACCTCCACCGTTCAGGGTCCCGGCACAGAGAGAGCGCTCGCCCATCCAGATCTCGAGTCTCCAGCCGCCTCCCCTGGCCCCATCTCATAGGCGTGACAGTTGCCAGAGTCTCAATGGGGGTTGGAACTTCCAGATCCAAGCTGGAATGGCTACCCACTACAGATACATGTGGTTCTACCCCATGTCTCTTCATCATGACTTCCACTGGCCTTGTTCTTCTAGACTGTGACACCTTCAGGACAGGAGCTGCTTTATTTCCCACGGATTCTCCTACACCAATGATTGACACTCAGTGGGCCTTAGAGAAATATCTGGTGAATTAGAGAAAGGACCAGGCAATCGCCTACCAATTCTTATCTAAGGGCTACTTAGAATTTCCCTTTGCCCAGATTATTTTTCTCAAATTCTTACACTCTATTATGCAGTTATCCCTTGAACAAATATTTTAAGTGTCTTCTCTGTGAGCAAGGTACTGACCTCAAAACTACCAGGAAGAGTAAGATACACACACACATTGAGAGCATTGATACGTTGGGGATATATTGTACTTGAGAATTGGATGATAATGGGGAAGAACTAGAAAATAAATAAATATGTTCACAATATGTTTTACAAAACCATTGGTAGTAAGGAAATTTCCTTTAATATCTGAAATATGACACAAGACCCACAGCTGTACAATAGGCAGACAGTGAGAGACCTTGAAACACTCAATCCTAAATGGAACATTATGGTTTTCCCTCCCAGGTCCTCACCCACCCTAATCCACACCTTTTCTTGCTCTCATTAGAAAATAGATATATAAATAATAATGATAATTATGATGATGATGATGATGGAGAAGAGGAGGAAGATGAAGAGGAGGAAGAGGAAGAGGAGGACAAAGAGAAGGAGGAAGAGGAGAAGGAGGAGGAAATAAAAACAAACAAACCTGAATAGTACAAAACAAACAGAAAAACAAACAGCAAAAGAAAAACACAAGAAACACATATAGATGCAGAGATACATACATTGGTACACACAGAAATCCCCTTAAAATGCAAAATTAGAAATGATAATATATAAGCAAAAAACCTGTAGGGTAGGAAAAACATTATCAAAAGGCTTTTTTTAATGTCCAAAGTGTTATGAGACCAAAAAAAAATTTCAAAACAAAACAAAAATTCTCCAAAAATACCACAGAGTGAGTTAGTTTTATGTTGGCCATTTCCTTGGGCATGGGGCTGTCCTTAAGAGTGTTTTATATAGCCAGTGACAGTTAATTGGGGAAAACTAAGGTTTTATTTGCAAATGATCATCAACTGGAGATAACTTTTGGGTTAGGGATGGGGCTTTTGTGTCAGCCTCTCTCAGGACTGGGGCCCCGTCTGGTACAGGACTATGCCGGCCCTGTGCATGCAGGAACTCTCTGCCACAGGATTGTGCCGGCCCTGTGCATGCAGGAACTCTCTGACACAGGACTGTGCCAGCCCTGTACATGCAGGAACTCTCTGACACAGGACTGTGCCAGCCCTGTGCATGCAGGAACTCTCTGACACAGGACTATGCCGGCCCTGTGCATGCAGGAACTCTCTGACACAGGACTGAGCCGGCCCTGTGCATGCAGGAACTCTCTGGCACAGGACTGAGCCGGCCCTGTGCATGCAGGAACTCTCTGGCACAGGACTGTGCATGCAGGAACTCTCTGACACAGGACTGTGCATGCAGGAACTCTCCGAGTGCACATGTGCAGAAGCCCTCTTGTGCTTAGCAGGCTTTGTTACTTTGGTGTCCTTTCTTCTCTCTGGCTCTTACAGTCTTTCTGCTTCTACTTCTGCATGGTTCCTGAGGGGAGGGATTTGCTTAGTTCCCTGGGAGGGCAAAACAAGATTTATTTTCAATAACAAATTTTATTTTGTTTTACAATATAATTTAATTCTACATATCAGCCACGGATTCCCTTGTTCTCCCCCCTCCCGCCTCTCCTCCCCTTCCTCCCAGCCCACCCCCCATTCCCATTTCCTCCAGTGCAAAGCCTTCCCCGAGGACTGAGATCAACCTGATAGACTCAGTCCAGGCAGGTCCAGTCCCTTCCTCCCAGCCTGAGCCAAGCGTCCCTGCACAAGCCCCAGGTTTCAAACAGCCAACTCATGCACTGAGTACAGGACCCAGTCCCACTGCCTGGATGCCTCCCAAACAGATCAAGCCAATCAACTGTCTCACCCATTCAGAGGGCCTGATCCAGTTGGGGGACCCCTCAGCCACTGGTTCATAGTTCATGTGTTTCCATTTGTTTGGCTATTTGTCCCTGTGCTTTATCCAACCTTGGTCTCAACAATTCTCGCTCATATAAACCCTCCTCTTTCTTGCCAATTGGACTCCTGGAGCTCCACCTGGGCCTGCCCATGGATCTCTGCACCCAGTTCCCTCAGTCATTGGATGGGGTTTCTAGCATGACAATTAGGGTGTTTGGCCATCCTATCACCAGAGTAGGTCAGTTTGGGCTGTCTCTGGACCATTGCCAGCAGAGACCGGCCCCAGCTCCCATCCTGCCCCGGACATCCCATCTGGACAAGAGGAAGGCTCCCCTTCTCCAAAACCCCTGGCAGACCCTGCAATCTCAATAACAAATTTTAAAAGGATGCAGGGTGGTTCTCTAGTGGAATGCTTGGTGCACAGGGGAGGCAATCAGAGTTGGAGATATACATCATCCCTCAAGGGATGATCCCTGGAGGATGCAGGAGAGACAGACAGGGGAAGTGAGAAGGATGGAAGTGAGAAAGGGAGGCAAAGTGCTGGAGTCAGTTAGTGTTAACAAATTCTAATGTAGAGTCCAGAACTTGGTAGACAGAAAACAAGGATGGGCCTGTGGGAGAGTGATCTTCCTCAAGGAAGCAGCGGCCAAAGGTGCCTGTCTGACCAATGTTATCCCACCACACCTCCTGCCGTATTCCCAGCTACAGAACAAAAGGAATGTGGCATACTTCTTTACAGCTGTTAGGAGGAGTGGTGGGTGCCCAGACCTCCGTGAGATGTGACGTTATGACTAGAGAAGTCTTCCATTAACTTTAAATACAGAAGTAAAGTATGGGGACTGAGGAGACCACTCTGTGAATCGAAAGCGGGCCATCCAAGCATGAGGACCTGAGTTTGGGTTCACATTTCCATCATTAAAGCAGGATGCTGTTGCCTGCATCTGTAACTTCATGTAACCCCAGTGCTGGCTTCAACCAGCAAACACTGAGGGGTCACTGGCCAGCCAGCTCCATGTTCACTGGGAGATCTTGTCTCAAAAATAGTAGATGGACACTTTGATACTATGTCCAATTGGGAAAACAATAGTTGTAGGCTCCCTCTTGGGTCCTGTGATCTCCCCAACTGTGGGTTCTTGGTCATATTTCCAGTGTCAGGTGTCTGTTTCCTCCCGAGGAGCAGATCTTCAATCTACACAGGAGGCTATCCTAGAACATTGTGCAGTATTTCACCCCTGGGTGTGACTGTGTTCACAGTTGAACCGGGTTGTTGATGATATTTTCCCCTAGAGTACCTCCCAGTACTCTGAAAGCCAGCCAGCAGGGAAGAAGCTTCATGATCAATACCAATTTGCTCTCTCCATATCCTGTAGCCAAGAAGTAGGTGTGGTGTCTTCAGCAACATGGTCTTACCATCAAACTCTTGTAAGACATTAAGAGCAATGAAAATAAGATGGGCCGCTTTTGGGGTCCCCAGGACATCTCTAACCAACACCCCAAGGGGAATCGGAAGACTATGAGAAGAAACTCTCTTTTGGGGTAACTCCAATAAAACTCTTATATACATGGCAGTTTATAAAGTAGTAAGTTTCTCTATGGCTTTTCAAGTACCCTTAATGTTAGATACCTCCCGCAGCCCATCCTGTGCCCCACCCTCCCATCCTTCTCCTCACTTAACCTCCAATTATTTCCCTTTTACCCTTCAAATCACCTGTGTTCTACTGTAACCCTCCCCTTAAGCTTGTTTTTCCCTCTCCCCACCAATTCCCCCTTTCTAGTTTCTTGGAATCTACAGATACTTCAACACAGACATCTAAAACTGTAACGTTAAGATCGACATACATGTGAGAACATACATCCTCTACCCATGAGTTAATGCAGCTGTCAGATCTCACCACAGAAGTTTCTATGTGCAGTGGATGGTAATTAACTCAGAAACTCACAACTGGTCAAAGCACAGGGTTTAAGTGACTGTGGAATGCTCAAAAAAGTGGGAAATCTTACATCACTCCTCCCTCAAGCCTCAAAAGAGGGGTTGGAAAAATTCTAAGAAATAGAGGTTGGGAATGATAGAGGCCAAACAATGCCTTCTAGACTTGGCAGAACTACACTCATGAAATTCACAGCAGCTGTGGTTGCCTGCCCAAGACCTGCACAAGATCAAGCCAGTCAGTATTCTAGCATGGACTAGGAAGTGTTCCATGAGCCACCTCCCCTAACTGAGGCACAATGGACAGCTGATGGTTCCTGAGGGAGAGTCAATTTCCTTTAAGAGTATATCTACTGGTCATTGACCATACTCAGTAGGTGGCCCCACAACCATGAGCAAATGGATATCACATCAGAATAATGGGTTATGAGATTAAAAAGAAGCAAACATGAAGACAGATTGGGTGGGGAGGGGAGGTAGAAGCAGATCGAAGAAGAGTTAAGTGGAGGAGTTGGGGTAAATATGATCGAAATACATTGTATGGAATTTTCAAAATATTAATGAAAATATATTTAAATTCTAGGTGGAGATGAACTAATAAAGATAATATGTATTCACCTCTGACCTCTACATAGATACATGTAAAAAAGTATATATGCATCCAACATACACACACAATAATAATAAAACAAAATAAATTCAATACAAAGCTGCATATCAGAATAACTACTCCTTGAAAACCCTTTGAAACAGACTGTGAGCTTTTTCCTTTTTCTTTTCTCTTTTCCTTTTTATTTTTACTAGCTGATAAATAATTAGGTTTCTTTAAGGAATTTTTAAGACAAAATTTGTTTTTGATGTTTCTCCCCCTTCTCTGCCTCTTCCCCTCCTTCAGCCCTTCCAACCTGTGGAGCATCCTTTCCACTTCCACGTTGCATGTGACTCTGGTCTCTGCAGCACCTCTTCTTCTTCTCTCATCGTCTCCTATGCCCACTCTCATCCCCTTGTTTACACACATGCAAACTTTAACACTTAGGATCCACACCACACAGCATGGAATATTTGCCTTCCTGAGAATGGGTCACCTCACTTAGTATAATGCTTTCTAGTTGTATAATTTTCCTACAAATTCAATCATTTTATTTTTCTTAAAAGCTCAGAAAAATTCCTACATGTGTATGTGTGTGTGAGTTTGCATGTGTATGTATGCATGTGTGTGCACATGCTTGGATGTGTGCATGCATGTGTATGTGACTGTGTGTACGTATGCGCGCGCACGCGTGCCCTCAAGAAAGAGTACATGTGTGCCATATTTTCGTTATCTATTCTATTAACAGACATCCTGGCAGGTTCCATTTTCTTGCAGCTGTGAGCAGCTTTGATGAGCTATTTTAAAGCAGGTGGTGTTTTCTATCTTTCCTCTCCAGACTCTAGCCCAAGGCCTGTGATGGAGCAGAACAGGAACAATGGAAGCATAGAATGAGAAGAGAGCTTAAGACTTTGCTTGGAAATACCTTGTCTCTGTATCTCTCTTTTCACTCGATGGCTTTTTTTTTTTCATTTATTAAAACATTTTTCTCAGGATAAAGTAACGTTTTCTTTACATGCAGAATGCTTGGAAATAGGGGAAATACATAATCTGTGTTTGTTTGGCTCAGGTAATTTGAAAGCCTATTAAAAACAGCATACTTAACTGATATCTTTTCTCTTTCGTTCTAATACATGTCCTCAAATCTCTAAATAGCCATTGCTCCCTATCCCATTAGTTTATAGACTGTTTTAGAAATCTGTATTAGTTAGGAGCTTTCAGAGAGACAGAATCGCAGAGCACAGACTCACATAAGTCCACAATCTGTCATTGACAAGACAGAGGTTACAGATATCTTAGTCAACCTAAAGATGGAGGGTCAATGACGTAAATCTAAGCTCAAGGCAGAGGAAGACCATTATTCCAGTTCTAGAAGATGAGCAAAGAGAGAAGGGGATGTGTTCCTCTATCCTCTGCCTTTTTCCTTCTGGTTTTTAACGGAAGAGCTTTGTGAGACTTTTCCTCGGAAGTTATGAGTAAACATCTAATGACAAACCAAAGACCATTTTCACTCGGCCTAGCTTGAGAATAAAGCAGCTTATTGGGGCTTCTTATACAACTGTGGGTGACTCGGCAGCGCTGTAGCCTTCCCACTCAAGCGCACACAAAGTTGCCTCTCTTCAGAGGCACAGTTTAAGACAGCTCCACCAGAGACTCCGCTCTCCCACGAGGAATCCCTTACCACTAACACAACCCTGGGGAGACTTGTAAATCTCTACCTTTCTAGACACCTGAAAATGTTGTTAGCTTCCAAGTCTTAGGATCCTCTCCACACCCTAGGAGGAAATACTTCAATTAGGAAGAGATAATTACTCAGTAGCCAATGTCCACCAACAATGAGGAGGGCAAACTACCTAGTTGAGCCAGTGCTAATCTCACCCAGAAACACCTTCAGGACATACCAGGAAATGATGATCATTCAGGCACTCGGTGCTCAGTCATATTTTCACAAAACTAACCCTCAAAGAATCCAAAATGTCAGGGACATTGTTTGGCCTACTATCTGCGTCATTTGACCCATTCTCCTTTCACAGTTCTGTCTACACCCAATTAAGTCAGCTGCCTCCAAACTCAGTGATGTGACCCTGGGCTCCTCTTTACATAACTTCTCCAAACCCCACCCACTTCCTGGGAAAATGAGCTCTACAGATTTCTGGCAAAGAACTCTTAATGCTACCAAGGCTAAGAGGTTTCATGCAGACACAGGAGATAGTACTGGCCCCAGCCCTATTTGTGAGGCAAGAGGATACTTGAGGACTTCTTGCCTCATTGCTGTACTTCCTAGATGTTGTAAGCTGAGCTTCATGATCTTAGGGAGGATCTTCAGAGTACACGCACTGCCCCTTCAATGCCTGAACCGTGGGCTTCTTGCTTAGTTCCCATGATCTGAATGCTTTTGCCAGTCACCCAAATGCACATGCTAAGATGTAATTACCGGTGTGATGGAACTAGAAGGTAGAAAGTGATTAAATCGTGGCACCCAAGTCTTTGTGATTGGAATGAATGCCCTTTATATGAGGTCCCAGGGAGCTGTCTAGCACCCTCAACCATGTGAGTATGCAGTGAGAAAGTACAATCTACAAGGCAGAAAACAGGCTCCTCTCCTTCCAGACAATGAATCTGCCACTGACTTGACCTTGAATGACCCAGACTGTAGAACTCTGGCACAGACACTGCTATTGCTCCTAAGTGACTCCATTTGTGGCATTTTGCTACACCAATGTGAACAGTCTGTCTCCACATAGTGTCCACCATTCTACCGCCACACTGCTGTGTGCCTAAACACACCTACATTTTTAAGTGAGCATTTGACAGATCATTAGAGTTTTTTATTGTTAACATTTTAATTTTTTTATTCTTCTTGATGTCTGTTGCATATTTATTACCAAGTTGTACTGTGTTGATATATGGTTTTAATTTTCTAATCTTAGGTATAGCACATTGAATGTATATGCCTTCAGTTATGGACTGTTTCATCAATGACTGTCAGCATAAAAGGGTCTTGTTTTCAGGATAGGGTTGGCTTATTGGTAGAAAAGAATAAATAATAATAATAATAATAATTTTAATACATACATTGGATTAAATCATTTTATATATGTATTCTTTAATATACATGCCTTTTAAGAATCTGGTTTTTTTTACTTTTTTGATGAACCCCTTTTTAGATAGACTGATGCATATATCGTCTATTTTACGTAAATTCATAGGAATTTCCAGTCTGCCCATCTTTCCCTTGGTGCTGAGTTTGCCAGGTGCTCTGCTTCCCCTCAGTCGACATCACTGTCACCACCACACTAAACATCTCCTGTGTGCTGCCAGGGGTCCTGTGTGGGAATGCCTTCATGGCACATAGTCCAGAGTGGGGTTATTTAGCCACAGAGCATCCGTTTCTCCTAGCCTCATCACACTGCCCCACAGCACCATCCAACTCTGTCTTCCCATTTGCTTTTATATTTTGAATCATACACTCTTATAACATTTGTTACCACAATGCCTACAAAACAGTATGTTGTTTTATCATTCTTCATATTTTTATGATTGCCATGGAATTTTAACAAATTTTTATAGAACCAAACTTATCTGAGGCTTCCCCTCTTTGAAATTTATATTCTTAGTTTTATCAGATTTGTTCGATTAAATTTAGATGACTTTTGCACTATACAATACATCTTAACTGTTTCCTCATAAGCCTCAATACCATTATTTATAATGGATATATAATGTTCCATAATATGCCATATGTTGTTTAACCATCATTTTTTTTTGTTTTATTTCATTAAACCTTCGAGTGCTTTGCAATTTTTTGTAGCTCTGATAAATGTTCCTGTGTATGAATTCTTCTCTACATGGGTGATTATTTCCTTTGGATCATGTAATGGGAAAATTGATTCATGTCATGATTGATTTAAAGGAAATGAAACATTCTGAAGTCACTTAGTACATACTGTCAAATGGCTTCTCGAGAAGGGTACACCATTTAGAGTTCCATTAGCGATTGTACAGTAAGAGTATTTATCTTTCTAAACACTCACAGATATTTTCCAAATTGTCACCAATCTCAGACATAAAAAGCTCTAGCTTAGACAAAAGCATCACTCTATAGTGATATCTAGACTGATTTGACATAAATTAGAGATTTGCATTTGATGTAAATGTAAAGATGAGCAAAGATGATCTGTTCTCTTTGTTCTCCTTCCCTGGGCTGCTTGGGCTACACTGTGGATTTGCAGGAAATCTTTATCTACCCAGTGCTCAAGTCACTGCTATCCATGACTGTGGTGTGCCATAATGCTACAATATTTGCAAAGATGGTCAATGTTTGGAGATTGCCTTCCATGAGTACCTAAGAGCTGGGGATTGCTCTACCAGATTTCAAAAAAAGAGTTATATGGACAAAGAGGCTCCAGTAGCAAAGTGACTTTGGGCTGGCTGAAAACCTGCAAGTCACCTAGGAGGCTGCCTGTGGCCTCTGAGCAGGAAGGTCCAAAGACTCCCTCTGTCATGCTTCTCACTCCATCTCTTCACTGCACACTTCGCCCGATCATCCTATTCTCCTTAGTTTCTAAATTAGAGCTATTGTGCTCGGAGCTTGTTTGTGATTCTCAGCAGCTGATAACCCAGCTCGTGGTCTATGCTGTGTCAGACTGCTGGGAATGAGTGCACTATCCTCCAGAGAGCTGTTAGCACATGGGACCAATGCTCCTGTTTACATTTGGCCTGGACACGTGTGAGGCTAATCATGGATCCATGTGCCCATCTTGCTGCAAGGGACACTGAAATTCCACTTGTCTCTCTCTTCCCCTTTCTCCTGGGGAAGAACAATGTATGAAGTCATTTAGCTTATAGTTGTTTACTAAATGACTACAAAACATAGCTCTCATACTGAATGAAACGTCTCACTTGATCTTTTTTCATTCGTTCCTCGGCTATATAAACCTCTGCCCAGTTCCCAGCATTCTTTGTTGACTGTGAAGTACAGGTTTTCTATAGATGTCCCTCAATTTATAACAGAACTATATCTCTATAAACTTATCACAAGTTGAAACTATTGTGAGTCAAAATGCATTTAATGGCCTTGGCATATTGAACATTGTAGCTTATCGTAGCCCACCTTAAACATGTTCAAAACGCTTATACTACCCAACAATTGGGGAAATACTCTAATATAAAACCCATTTTACAAAGAAATGTTGGAAAATCTTCTGCAGTTTATTGTTCATCAGTGTAAGACATGTCAGCAGTACAGTACACAGTGGAGTATGCATTGTTCTCCCCTCTGAATGGCACAGCTGGTAGGAGCTGTAGCTTGTTGCCATTACCCAACACCATGAAAGTCTCACACAGCTTATTGCTAGGCCAGAAAAAATATCAAAATCTAAGTACAGCTTCTACTGAGTGCAGGTCACTTCTGCACCATCACAAAGCTGATCATTGGGAGGTGAAGACTGTTTTCACACAAACCTTTGGGAAACTGAAAAGGTAAATGCTTCCCATTGGGAAATCATGGCTAATCCTCACTACCTGTGTGCACACCCTTACATGTGCCAGAAAGAAGATATCCTTATGGTCTCAACATCTGGACCAATGTACTCATTACTGTCCTCATCATTGTAACAAAATCCCTAACAAAAGTGATGTAAAGGGAGAAGGATGCTTTCATCTGGCTCACAGTTTGAGGGAAGACAGTCCTTAATGATGACAGACAACTCCATGGCCAGGGAAACTTATGTGCATACAGGACTGTCTCGCTAGAACAGGAAACAAAGGTGAAATAGAAAATAGGTGACTTATGAAACCTTAATACCCACCTTCTAGGGACCTACTTCCTGCTGGTAGGTCCTACCTCCTAAAAGTTCTATACACAACCTTTCAAAACAGATACACCAGCGAGGGCCAAATGTTCCAACACATGAACTTCTGAAGGAATCTTTTGCATTAAAACACTGTAACTAGTTACTTGCATATTTCATTTTTATGATCCTCCTTTAAAAATATTTATTTATTCATTGAAAACTCCATGTGTTTATACAATATATTTTGATTACAACCAACTAGCATTACCTCCCTCTAACATAGTCCAGAACAAATTGTCCCCCAATTCAATTCCGTTCTCCTAACTTCATGTGCTCCTTCTGTTGGTGTTGTTATTAACTTCATGACCCCAACTGGTGCTTCCTGTACATTCATCGCTGTGGAGCTGTCCATGAGGGCCTGGGCAACCTATGAACAGCCATGTCCCAAAGGAGAAGGACTCTCCTTCAACAGACATTAGCTACCTGCCAATAGCTCCTCTGTCCCCTTTGCCATGACTTCAAATTCTTCATCCTAGTACTGCATATCTTCCTATGGAGAATGTGTTCACAAAACACATTTTAAGATTCAGGAGTGGTATTCCTTGCTTACAAGAAAATGTGTACACTTTTAAAATAGTTTGGGAATTAGACTGCCCCTGAAGTCAAGATACAAAATTCTCCACTGCCTTAGAAAGCTTCTTCGTGCTGATCTGGTCAATACCTCTGGGTCTCTGCTGCCCTGCCTTTTATAATGTGGATTAGTTTTCATTGTTTTAGCGCCTTCTCATGAGATGCATGTGGTAAGAGCTCTTTTGTATCAGGTTCTTTCATTTACTACAATGCTTTTGTAAATTTAACTGCGATTTTGTGTGTATCAGCCTCAGTTGTCATTGTTTAATGATGCTTATGTGAACATGAAACAGTTTGTCTGTTTAGAAAAATTCTGGTAGGCCTTCTAGTTTTTACAGATAGATGTTTTCATTGGTGCCTACCATAAGGAACATGTAGATAAGATTTTTTTCATTTTGACAGTCTTGGGGATTGAACCTCAAGCCCTGTACAGGCTAGTTAAGGGCCCTATCACTGTAGTCTAAGCTACTTTGAAATTAAGAACTTCTTTTGGGGGCTGTTGAGATAGCTCAGTGGATAAAGTTGTTGCTACTAACTTTGACAACCTGAGTTCAATCCCCAGGACCCACAACATGGAAAGGAAAAACAAGAAAACTGACTTCTACAAGTTGTCCCCTATCCTTTGCATGAGCCCTGTGGTGTCTGCGCGCGCGCACACACACACACACACAACTCACACACACACACACAACTCACACACACACAATAAATAAATAAATAAATAAATAAAATGTGATTAAAATTTAAATGATTTAAGACTGCCATATGTAGCACAGAAGAATGTGTTTTAAAAGAAGGAACTTATGATTAAAAAGCATGTGCAGAGCAGGAAGAGCGAGCTGCAGGATGAGACAAGACAGCTGCAGTACTGTAAGACAGTGGGAACAACATACAAGTGATTTCTTCAACTCACCCCACATCTTCTGAGTAAACAGCTATGGGTGAAATTCCTTTGCTTTAGGTTAAGAATTGTTCAGCTTTGTTTAAAAATAGAACAAACAAATCTTCCTTGTCTTCCAAGTGTGCCTGTTTGTATTCTTCTGAAAGACAGTCTGAAGACTTGGGTCCTTCTCAGCCAAGCCAGCACTCCTTGGAGTCACCTGCAGTTGCAACCATTTGGGTGATTGTAAAGAAGTCTTTATTTGGGTTTTAACTGGCGTTTCCTTTGACTGAAGTGGGAGAATCTCTTCAGTTGCTTATTGACCATTTCTATGGTGTCTTCTGACTTGCCTGCTCCAGGCTATGCATACCTTTAAAAATGGGGTAGTGGTCCCTCCCATTGAGCTGTGGGTGCTCCCTACATATTAAGAGGAAAAGTTCTCTGTCAAATATATAGAGAGCAAATTTTTCTACCTTTGCATATTGTGTTCACCTTTTTTTTTTTTTTTTTGGTCTGGGTCTTTTGATGAACAGAAGTTTTATTGTGATGAATTCTAGTTGTCGGGTTTTGCTTTTCTTCACAGTGAAGTGTTTTCTGTACCTGTCTCAGAAATCTTTACCTAATTGTAGATTGGAAACAGACACTCATTTTCATTATTCTTCGGTATTTGTCTCTTGGCGCTTTCTAAATTTAATCTTATTGTAGATATTTCAATCGTTCTTGTGAGTCCTGGAAGACAGTGGCTGTGGGTCTTTTCTTTGTTGTATATGTAATAAAACTCTTCAGGTAAATCTATTGAAAAGATTTTTCTTTGCCCATTGAATTACTTGGCAACTTTGTTGGAAAACAATTGACTGTATGTGGATCTGATTCTTCATTCTCCATTCTGTTCCACTGGATCTAATTCTATCCTTATGCCAATATGATGCTGCTTTGACTAATGGAACTTTACGGTAAGACTTGAAGGGATGTCAATCCCTACTTTGTTTGGGTTTCTGTCAAAGTGTTTGACTATTGTATTGTTTTGAACACATACATACACACACACACACGTGTGTGTGTGTATGTGTATGTGTATGTATGAATCCTTGTTAGCTACTGCAGAAATGTTTATGTGTACTTTGTGATACTATTGATTTATGTTGAAAAGACTTGAGAACATAATATACAGGTATATAGCAAATACATATAGACATGTGTGGTGATATTTTATTTGTGCTTTAATAAAGGTTGCCTGGAGATCAGGGGGAAAAGGTCAGCCATTTTAAGTAAACAAGAAGTCAGGCAGCACACGCCCTTAATCCAATCACTTATCAGGCAGAGTCTCTGTGTGTTTACTTGGGGGACTCAAGTGGAAGAGATTTGTCCCAACCATTGGCAGTCCAGGACACAGGAAAACTTCCAACTACAGACACTCTCTACATCTTTAGCTATTCTTTTTATTCATAATTTTCAGCATAAAATTATAAAGTATAAGGATTTTAACTAAAGTGCAAAGGTTTTAAATGTTTTGTTAAACTAGCCCCAAGAATCTTCTGATTTTTTTAAAAATAAATTTTGAGTATCATTTTCCATTTATTTACTCTTGGAGGGTACTAAGACAGGGTCTATCTATATGGTTCTGACTGTGTAGACCAGGCTGGCTTTGAACTCAAAATGATTGTTCTGCCTCAGCCTCCTGAGTGCAGCAAGTAAAGGCATGCTCTACCATACCTGGCTTGCTTATTCTTGCTATACAGGAATATGCTAACTGAAAATTACACCTCAAACATATTTAGGATATCTCAAATACACAGGCATAAGTGGCTTTTGTATTCTACAAACTTTCTGAATTCATTACTGTCTTTAGCAGCTGTTTTATATATTAACATTGTCTGTGCATACAATTATGGATCTAAATGAAGATAATTTTGAATATTCATTTTCAATATTCATTTTTGTGTCTCTGTGTGGATATGTTGCAATGATTGGGAGTCCTGATACAGAGCTGAATGGAAGCACTGAGAGCAGAGGCCCTCCCTTCTACCCAAGAAGCTATCATGTCCTGAAATTTTTCTTTCTAGATTGCTGAGAGTGTTTTCGAAGTCATAACAGGTATGAATTTTGTGGTTGCTGTCTTTTGCCTGTGGAGGCTCCCCCAGATGGATTAATGACAACTATTGGAAGCTTGAAGCTGTGAGATAAATCTCATGAACCCCCCTCTCATGTGGGCAGTGGTTGATCACACTCCTCACACTCCGGGAACCATCTGCAAGTTTCGAGGGCCTTTGTTCTGGGTCACACTCTCCCTATGAGATCTAACCTCATTGCACCATCAAACTGTCTAAGCAGCTCGAAAATATCCATATACTGCAGCCTGTAGATGCTCTCGTGGTACTGTACTTGGAAAATCTGGAGACACACTTTAAATCAGCCATTCTATCAGGGAAAACTGTCCCGACTTGTGCTATTTCCATATTTGATGCAAAGTATTTCACATTTTGTCAATTTTTAAGTAGAAAACTCAGTCTGTCTCTCTTCCTCTATGATGGCTAAGGTAGAATCCTCGATTTCTAATTTCCAGTTACCTCATGTTCATTGAATAACAACTGTGTGCCAGACGCTGGATGTGTCCACATCAGTGAACAAAAAAAGACCATTTCACAGAGCCTAAAACTTGGAAAATTGGGCAACAAAGAAGAAAATACAATACATAAGGGATGTCAGATGAAATTAAGTGAAAGAAAGGAATGGGGGGAAGGAGAGTGGATAGGGAGGATGCCCCAGGAAGGAAGTAATCACCTCACAGGTACATGGAAACATTGAGGGAAATGCTCCAAACTGGGAAAATGAGAAGTGTAGCATCTCTCAGGCATGAGGATGAAGCTAGTACTGAAAATTCAGCCCTGCCACCAGCATCGGGAGGACAGATTAAGTACAACGCCTAAATGGTGGTGACTAGGGGTAGAGGGGCTTGATAGTGTAAGATCTTGAATTGCATTATAAGCACTTTGATTATTATTCTAAACTGTGCAGAGGTGTGAGACAGTCTAATGATGACCCAGCAGGACCCTTTAGCCTGTTGTGGAGAACAGAAGTAAAGACACACAGGCAACTGTCCATAGACCCTTAAGATTGCTGAGGCAGAAAATGGTGGTTAGAGACACAGTGGAGCAGAAGAGGTAGCATAAGATGGTTGGTGTCAGATCCATTCTTATGGTGGGGCTGGCAAATTTTCTTATTGCAAAACTTTAGACTTCAGCAGTCTTCCTTCTCCCTCAGTTAGGGTTCCCTCTATCCTTGAATGGAGGCCTCTTTCAGAGATAGAGACTTCTTAAAAATTATTTGTCAATCTATTCATTGCTGTTTTGTTATATATTGGTTCTGTGAGGATTTTATACAATGTGTTTTGAGCCTATTCAACCCCTCCCACCCAGCCCTTCCTGGTACATTTTTCTTTTCTATCTGCCCTGCTGCTCTGTGATTGGTTTGTTTGTTTGTTTGGTTGGTTGGTTGGTTGGTTGGTTAGTTGGTTAGTTGGTTAGTTGGTTGGCTGGTTAGTTGGTTGGTTGGTTGGTTGGTTGATTGGTTGGTTTTTACCCTCCCAAGTCCAATTTGTGCTGCCTAAATACTTTTGGATGTGTAGCTTTTCACTGAAGCATGGCCATCTTATGGGGGGGGCTAAATTAAGAGAAAACTGACTCCCCCTCTTTCTGTAACTATCAATAGCCAATAGCTTCTCAGCTATGGGTGGGAGTTTGCGCCCAATTTCCCTCTCCATGCTGGGAGTTGGCCTGACTTGAGCTGGCACAGATCTCATACATGTGGTCACAAACATTATCACAAGTTCATAGGTGCATAAGATGCTGTTTTCTTGTAGTCACCCACTAGCTCTGGATCTTACACTCTTTCTGCCCCCTCTTCAGCCATGATGCATGAGGCTCTGGAGAAGGAGGTATAGCATAATACAGAGCCATTCTCCACATCATGTGACCTTTTCTCAGTGTAACACCATTCTCCTGTTAGAAGAGACTGCCGGACTGGCTCATAACGTTCCTTTGAAGGCTGAAAATGCCACCGTCTCTCCTTCTCTGGACCTTGGTCGGCTGTGAGTCTCTGTAGTAACCACTATGTACTGCAAATAGAAGGTTCTCTGATGAGCTTTGAGAAATGCACTAAACTATGCATATAATGACAAGCCATTAGGAGTTAATTTAATACAATGTCCTTTTAGAAGAATAATAGGAGGTTCTTGGCTCAGTCCTGGTGCCAAGTATGGTTTTTATCTTGTGAAACAGAGTTCAAATCTAATCAGCTTTAAATGTGCTTCTCGGGGACTCATAAATTTACTGTTAGCTTAATTTACACACAGAGCCCAATGCAGTGTCTTGTAGTAATTTTGATTACCTAGAAGAGTGCAAAGATTACTTTTAAAATCACTGTGCAGATGAAGAGGCCTTTATGTTTTCTCCCAGAAATGACCTAGAAGATTTGCTACAAACTCCTGCATGACATTTTCAGACTGTCAACAAAACATATTTCTGAAAATTATCTATCTACTTAAGTATTTGCTGTTTCTTTTTTCCTTCAGTCATTTTAAAATCTCATCTGCTTTTAAGAATATTTGAAGTTTCAAAATAATTAGTGCACTGTTTCTGGTTTGTATAGTCAATAATGTTTGTCTGAACAGCACCTCTGAAGGCTCCTTTCATCATCCCTTTTACTTATTCATTCCATAAACAGAAATGTGTTGAAGTGTATTCCCGGCCTTGTGCTGTGTGGTCAGAGATAGGTTAATCCTTACATAGACTGCATCCCACCACACCCAGGAATAAGTTAATAATATGAAATGCACGGCATATCATCTGCATGAGAGCAAGGAGAGCCAGTGCGTATGCTGGTAAGGAAAAATTTAGGAGGAATTTTTGTTCCTGCTTTTGAGGTGTGAGTTTCCAGCTGTAGGCAGGTATTGGTGTATTAAGGAAAGCATGGATCTCTGCAATGGCAACAGCATACACAAAAGTCTTTAGGGTAAGAGAGTCAGGATGCTGCATTAGGAACGTGTGGGTACTTAGGAAGGTTGGTCATCACCATAAGATTGGCAAGCAGTGCACCTGCAGAGGAGGCACTGGGCTGACTGAACTCCACACCCACCGTGCAGTTTGCATTTAATTACTGCAGAGCAATTGTTGGCGCCGGGAGTCTCTTCTAACAGGAGAACGGTGTTACACTGAGAAAGGTCATGTGATGTGGAGAATGGCTCAGATTACAGCGAGACCTCAGACAAGGAGACCTGTCAGTACCACCACCATAGTCTGGGACAATGATGTTAATAGCCTGAAATAAGCTACTGCCAGAAGTAGAATTGGAGAATTAAAAAGAAAAAATAACAAGGGAGAATTTAGAGAATAGGACTGATTGGATGTGACTTATGGAAGAGGAAAAGGTAACGAAGAAATCAAGTCTGGCTGAGACTCGGGATAAAATACTAGTACCATTGATTGAGATATCCTGCATCGATAGAGAAATAGATGTGGGGGACATGTGACAAATTCGGGTGGAACAAATTGAGTTTAAGCTGTCTGAGGATACATATCTGACAATGTCCACCGGTAATAATTCATGTCAGTCTAGAGCTCAGGAGAGCCATGCTCACTTGGAATATATTTGCGGGTCAGAGCAGACAGATAGCTGGAGGAGCCCTGAGAGCAGAGAAGCTCACGGAGGAGCAAGCGTGGAGCGTTCAGAAGGGGCTGCTGAGAAACGCTGACGTGTGAAAGGACTCACGGAGAAAGGGGCCGAGAAGACTGATGAGCAGACTCTGAGGGAGAAAGGAAACCTTATGTCATAGGCTTGTGGGAAGGCGGAACCTGGAACACCTAGAAACTTCCAAAAGCAGGCCAGCTCTACATGGTAATCCAAGCAGAGTTGCTGCATCTAGCAAAACACAGGAGGTCCACAGTCCTCAACTACAGGAGCACCAGAGGGGTGATCGGGCCGAAGCCAGGCGGCAGTGCACGCGGCTGGGGGGAAGCGAGTGGGAAGGGCTGAGCCTTCACAGAGGACGAGAGAGGGCAAACATGGCTCTAACAAAATGGGGCTCCAGCTTACGGGAAGCTCTTCTTGAGGTTGAGATGTGAAGGATGTGAGCTTATGGAAAATCTGCTCAGAGTCCACAGAGAGCTGGCAGTGTCTGCATGAACCGTGTTCTAAGGTACCAGGAATTTTACAGGCTCCACACAGCTGTGGAAGGAATGGCCGTAAAGATGCGGGAAATATACCAAAAAGATAAAACGTGGAGTAAAGGTAGAGGCCTGCTATGAACTGAATGTGCCCTCCAAAATTCCCATGTTGACATCCTAACTCCAGATCTCAGAATGATACCCTGATCTCAGGATGAGACCATTTTTTGAAGCATGGCCATTATAGTTGCTACTAATTAAAGTGATGTCGTGCTCTCTCCTCTCTCCTCTCTCCTCTCTCCTCTCTCCTCTCTCCTCTCTCTCTCTCTCTCTCTCTCTCTCTCTCTCTCTCTCTCTCTCTCTCTCTCTCTCTCTCTCTCTCTCTCTCTCTCTCTCTCTCTCCCTCTCTCGATCTCTCTCTCTCTCCTCTCCTCTCTCTCTCTCTCTCTCCTCTCTCTCTCTCTCTCTCTCTCTCTCTCTCTCTCTCTCTCTCTCTCTCTCCTCTCTTGATTTCTATCTTATGACTTTGGTGTACATTATCCTTTTCCTGAGTGTCATTCTCTTTCTTAACACCCATGCTTAAATATATGTTTGAGATGCCTCTTAAGAAAAACAAATGAACAAAAATATGAAGTCACACCAGAGAAGGGTGAGCACATAACTCAATAGCTTTGGTAATCCACATAAGGTGGAGAAATTAAACAGAAACACAGAGAGAACCCAAAGCAATGAAGACAGACCAAGATGGTACCACAAAAGTCAGGGAACACCAAAGATTGTCAGCAAACACTAGCACCATATGACAACATTTCTATGTGTAAACATGATAGTTCAGTGTAGGACAGTCCTACCCACACACTCCAAAACCCCTAATGAATGCTTGAAAGTGCCTGGGACAGTCAATCTAGAGCCAAAAAGGCTTCCATATGATTCAAAGGTGGGTATGATATACAGCGTGGATACACTGTACTAAAGGATGGTGTCATCCTTTCTGAACAAAGAGAAAAATCCACATCCCATGCAAAATGAAAGACAACTGGGTCTTAATCATACTACTCAAAACACTCTGCAACTGGTTTGCTAAAAGCAAAAGTATAATCAAAGGGAGGTTAATATACTTCCTAATGATACTTCATTGAAGTAGCCCTAGACAGCTAATGTAGCCCAAACAAAAGTAAGTGAGCAGGTTGAAAGACAAGGAAGGAATCAAGAGAGTCTTGACCTAAAGGTGCTGATTTACCATGAATTTGGGCTTGATGTCATCTGTGGGGAGGGTGTGAGAGTGTCTTCATCTAAATACTTAGAGACTGGTGGATATGTGGAATAACCAACCTGAATAGCAGAAGGGAATAGATAAGCCCAGGATGGTGCTGGGGCCCCTGTTGAAATGGAGTTGCTTTAGTTTACAGTGCTTGTGTATAGTTTGGAATTTTGCTTTTGCTTTTTGAAGAATCCTTACCATGGCACATCCAGTGTTGCTATTTTGGGAACATATTTTCTACCATAGAAACCAAAGCCACGTATGTTTTTCTGCACTGCCTGCCTTTTGCAAGACTGTAACCAGAGGCTTTTCTCTGTCCCATCTTGTCCCATAGCCATTTCCAAATAATCACTCAGAGGCTTATATTAATTACAAATGTTTAGCTGATGGCTCAGGCTTATTACTAATTGGCTATTACACTTAATGAACCCATAATTCTTACCTATGTTTAGCCACATGGGTTGGTGCCTTTTCTTAGTACAACATTCTCATCTTGCTTCCTCTGCATCTGGCTGGTGACCCCTGACTCTGCCCTTCTTCATCTCCAGTTTGATTGTACAACCTAACCTTATTCTGCCAGGCTTTTGGCCAGAACAGCTTTATTTATCAACCAACGAGAGCAACACGTGTTCAAAACGTACAGAAAGATCATTCCACAGCATTTCCCCCTTTCTGCCTAATCAAAAAGCAAAGTTTTAACTTTAACATGGTAAAATTATATACAACAAAACAATTATCAAGCAAGAATTACAGTTACAATATCTAGTTTATTTGTATTTGGCAAAATTTTAAAGAAAATACTTTATCATCTATTCTATCTTTGTGAGTCTAAAATTTCATATCTAATCTATCTTTTATCATAACTAAGGAAATCTATAATTATAACAATGTAGTCTTCAACTCCATCAAAGACCCGAGGAGGATATAATATTGGCTAAGTAAACAGGAAGTGCATTGTAAGTGACTTCCAAAACTCCAGAATTGAAAGAGACATCTGGCTGCCTATACAGCCACGCAATGTTTTTCTGTAACATTGGGGCATCTGTCCTCAGCCTACAGGGCTAGAGTGTCTGACAGAATTTTTAATGAAGCAGGAAATTTGAAGGAATGTCCCACCTCTATTGGCAAAGTTCATCAGTTGCTTTCCTCTGTGTACTGCAGAATGTCTGGCAGTTTCTTCTGTGAAGCAGAAACCTGAAGGACCACTCTGCCTTGTTTTGGCAAAAGTTAATGGTCACATTCCTCTGGGTCCTACATGTACAGTTTACACAACATACCGTCAAGCAGTCCAGGCAAGAGAACTTTCTTACCCAAATGGCTAGCCTTGTGATATTGAAAACAAACTCCATAAGGAGTTTCTTTAATGCTCATTATCCTCTTTAAAGTAATTGGTGCTGCCAGGAGCAGACATGTCTCACTGTTGAGAAGGTCTTAAAACATTTTAAATGCCATATTCTGTAGGTCTTTGAAATGTTTGAAGATGACCTACCTAATTGAAATACATTATTGTATACCTAGAAACCCTAACCAATATGGCAATAAGTTTGACTATTATAGATAACTATTAATCTGAATTTTCAAATTATGTATTGCATTTTTAAATGAGCTGCATAAACATAATACCTTAAACAAGAGCATAAATATACATACAGTATAAGAAAATTGACTTTAAATTTGTATCAATAAACTAAAATCTATACCAATGTAAAATATTTTGAGATTAACAGACCCTGGCCCTTAGTAAAGGTACAAAGCACTGACACTATTTTATTCATAGGAAAAATCATTAAAATTATTCAGCAGGCTCAATGCCAATGTTCCTCTTGCCTTTTTCCATCACTGGGAGCTAATCCTCAGGGTTTGGCTTATAAAATCCATGACTGAATAAATCTTTGTCTTTCATCATCATCTTTCTCACAGATTTGGTGGCTCTGAGCTGTACTTTGGCACTGAAATGCCTCCTCAAGGCATCCTCTTCACCCTCAAATTCAAGGATGTCTTAAGAGGCTTGTTTTCCCTTAACATGAAAATGAACCATGTCTCAGTGGAGTCTGTAACTAACCAGTTCTCCAAAGGTACAGTAATACGGCTGGTGCAGGAAAATGTGCTACCACAAACCTTGCACAAGTACATCTTTTCTCCATGAAGCATGAGACTTTCAGAATAAAATATGGCAATTCATGCAAACTGTATGAGAACTTGTGAACACAGAGAGTAACTAGCGCTTGTGAAATCTGTATTTTTCTCACTGCCAAGTAAGTCCTACCCCCAAGCATAGAGCAAAGAGTACAACAGGCATAGATTTCTCAGAGATGTAACATGGAGATTGCATCTTCTGAGCAATGTTCATTAGGGAATTTCAAAACAAAACTATGGAGCCTTGGAAACCCTCAAGAGGGGAACATACAGGAAGAGTAACATCAGGAGCATTGCAGAGATGATTTGTGCTTACCTGAGATGCTCATCTGGGATGCTTTTGACAAACATGAGTCCCTGTCCCTCTCTGAATAGATGAACAACTCTGACTCTGACAGCCGAGTCTGGCTACTCAAGGGCTCATTGGAGAGGAAGCCAACTAATTAGAAGGAACTTGGTGAAAAATGTGGGCTCTAGCTCCAAACCCAGTAGAAAGAGCTATAAACCTGGAGTAGGATGTTTGCTTGAGGGGCAGGTGAAATTCCTAGTTCACACTCATTAGTACTTACTTTGCATGCTTGTACACAGAGCTTAAGACTCTAAGCATCCGCCTTACTGATCCCACATTCTCAACCTCTGGTTTGATACTAATGATGAAACTTCAAAGTACACAAGCAATCATAGGCTAATGGAGCTGCCCTGGGGTTTTGAGATAATGTAGGTCTGCCCCCAAGACCATCACTACCATATTCACCATCATTATTACAAAGAAAAGAAAATCAAAACTGGAGTCAAAAACATAGAGCTTGACTACATGGCTTCTTCCTGGAAAGACTAACTAAACCTAAATATTTTTATTTTAATAGTCATTTCACTACACAATGCCAAATGCCCTAAAGCCTACAAACCAGAAATCAGAAGGGTGGGAGCCAGAAGGCATCCTCAGTACACTCCAGTATTGTGTGGTATTTCCGATCTGTGTGTCTCTCTTGTATAATATAAGTGTGTTTTCTAATCTAGTTTGTTTTCATTAACATATATTTAAGAAGATATATTTCATTGTATCCACACTTCATGATTTATTTCAAATTCTCTCTGCAGAGCTGAATTTCACGTAATCCTTACCAAATAAATAAATAAATACAAAAGACTGCTACAATTTAACACCACAATCTACATTTCTGAATTGAAAAAACATGGAGGTCATGAGTAAAGAACAGGTCCAGGTTTGTAAGGCTTATAGTTATTGGTCCTGGATTGGACTCCAACTGGAGTCTAGGCTCATATTTCCAAACTACTCAATGGAAGATGTCAAAACTCTCAACACACATCAAGATCTCTGCAGGTGTGTAGGACAGTGGAGACCTTACTAATGAAGATGTTTAACTTCAAAGGTTCAGAAGCCTAAAAAGAAATCTAACAAGTAATGAATAAAAAAGTAATTTTTAACTTATATCCCCCAATGAAACACCACTTATCTGCTTTGAGTCTCCATTTCCTCATTTATAATAACTTTTTGTAGGGTTATATAGAAGGCATGAGAAAATTATTTTAATGTATGTGCTATTATAAGAGTCTCTGCATGCAGGGGCAAGATGCTAGCGTTTGTGGGTGGTGAGTGAAAGTTCCAGGCAAAATTGCTCTGACAAAACAGAAATTTGTTTCACTGAACTTAGAAGAACCAGTTCCCCACTGATTCATACAATGCCCTCTAAGACCCTATAATTTTGAGGGAAGGGACTAAAGCCTGCAAGGCAGCTCCACACAGTATAATAGTTCTTGACGAGATCTATTCTGACTGGAAATTTGTTCTCATGCTGAATGAATGAGAATTCATTGCTTACTTTCTCTGATTTGGAGCCCCTGCGGGGTAGAAAAGCATAATTATCCCAATAAATAACATGGCATTATAAGTCAATAATGGGATGGCACCTTCCTGGCAGCTAGACTGTAATCGCATGAATTCAGACCTTGAGTTTGCCAAGGTGCTTGTTACCGCAGGGTTACCAGGGCTTATTACATTCTTTTGGTCCTGAACATGGTTGTCTCTGCAGCTGAGTTCATTAGGTAAACAGCTGGCGTAATTGATAGTGTGAATACCACTTCATTTCCTACTGCTCCAAGAGAATTTGCTTTGAGGTGGGAGAAAATGACCTGTTCCACCACTGTGAGTTCTGGCCCATTTTTCTGAAGGAACACACTTCAGCTCATGCCTGCAAATTGTCTCCCTTTCTTTAAGAGATAAGACAACAGAGGGAGCCTATCAGCCTATGCTTTCTCCTGGCAGGGTGGAAGTCCCAAGGTCAGCTTTTGCTTGACTGGGAAGAATTTTACAGACCTCCCTAGGAGGTTATAACAATGCCAGCAAGACTAGTGTGTCCACGCAGACGTAGAAAGATGGTCTTTTAAAAATGGGAACATATTTTGTGATTAACATACTAAAGCAATTCCAATTTAAAAACCTCAAAAGGTCTTACTTGGGTTGACAGAATTATCCTACAGCATTTCCAAAAATTACAATAAAATAATCATCAGATTTGGAGTGATCAAAATAGTAAGACATGGCTTACACTCTGCCAAAAATAAAATATGCTACCAAGCAACAGTTATTATGCAGTATGTTTCTGAGACCAGCATAGGCACACATATTAACAGAAATGAACAAGCCAAATGAAAGAGAGCAAGTCCATATGGGAAAGGCATTGCAAATGACATCATTTTGAATCAGAAGTTACTATCACCTTGTCCCTTGGGTATGGCATTGGGAAGGACAGCAGCATGATTACTGCAAGGCATGCCAGCTGCTAAGCAGAGCCAATCGCAAGCCTCTCAGCCATGTGGGATGCCTGGAACAGAATTTGGAATCTCTACTCTTCCTTCTATTTTTGCTTTTAGTGGAGTAAAGGAGACATTTTTGAGGAAACCAATGAAAGCAAAATTACATAAACAGAAAGTCTGGTCACAAAAAACATGAAGAATTTCAACTTAGAAATAATGAAAAAGTGTTTATTAAACTAATTAAAAATTTTCATGCTTTATAGAATATTATTAATACTATCCTTACTATGAAAAATCACTGATAAAACTAAGACTAAACTTAAAAAAGGAAAATGACCTGCAGATTTAGTTCACAAAACCATGATCTAAAGGCATAAGCATTCATATTGATGAGCATTTTTAACTTCACAAAACAACAGGCAAGAAAACAATAGCAACACTTTTATTCATCAAATCAGCAATCACAAGATATGTGTCTAACAGTCATAGCTAAGAGGTGAAGTGCCATCTAACAGGAGCACGAAGTCATGCACTGTGGATGGCATATGCTGGAAATTTGGAAAACCTTCATGCTTTAATGCTCACACTTGCTGCTTAGGCTGTCTCACCTTCACCTCTTGGCATTTAACCTGTCCAGACTATCATAGATTATCACAGAGATCTGTGTGTAAGTAATCTTGGAACAACGGCAATAATTTAGACACAGTTAAAGATCTATAGACATATGATGGGCTAAGCGATTCAGTGCAATACAATGGGAAACTATGCAACCATTGAAAAGGGCATTATAGAAGTGTATTTAATGATATGGAAAAATGCTCTTTAGAAAATTACTTTTTAAAAGTTTACACATCTGCATAATTATAATGATTTTCTCTTGGTAGCAAGATTGCTGTGATTTCTTTCCTCTTTTGCATGCTTTCCTGCACTAACATCTTAATAATGAACCTCCAATGCAGTCAAAATTTAGACACCGTGATGTCCTATTATATTTTGACCCTAAAACTTGGTGCAGAAAAAGTCAGTGTCTAATAGTCAACAGGGCAGGAGTGTCTTTTTTCATGGTGGTAATGTGCGCCTGCCCATACCCTGCAGGATCAAAGACTATAGGATCCTTCATTACAATGGCAACCACAGGGGTGGATATAGGCCATGACCTCATTCTTCTGGACAACTGGAGCATCCCTTTACCAGGCAAGGTATCGGTAGGGACACAATCCAGCCCTTCAGGTTCCATTGAGTTCATCCAAAAGTGTTTTCTTGGGTGACTGGAAAGAAGGTATTTTCATTTTTGTTCCACTGGACTTGAATTATGAACAACCTGTAGCTACAACTAAAATGAATCCTTCCCAAAATTGGGAACATGTTTGGGGAAGGGGGTGCATCAAAGAAATAGGTTAAAAGAAAAAAAAAAAAAAACAGTCAATCTCCATGATGTGACTTAAATCCTGCCTGACTCTGCCCTTTAACAATACCAACCCCAGTAACAAATGCAAGGGAAAATACACAATACTTTAAGCCAGTGCTCTTAGGGTGGACTTAGGTGGAGTAAATGAGGAAGACAACAGAGATCCCACAAAGCTTGCAAGAGATCACTGGAAAAAGATCAGGAAAACTTTTAAGGATCCAGATAAGGTTTCCATGGTGGGATCTGTTCACCTTCTCCTTCTACCTCGAAGCTGAAACAGTCAACCAATCTGAGGAGGCTTTGCTGCACCTCCCAGGCTGCAATAGCTCCACTCACCTGAAAGCATCAGAGATGCCCCAAGTGCCCTGCAACATTGTTTGGAAAGTACATCCTTCATTCAGGTAAACACTAAAACTATGGGGCTAGTGGACCTGGTAAAAATCAGTAATTTAAAACATTTCTCACTCAGCATAAATGTATCCTAGATCTGTGTTTCCAAACTTCAGAATTTGGGAAGCACCACCACCATGCAGAAGATGGGGTCGGGGCTTATTATAGGGATTAAATATCTCATCTCATGTAACTTGAGAGGAGCTGGAAAAGGCACCGAGAGCCCTTCGAACTTTTAGTCTGCCTTGTCCATTAGAGCGGCCCTGTCAGATGTTTCAGGGAAATCTCAGAAGCCACTGGGACTGAGAAAGAAATCTATGGCATGCCCTCATCTCTCTGTTGTGAGGAGGGCAGGGATTGAGACTAGGAATCCCTGTGATAGAAGGTCTGACAGTCTGGAAAGAAGAGGCAGGCATGGCATAGGACAGATGAGGAGATAGATGGGCCTCAAGGGTATGAGTCTGTACGTCTCTGCAGCCATGATGACTGCAAGGGTATGGGACAATGCTTCACTGACGCTTTGCACAAATCTTCCTTTGAGCCAATTCCTACTTAGGATTCTCTGGGGCAGAGACTCTAGGAAATGACTTCCGGCTTGACAATATGTATATAAAAGCCACAAATGTGGTTGTAGTCCACCTGGTGATCTATTCAAACACAGGTCTGACTCTCCAGGCAGCTCTGATTCTGATCAGCACATGCCTTTCCAAGAATGGAGCAATAGCTGCAACCCCAGACTGTTCTTGGAGTAGCAAGATTTGGTCTCTTTGTTACACACACTAAAAAGCACACATTAGTGAGCATCACAGTGGGGGCGGGCGGGGGCACTCATGGGCCTGAGCTTTCATGTTATTTGCTTTTTACAATAATAAACAGAACCTAAAAAGTACTCATGAGAGAAAAGAAGACTGGCTCATTTGTGATGAATAAAGGGCACATTTTTAAGATGTCTTAATCTTTGGTTTAGTAGTGCATTAAAGGAGACTATGGCAACCACTTGTCTCCACTCGAGATGGGTATTTGGACTGAACTTTGATCCAAATAACTCTTTAGCATGTGGCATTACATCAGGCCTTTGTGGGGCGCAAACTTCCATCTTTTCTTCCTCAACCAGGAGCAGCAAGGCCAGCGCAGAAGCCATTGCTGGCAGCGAGAAGGGATTTTTGTGTGTATATTGCATCAATGCACCTTCTTTGTGTGAAGCTGTCCTAGATTTTGATTTGTGGGGCCCATGACCAAGTGACAAATTAGGGCCCAGAGATCGCATTATATAAGAGATGAGTTATTGAAGTAATAAGCACATGTAAATAGCATTTACATATTTAATGATCATTTTATTCTATGGCAATTTTACATTAAATATTCAGAACTAATGGTCTCTTTACTCATATAAAAGCCTTCTCTCAAGTGCATTATTATTACTCTGGGAAAAGAAACTCTATTATGCCATTATGTGGTTCATGATGGCATTTACATCCTCATTTCCATGTCAGTGACCTCTAAGTCCCCATCTCTGCAGTCTTATGGGGGTCACCTTTCACTGTGATGGCGAAATGAAGCGGCTGGAGCGCCTCTGTCCCGTGAGGAGGAAATTCCACGCCCAATTCTGCATCCCTCCACTGCCCTGGGAACCGAGGGTCTTCAAGGGCTCTGATCCGCCTCATCTCATCAGCTCCCCTGGTTGAGCCCGCTGCTGTCTCAGTTCCCCTCGCAGGCTGTGTCTGCTCGCACCCTCTGACTGCCCACACGTGTGACACAGGCTCTTTGGGGCTTGTTTTATTTTGCCTTCAAAATGTCATTCCCAAGAGCCACTTGTGCCCCAAGAGGTTTAGCCGATTATTTTTATGAGGCAGAGTTGACATTTGACAGAGATATCTTAATATAGGCTTAAGCTCAAAAGGTAGGAGGAAGCACTTGGAGAAAGCGAGGCACACCCCAGAGTGCGGCCGTGAGCATCACAGAGTGAACTCAAGAAAGCAAGACTTAGCTAAGTGTAGTTACAGGCTCCTGGGGGCGTCTCCTGATTAGCCTGGAAGCGGAGTGAGCCAGGGTGAGGACAGCCATGGCAGCATCATGAAGTGCAGCAGGTAACTTTTTAATGGCGGCCTTGATGTCTTATCCTGCAGGGACGTCAGCAAATGGCTTGCAGCGCTGCCTGGGCGTGTCACAGGACAAGGAGCTCTTCGCGGAAGATTTTACTCCGCGGTGCCCAAAGGTTCCCACACAGGCGTCAGCCTCCCTGTAAGTTCCCCACTCACTAACAGGTTTCTCTATCAATAAATGTTTCTGAAACTTTTGTGTCTCCCACGTCACAAGGCAGAGCAACACCGCTCCCCTGATCTGCTATGACTGGGTGCTCACTAAATTGGACCAAGTTATCCTACAAGGTACCGTACTACAAAACATGCCTCATGCCAGCAGGAAAGGACTCACTAACAGCTGATAGAGCACTCGCGTTTGCTTGATGACGCTTTCTGGGTCTGTTTCCCTGTCAACACCTCTCAAGTTTTACCCAAAGTAACATGTGAATGAAGAAAGATCAGAATATGTCATTTGTTTGGGTATTATAAATAATTACTCAAGCATATCCCTAAGATAAAGTGATTTGCATATAGCAATGCATACATGTCGCCCATTCTTTGTATTTTTGAAACTGGAGTCATACATTTAAGCATAACTGTGAGGGGACTGCGTATCCTCCCCATGACAGGTCACTGTTATTTTCTTTTCTTAGGAAACCTCCATTATACTGCATTAAAGTTACTTCAGGTTTTCTGTGAGGGAAGAATGTGTATTCAGCCTCCCTTCAGTGCCAGGGCTTGGAGCCAAGAGCTCTCCTCACATTGGGCCTGGCAAGACCCCCGTCGCCCGTCGCCCGTCCCCCCCCCCCCCCCCGCCCAAAACTGCCCTGCCAGAATCCTCATTCAGAGGACTACAATGCTTGGGTGCTCTGCCCAGCCCGCCTTCCTCATTCAGAGCCCAGCCTCTTCTTCCCATGCTTAGAGCACTAACCAGGCAGCTCTGGGACAGGGCTAAATCCCCAAGCTCTGGATAGCCTGGTTCGTACTCTCCTGTGTCTTTTTTCTGTGCCAAACAGATTGCCCTGGATTCTATGTACAAGACCGTGATCACCTAGTAAGTCACTGTTTTGGCGCTGGCCACGGCCTCACTGCTTTGCAAAGACAACACCCTGACTGAAGATTGGCAGGACCTCTCAGTGTCAAGGATACAGTCTCTGGCCAATGAATGTCACCCCCAGTGACTCCCATGTCCTATGTCTGCTTTGGACTCTGAGTGCTGACACTGCTGTTCCAGATCCTTTGTGAGAGCAGCCAATTCTGCCTTCCAAGCTCCCTCATCCTAATTTAACTTCCCTGGCAAGAACATATAAGGAATTTCTGTAATCTCTTATACCAACCCACTTTGTTTTATTCCAGACAGCTTCATAATACACTACTCTCAGAAATCCTTTGTTCTGCCTCTGTTTGGCCACCTTTAACGCCCTCCTTTCCAATTATGTCTCCAGGCTGTATTTCCTCTCCTACTTTTGAATCTACAGTCAAAATCCGAGCCTACAAACCCTAATTGTCTCGCACCATTATGAATATTTATGGCAAATGTCCCATAGTGTTGAGACTTCTCAAGTTCTGAGACATTGATGGTCAATAGTGAAGCTCCTTGCTTTTCTGTCTCAGACACTGGATGCTGCTGTCACACACACACACACACACACACACACACACACACACACACACACACACACACTGGGTATGTTTCTCACTGTTTCAAATTTTTCTTCTTACGTTTCTGACACTCTTGAAAGCAGTCTCAAGGTTGGGGTTGCATTGGTCTGGGCCAAGCCATCTGATGCACTGGGGAATCCTATCCCAATCTGTTTTGAACTTTCCATTTTCAGAAAGTAATCGTTTTTCTACTATAACAAATTCCATCAGCATAGATGTTGGTTTAGAAGATTACGCTGAAGGCATTTTCTGGTTAGCATCCTTCCTTGGAATTAATGGGGTTGTATGTGTTCTCAGACAATTCTCTTGGAAAGTCAGAGTCCAATTTCAGGGAAGAGTCCTAGTGTCCATCTTACGGTACAATGAGGGTGAAACTGGTGAGGTGCTTGTTATCGGAGCAGCACTGGACAGAGCCTGGAACACTGCAGTGACTAAGACAGATAGAATATTGATAAGCTCTATGTAATGCAACATATTAAACAATAAAATAAATGCAAGAATCCATAAGGCACATAATATCAAAGTTTTCAATAAAGTCAAGATCAGTATTACTGATTTTATTTTGCCTCAGTCTTCAGTATAGCTAGACATACCACCATGACTAATGCTGTCTTTGTTTAAAGTGTTGATATTTATTAATGATGTCTTTTTTGCTTTACTGTTTATTTCTAAAATATTATATTAGATAATGTTGATCTTGATTTCTGAGTTTTGGACATAAAGTGTACAGTGTTTGCCCTAGTCTGGACTCTATTCTATCTTCATTTTGGATTGTTATCCAAGGGTCACCAACAGCTCCAATTCCGGCAGATTGAACTGCGGGGTATTATGAGAGAGTTCTGAATCCTATGGCTTAAGAACCATAGGAAGGCATTGTATTGAAGCAGAGCAGCCAGAGAGACCTTCCACCCTTCATGCTCCCACACACACTGATTAACGGCTTTTGTGGTCTTTCTTCCTTCATTTCAAGTATGTTTTGGAAACTTTTTTTATAACCAAAATAGCAAATTGGGAAACTTAGCTATCCAAAATGTGTTCTTTCATTAAGAGGAATTGGACAATCACCTTTGCAGTAAACATCTTTTGATTCTCAAAATGTTGTATTAATTTAGCAATTCTTTGTGGACATCTACTTGTCAAAACTGGATCTGGCCTTGAAGAAGCTCTAGGGTCCAGATTGTTGTAAAATTTCCTCACAGACAGAGTGAAATTGGCTCCCCATGGCTAGTGACAGAGTCTGTGTTGAGTTCAGGTGGATTCTGAAGCACAGTGAGGGCTGATTGGAAGACATCCCTGACTGTCAAGGAATACGATGTGTCATAACAGAGAGAAGGTGGGGAGAGGATCCGTCTGGGGTCAGAAATGTTGTCAGAGAATGTGCGGTGCTCAGTGAGACCTCAAAAGGTGAAAAGAAATTGCTAAGCCTCCAGATTGCACTCTGGGCCCTGGAGAAGTATTTATTTATAACTGGCAGAGCACAGGGACTGTGTGAGTCAGGATCAGAAATGATCTTCCTCTCCTCCATAAGACATGATCACATCGAATGGCCTTGTGTGGGGGAAGATGAAGACGTGATTCTGCGGCCTGAGATCCCCTGCATAGGGCGCTGTGTATTTCTCTCATGGGAGATTTATGTCCCATACTGACACAATGATGGCTGTCGGAACCCCACGCCGATGATCTGAGGATGAAATGGACTTAAGAATCGTTTGGTAGGAGTCCCAAGCATCTCTTTTTGGCTTCTGCTGTTTTCCCATGCTTCCTGTTGTAACGTCATCATGCACCCACTGGCTGCACCATGGAACACAGGGGACCCACTGCCAGAGGCCAGGACTTCCCAGCTGCTTGTCTGCACATCAGCGGCCCTGGAACTGGATACGTAGTACTCGAATAGGGAATAAAACAACAACAACAACAGCAGCAGCAGCAAGATCTAGTGAGCATCTAGGAACAACTAGGACCAGTTGGTGGTTTGTTTATCTCCTGTTGTTACTTTTGAGATTTTTTTCATCTTTTTTCATACTGCCTCATAGAGTCATATTTAAAATCTTACAAGCATAAGGTAGGTGATACTTTGTGTTTTATTTTCTGACTATGAGTTAACTTTAAATCTCTTTTCTTACTATTCCACTGTTGAAACCAATTTATTGTCTATTTTAATGATCCACTGAGGAAGTACATAGTTTATATACTATTTCCATTTTTATGACAGTAAAGTTCATTTCAATGGTCCTGCAATTATAAATAATTTTGTTGAAAAGGATAAGTGAAGACATACTTTCTTTTCTAAAAGTATGTCCTTGGAAGACATTCCCAAAAGTGTAATAACCAAGCTATGAGATCTCAAGATTATTATACTGGTGAAAATATTTGGTCTTGATGGAATTAATAAGTTTGTCTCTCTGGAGTGGAGTTAGGGAACAGATGAGAATCTCAGGAGTTGTCAAATCATCTCCTTCATGATTTAGTTGCTGAAATCAGATTTCCCAGTGGACAGACTCAAAATACAGGAAGAGTTCCTACCCCGGAGAGAATAAGCCTTCCCAACTCTCTTCTTTTAACTGCTGAGTCTACAGAGACCGAAAGTGCATATTTGAATTTTTGTGACTCTTAGCCAGCCAGCTAACATCTCTCCTTGCTTTTCTCCTGGTCTGCTCGATTGTGGAAGCCACTGGCTTCTGGCACTTGCATACCACTGCCCACTGCCCAGCTCCGGCACTGAAGATGAATGCCAGGTTAAGAATGTCTTGAACGATAGCTCCTGCTGGTAGTCTCTCTCTATCTCTCTCCCTTTCTCTCTCTTTCTGTCTGCCTTCCTCCCTCCTTCTCTCTCTCTCTCTCTCTCTCTCTCTCTCTCTCTCTCTCTCTCTCTCTCTCTCTCTCTCTCTCTCCTCACTCTGCTGTTGTTCCCAGACAGAAACTGTATTTCCTTATGGAAACTGATCATGCCAGGACAGAGGGGCTCCTTGCTTAGCCGGGCTCTCTGCTCTCCAGCCTTAGAGGTCAGCATTCAGGTGTTGCCGCAGCTTCGGCAAAGGTTCTGTGTCTGTGGCGAGAGGAGCAGGCCCTACGAAAATTTGAGAAGCACACATGTGCTTTCTTGTCCTTCTTTCCTGCTTTCCTTTTCCGAATTCCCACACTCTGAGATATTCACACTCATCACACCATGTCCCCTTCTCTAAAAAAAACTCTCCTCCACCCCCACCCCAGTTCTGAGAATGAACTCTCATCCCTTTCCCTTCCTCTTCCTCATCAGAGGAAAAAACAGCATATCTCTCTCTCTCTCTCTCTCTCTCTCTCTCTCTCTCTCTCTCTCTCTCTCTCTGTGTGTGTGTGTGTGTGTGTGTGTGTGTGTGTGTGTGTGTGTGTCCATTTACAAGAAAGAAGACACTCAGTTACATTCATTCCCACTGAAGCTGGAGTCTGGACTTCCCACTTGTCCTCATACTTTGGATATGGATTGGGAGTGCCATTCAAACGGGCAACATGGAAGGTGATGGAACCTTTAAGACATGAATGTTTCTGGGAGATCTTTGGGCCACAGGAGTAACTAACTGCCTTTAGAGAGGGGAAGATAACCCTCCTGGGACCATGGAGCTCTCACCCCAGCAAACTGTGACCTTGTCTCCTTTTGGGGTCATGTGACTCTTTCCCCCATTTTTATACCATCACATTGAAGTTCTCATCATAACAAGGTTAGAAGTGGTGACTTGACTTTTTAATTTGCAAAAGAGAACTAAATAAACCTCTTCCAGAAGTTTCTACTTTCAGATATTTTGTTCTAGTAACACCTAACTGAGTAGCACACAACCTGCAAAGGGCATGAAGGGCATTCATTGTGCTGAATGAAGGAAGTTAAGCACAGGAAGACCAACACTGTATGGCTGCACCCACGTGTGGTATCTAAAGAAATCAGACTTGGGATGGTTAGAAGGGGAATGATGACTAGCAGGGATGGTGGTGGTGGATAGGAGATGAAGGAATGTCAATCAATGTACAGTGAGTCAGTTTGGCGGGATGGATATATTTTAGAGAAGTATTACACAGTATAACTACTAATAAAGTATTATAAGTTACATATTTTATAAGAATAGATTTTAAGTGTTCTTATTACAAAAAAAAAGCATCTGGGATGATGAATATTTAATTTGATTTAATCATTCCTCAATGTGTACAAATAATCAGACACTAAAACATCATCTTCTATCCCATAAATATATGTTGTATTATTAATTGAAATAAGTAAACTAAGTTTACATGCCTGTGGTGGTATTGTCTTCCCCAAAATATTGTGTACCTTAATAAACTTATCTGGGGTCAGAGAACAGAACAGCCACTAGATACAGAGGCTAGAAAATGGTGGCATTCATACCTTTAACCCTAGCCTTCTGGAGGCATGGATCTCTGTGAGTTCAAGACCACACTGGAAATAGCCAGGCATGGTGACTCACGCCTTTAATCACCAGAAATGAGCCTTTAATCCTGGGAAGTGAGGGCAGAAAGCAAAAAGATATTTAAGGTGTGAAGACCAGAAACTAGAAGCTTTTAGCTGGTTAAGCATTCAGGCTTTCAAGAAGCAGTTCAGATGATAGCCATTTGGATGAGCACACAGAGGTTTCCAGTATGAGGAAATAGCATCAGCTGAGGAACTGACAAGGTGAGGAAGCTGCAGCTTGTTCTGCTTCTTTGATCTTCTAGCATTCACCCCAATAACTGGCCTTGGGTTTGGTTTTATTAATAAGACTCTTTAAGATTCATGCTACACATGCCTATCAAGATATGGAAAAAAAAAGAAACTGTCTCATCTCCAATAATATTGAACCATAGATGAGGTGGTGCCATTGGGACAGAAATGGCTTCCTTGTGCCTTGTCAAAGAATGGAAAATGTCTATTAGCTCCTGTGAACTGAGGATCCTGGAGATCAGAACTATTGACCTTGATATGTAGTGGGTAGCCATTCCAGCTTTGATCTGGAAGTTCCAACCCCCATTGAGGCTTCAGTAACTGTCACGCCTACAAGGCAGGGCCGAGAGAGGACCCTGAAGACCCGAGATCCAGATGTGCTGGCTTTCTTGGTTCCTGGACCCTGGATGCTGGAGGTAGACCGATCAGAGTTGTCCAGAGAACACCGCCGGACTAAGCTACACCCTTCCCAGACCCTGTAACCTATCCCTTCACTTGTTAGTTACCCCCACAAAATAAACCTCCCTTTTAACTACATGGAGTGGCCTTAATAATTTCACCAATATCTGGTGCCCAACATGGGGCCCAAACCCACAACCCTGAAATTAAGGGTCTCATGTACCTTGCATGAGGTGTAGCACAGTCCAAGGACTATACTGGGTATTTAGGATCTCTGTGTAGCCCCAAGCCTTTCTCATGGTGAGATTTTAAGATCAAAAACCATGTCCTGGGTTGACATACTTCAGTTAGCAAGAACAGTTAGCCATAATTGGAATTATAGTAGCCAAAAAGCAATGTTAATATATTTAGAGACTTTTACAGAACTCTGGGCTTTGATGGATTAGGTCTTTGTTTGGGTTTTGGTAGGTGGTGCTGTCTACATGCTGAGTTTTACAGCCTGAATGATACTTCCATCATGGAGTCAGCTGTGCTATGGTCTCAGAGTCTACTATGGTCTGGATCCCTGTTACATTCATCCACTTGCTTTTAGAGCTGAGAATAATGCAGTCAAAGAGGAAAACTTAATCACAGGAGACTTGGTAGGACCAAGTCAAATTTCTCTGACTCCCTCAATGTTTTCCTTACTTTCCATACCAAGACCACTCCAAAGTCCCAAGGCTGCTGTTTCCTATGTCTTATGGTTGTTCTCTGGCCACATGTCCCCAGAAAATGGCCCCATAGGTTCTTATTTGTAGAATGGTATCTACAGGATATATAATACAGTTAGCCTTGTGTTGTAAAGAATAATTGCTACTGAAAAATGACTGAGGTGAGTAAAGAGTAACTGTTGAACAAATCATACTGTTCAATTATAAAGAGTTTTCTGTAGGCATTCACTCTCTTGAAAGTCATTTAGTAAAGAAACCTCAAGCCAGCAGGCAAAAGCATGTGCAGTGTTCTGACATTCAGTGAACTCCTGCTTTATAGTTTTTAAGCAGTCTCGCCTCCCTTGTACGAAGGTTCTGCTGAACTCACCATAGCATTCTAGAGACAGTATTCAGGCTAGAAATCCTTCCAGCTGATGCCAATTAGAAATCTTACCTGGGTAATGGAGGGCAAGGGTCAGGGGAAAGAGAGCTTAGGGGAGTGGTAGGTCCCAGCTGGATCAGGAACAGAGTGGGAGAACAAGGAAAGAGAGACCATGATAAACGAAGATTCCATGGGAATAGGAAGAAGCAGAGTGCTAGAGAGGTCCCCAGAAATCCACAAAGACACCTCCACTATAGACTACTGGCAATGGTAGAGAGAGTGCCTGAGCTGACCTGCTCTAGTGATTGGATGGCCAAACACCCTAACTGTCATAATAGAACCCTCATCCAATGACTGATAGAAGCAGATGCAGAGATCCACAGCCAAGCCCTAGGTGGAGCTCCAGGAGTCCAACTGGTGAGAGAGAGGGGGGATTATACGAGCGAGAGATATCGAGACCATGATTGGAAAAAGCACAGAGACAACTAGCCAAACTAGTGGAAACACATGAACTGTGAACCAACAGCTGAGGAGCCCCCATGGAACTGGATCAGGCCCTCTGGATAAGTGGGACAGTTGATTAGCTTGAACTGTTTAGGAGGCCCCCAGGCAGTGGGGCTGGGACCTGTCCTTGGAACCAAGGGCCTGTGTTGAGACACTTTGCTCAACCTTGGTGTAGGGAGGAGGGGACTGGACCTACCTCAATTAAATCTACCAGGCTGGGCTGACTCCCCAGGGGAGACCTTGCCTTAGAAGAAGTGGGAATGGGGTAGACTTGGGGCAGGGGAAGGCTGGGGGCTGGGAGGAGGGAGGACAGGGGAATCCGTGGCTGATATATAAAATTAAATTAATTATAAAATAAAAATATTTTAAAAAGAAGAAATCTTACATGCCCTGATGATGCATGCAGGCCACAGGCATCTCTGAGTTTTTGTACTTTCCTCTTGTATGATGTTAGAGTTGGAGACAGTACCTCTAGAGAGTTTTCAGTTCATGTGTGGATCTGAGGAATCCTGAATCTTTCCAATGTGATTGCATTTCTAACAGCCCATATCCTAGGAAACAAGTTCTTAATTTTTATCAAAACAAACTCATTTCTGACATTCAGTAGGCTAATTAATAGAGTGTGAGTTGATGGAGACTGGGTTACTGGAAGACATCCAGTAGTCTATTTAATGGAGTAGAGACTGATGAAGACTGGGTTACTGGAAGTGGACTTCTTTGTTGACTCTGAAATACTCCATGCTCAAGGGTGATGTCACCAACTTCCTGAGACTGAGCGCTCTTGAATAAATCACTCACCTATAGAGTAAAAGCTGTGCTCTGCCAGACAGTTCCAAGTTTTCACTGTTTAAGATGAAGTATTTGAACTGTTTTTCAGACTTTAGGACATGGCAGAAGCCCCGGGCCTCCAGTCATGTCTCTCAGCTCCATCCTTTTTCTGATCTTGGGGGTTGAGCACTGACTACTCATTAGCCTTGGTCTAAAGTTTCCTTCCCCAGATCAGAGCATATGCTCCCTTAGAGCATAATTCCAGAAAAGTCATCTCCAGTCTCCTACAGAGTCCATCTGGCTAATTTATTCCTAGGCATAGGCATAGGAGACATAGGAGGTGAGGTGTTAGATTAGTGGTCTTTCATTAAGCTGCTAATTAAGCTCTTTTCATCAGGATCCATGCTGGGAACATTTGCTCAGATTGTAGTAGAATCATATGAAGCCAACAGAAGCACAGCAGAATACAGTGGTTATATGTGACATGTGATCGAAAAGGGATCATTTCTGTCATTAGGATCCAAGTAGATTCTGACCCTCTTTTCCATGCTTAGCAAGTGGTGGTCTAGCATGCTCAAACCTCATCTACCAGGAGGAAGCAAACGAAACCTGATGCCCTTATCTGTGAGTTTGGAATCTTCGGATTCTATCAAATGCCGAGAGAAGATAACTTTAAAAACCGTGCAGCCTTTCCCCATGTTATCCTCTAAGCAATGTCATTTAGCAACTATTTGCACAACATTGACATTGTATTATGTATTATAAATAATCAAGAGATGATTTATAGGCTACAGGGTGACATGTGTAGGTTATATGCAAATTCTATTCATTGTATAAAAGAGACCCAAGAAATCTGAGGGTCGCCCAGGAACCCATCGCCTTTGGATCCTGAGCAACACCAACAGCTTCATCGCAGATTTACTGGCATCAAGTCATGCAATTGGAGATTCATTCCATCACCTTCAACTTCTGTGATGCCTTGGAATGCAAATATTTCCAAGGATGGCATTTGACATCACACAATATACCAATGGAGGAGATAGAGTCTGCAAAGGATATGAGTTTGGATAGAGACTCTGCCCTGCTCCTCTGAACTCCAGCTTCGTGTTTACCCACTTCTCCTGCTTGCTTGTATGATTTGCCCTGATAAGGAAACAGAACTAAATCCTCTTCCTCTGACACATCCAAATACCCTTGTGATAAGGGATCAAAAGGAGTGCGAGTGGATTTGTACTCCACAGGTAGAATATTTGCTTTGTCTCATTTGTCATTTTGCACAAACATTGGCTATTATTTTTATGGCCAAGAGAAGGGCAGAAGCCAAGGCTCTTGTGGTGAGTAAATAATGTATTCTACAGTGACGGAGGAAGACATTAAAGACTCGTAAAGAAGGGGCTCACTGCATGCAGAGCCCATCCTCCTGATTTACAGTTTCAACACTTTCTGCCTACAGCCCCTCCCTGTAATTGCATGCTGACCCTTCTTAAAATGGAAAAATTGTGGTAGTTTTATAGGCCTTATTTGGGATCTATTGTGTGTGAAAGTACTCATTTGAAAGAATGAAGCCTGCGGGGCTGGAGAAGTGATGCAACATTAAGAGCACATGCTGCTTTTGTTAAAGAACCTGAGTTTGCTTCCCAGCGCCCCTAACAGGTGGCCCATAACTGCCTGTACATCCAGCTCTGAAGATCCAACACCTTTGGCCTCTTTAGGCACACACACACACACACACACACACACACACACACACACACTTTAAACTAATAAAAATAATTCACAGGAAGAAAGAAGCCTGGGAAACAGCACTTTCCACTGTGCTCAGCACTGTGTTTCCCTGTGTGTGGTCCCTGAAACTTTAAAGAGCCACGTGCAGAGCCCAGGAACCAGGAAGGACATGCTCAGATGTCTTGCCCCAGACCCAAGCTCTACACACAGGAAACAGAGAGAGAGGCAGTGAGGACAGCCTAGCGTCCTTCAAAGCCTGCTTCCAGTACCACAAGGGATCGCATGTTCAAATAGGAGCCTATGAGGGACATTTCTCATTCAAGCCATCACTGTCCCTACTGCCCAGACACCCTTCATGGGGTGACTATTCCCTCTGACTTCAGGTAGAATCCAAAGCAGATTTTAAAGTGTGACACACATCTTTCTAGACATACCCACCACATCTCTTCATCCCTTCTTTGCTTTGCCATATATCTTTATGTATATAGTAATCATTATTTAGAGTCGACTTTCTCTGAAGAAAGCCAGATTCTCGCCTTCACTACCACGTTCTCAAGCAATGAATGTTGACTGGCACATATTCCAAGTCATGAGAATCTGAGTCAGAGTTCAAACTGAGGCCCAAATACTACTTATAGCTTTTCATAGTTAGACACCATCTAGATAGACTTGCAGTCTGTTAAATAAAACATGCCTTATCCTATCCAGTCATATTTCCCCTTATAGGAACAAAATAGATACAAAGCTATGATAGAGTTGCATGATTATAAATAAGAATAAAATCATTTAATATCATTACATTCAATTCTACAAGCTCAAATATTGTTGATGAACCCATGTTACCACTCTAGGTGGCAAGCATGAACCTAGGAGAATGGAGCCTAAGACTGAGGTAAAACTAAAGTCAGGTAGCAGCCAACTTTATTCAGAGCATCAGACAATTTATATTCTGAGAGTCAAGAAAGGTCACATGAGCAAAGCTCACACTAGTTAGATTTACACCATCACAAGGAAAATCCGTGCTTTAAAACACCATGTGAATAATAGTAAGATAATACTCAATAAACCCATCCTAATTTACTACACCCGAGAGGGGGCCGACGCGCATTCCAAGAGCAATTTTGTGCTTGGAGGGCTGAGCTCACAGGTCTCTTGTTCTCCTTTCTTGGAGTTTTCTCACAAGCACTAAGAATTCTTCTCACACAGCTTCTGACAGACTGGCAATATGTATTAGTAATAAACTAAAGAGAAAATGAATTCATGATTTACTTCAAAAACCTGTTTTTCTTTATATAGTTCAATAAAATTTACAAGTTATATTATTGTAATTAGTATTTCTTTATCATTGGTATTCTATTTTGACAATAAATTTCTGCATAAATAAAATTTGTATGTAATTGTGTTAAAATTTTAATATATATTTACATGGAAAGCATAAGTTAAATATAAAAATTACTTCTATTTTCTTATCTTCACAATTCTTTTCTTTGAAATATTTTAGATGTTCTTAGTAAAGTGAAGAGATAAAATTGTAATTGATATAAAATCTTTAAAAACTCACAAAAACCCAAACTTACAAAGTACTTTTAATAATGGCATGGTTATGAATATATATTAAAGATAAAACTTTAAGTGTCAGCTAAACTAAGAAAGTTGTAGTTGTTCATACAAGAAATTAGTATTACTTTTTGTGTATTAAATTTAAGCCTTCATGTACGCAAATTTAAAAGTAATGTGAATTATGATTATCACAAAACATCTCTGGGTCAACCATGTGCAATTGTAGAAAACCTTGTGAATTCACAAGTGTCTCAGAATGGGGAATTGGAATCCACATTGATGTTGTAGAATGTTATTTTAAGTTGTGTTACTTTTGTTTATGTTGCATTTGCTTAACTCTGTGAAGCTGTGTTACTGTACCTGTCTAAAACATCTGATGGTCTAATATAGAACTGAATGTCCAATGGTGAGGCAGGAAAAAGGATAGGTGGGGCTGGCAAGCAGAGAATCTATATAGAAGGAGAAATCTGGGAGAAGGGAGGAGAAAAGAAGAAAGTAGCTAGAGAAGGAGGAGGACATCAGGAACCAGCCACCCAGTTACACAGCAAGCCACAAGTAAGAGTAATATTTACAGAAGTAAGAGAGTGGGAAAAGGTAGACGGGATAATTTAAGTTGAGGAAAGCTGGCAAGAAACAAGTCAAGCTAAGACCGGGTGTTCACAATTAAGAATAAGCCTCTGTGTGTGATTTATTTGGTAGCTGGGTGGCGGGTCCCCAGAAAAGAGCAAAAACAACAACACAGAGACACTGGAATCTGAACACGTGGCCCAGAGAGGAAACACACGCATTGAGTTATTGAGGACCTGAGCACACAGTGTTCTCTTGGAGAAGATTGATGTGTTTGGTCCCTCACTCCTCCTCCTCTGCCCTCAGGGCTTCTCACCCTAACATCTTCCCTGTAGAATGTGAGTCTCTCACACTGGTAACAATGATGCCCTCACAGCTCCCAACACCCAAAAAGCAAGAAATGAAACACCGAGCTGTTTGAGTGTCAAGAGTGGACACTTAGTGTTTCGGTTTGCACAGGGCTGTCCTGATCATTGGGCTTCCGGTGATAGGAATTGTTCTGATTTAGATCATGTGTTTGTGGTAAGTAAAACACAAAGTGTTACTGTCCAGGTCTAAGGGAGATAATTAACAGATGAGGCCAGTTTTCCCAGCTGCAGGCAGGCTTTCACTTGTATGAACAGGATCACCTTCTTAGCATCTTTTACAGAAATTAAGACACACAAGCAGTCATTCAACGGATGGATCTGGAATTGAGGTGACGCTTCCCTATGACATTCACTTTTTTAACTATATATGCCATCAACAAACCTAGCAGAGAAAAATGCAAGCATGGCCAAGTTTTACAAAGGGAAGTTTTCTAAGTATGTACATACAGATTTATCAACTATACCAGTATGTCAATAACAAAGTTGTTTGTATAAATCAAAAATTGCAAATCAGTGAGATAGCAAATATAATCACAGACAACTAGAAAATCCAGGGGGAGGCTTTGCCACAGGGAAGTGAAGGGTCCAAAGCCTCAAAATTAAATGATGCTGTTGCAGAGATAGTAGTCACCAGCCTTGCGTGTGACTCCTAGGAAAGGGGATGTATTAGTAAAGGAGAACAGGCCAGGTCCCTTGTGAGAAATTCTACAGGCATGCTTATCTCCTCTAAGAACATAATCCCAAAGTTGTCAGACTGTGTTGGGGGTCTTAGGAAACATGTTATATATTACTATATTTTACTGGGTTTTTTTTTTTCTGTGCCTTAAACTGAAGGCTCTTGATCATTCCTGAAATTACTGTGATCCATGAGACCAGGAAAAGGGCTTTGGTGTCAGGTGTAACAGAGCTATTGATTTACAGTATTACTTTAGGCTCTGTCTAGAGATAAATCAGGTTCTCAAAATTGTTTTCAAATGAGTCAAGTCATTTGGCTCCTTTGAGTTTTAGTTTCTTTGTGCGTAAAGTAAGGATAATGGCCACATGGATGTGGGAAGAGACCCAGTGAAGTACCAGGGGAGTTGTCTAGATCAGTAATGATGAGGCTTGGGTGTAAGAAGAAGCAATAGAGAAAGGAGAGGCAGACTGACTGGGGTGTGCTCTCTAGGAAGTATTCTCGAAACCCAGCAGGAGATATGTGAGTCTATAAGCATCTACCCTGAATATATCACACCTGAGGTACATGGGAAAGGGATAGTCAGAACAGGCCATCTTGTTGACCTTCACCTCTGAAGGCAAATACGCAATAGGAAAGATCGGGAGGCATGTTGCTTAAGAAAGGCATCTGATTATCCATTTTGAGTGTTGAAAACAGCTTGGTATTCACAAGGACACAGCCGCTAAATGGGGCATCTAAATTACTTGTGAAAAGTACAAGTTGGGAAGGAAGAAAGGATTAAAAGACATCTGTGGACATTTTAGAATTTAATGGTCAGAGAGAAAAGATCCATGAAAGAGACTAAGCATGAACAGCCATGACAGAAAATGACTGTGAAGTTAAAGGAAAATCAGGAGAATGTGGTCATCATGGATGCTGAGGAGAAAATGTGTTTGAAGAAAGAAGGAATGCTCCCACTCCATCTGCTGAGAAATCAGGTAAGGTAAAACCAGAGATTTGGCAAGATGGAGATCCTTAGAAACTTTTACATGCAGTTTAGTAGCGTGCTGGGGTGTGGACGCCTGAAGCTCTGGACCCTCCCCCATGGTGTTTGCCCGGGGAGGGTAGTGGTGCTTCTGTAGTCATCGAAAGGGCATGAACCACCAGCGATTTTTGTAGCCCTACTTTAATTCACACCAGCTGAGCTGGCACCCAGGAAATCTGCACAGAGAGAGAGATGCTTCCATGAGTGTGGTCCTTGGGGAAAGAGATAAATCGGTTGATGTGTAGTAGAGAGAAACAAGTGGGATCTATCTATCCCCTGTACTTAAAGGTGAAGAATTTAGGCATGTTCTACAGGATGGTCCATTTGGAGGGAGGAGGAAATGGGATTCCCCTGTGACTGCTTCCTTTGTTTCTTTCAGAACTTTAAGGCAAGGTTCTATCATGAGAAAAATAACAAAGTGGGGAAGGAGAGGTACAAGTGGTAGCGTGTCATTTTAGAGATGCAGGCGGGAAGCAGACTGAGAATTGGTAATCAGATCCACAGGTCCACTTGAGATGTGTGGACATGCAGTGAAGCAAGAAAAGCATACAAGCCAAACCATGTGCTTTGCTGACCTGGCGTCTGACTATCCAGCTACTGGGGCAGAGTAAGCAAATATGCCATTGTCCTGTGTTGATGTGATCAGCCTTGTTCAAAAGGACAAGGGACCTAAAAGTCTATAAAGAAAGTAAGAATATGGGAGGCGATGACTAGGGCTAAGTAAACACAGAGTAAAGGAGTGAAGAGCAGGAAAGAGTGACAGATTCAAAGTGGCAACATGTATCATGACTGAGTAATTTTTCCCTATTTAAGTTGGTCTTTTCTACTTTTTTCTCTAGTTGCTAAAATTGGGTAATCTACATTTTGCCAGGAGCTCAGAGTTCTCAGCAGCCCCCTCACAGCATGTATTTGTGAAAGATGGGGACCTCATCTGGGAGGTGGTAACCAAGGAGACCAGATGATTCCTGCAAAAAGCATAAATGACATTTCAGACATGCAATCTTGGCTTCACCCTAAGATTCTCTATGTGAGGTTTAATATTCCGGGTACCTCAGGTCTCGGCACAGAATGGAACGGGAGTGGGGAACCAGGAAAGTAAGAGTTAGATAACACACACCAGGAGGGCTCCCCACACCACTTCACTTCTTCCCACTGTTCGCATCCCCAGGGAAACTGCTGCTCCTACCGTATTCTCTCAGTTCCTTTCTTGTCCCTAAGTCCTAGGAACAGTGGTTTAATGACTGTCCATTCTGGAAGTATCTTTGGGTGTGAAACAGGTGAGACTCCAGATTCCTGCTGGTTTTAAATTTTCTCAGTGGTCTTTTGTAATTACCATTTCCTAGCTGTCATGTAGTTATTTTGTTGTCCTTTGCCCCAAAGACATTTTAATGTCTTCTGCAAACAAGATACCTGCAAATGAAGGCAGCAAACACAGTGGCATCTGCGTGCCTATTTAGAAGTATCACAAATGAGAGGGTCATGTCTGATGCCATTGCCTGAGGTCCCTTTTTTCTGCTTTGCCTGACCACTGAACCGGTGAGCTCAAGTGACAGCTACCTCCAAGTCTCTGAGCACCATGACTGTGTAAGGACAGCTCTGACTGGAGGGCACCATGACTGTGTAACTGTAACAACAGCTCTGATTGATTGGAGGGCACCATGACTGTGTAACAACAGCTCTGATTGGAGGGCCAAAAGCTGTCACATAAATGCAATTACTGTTCTGGGGTAAAGTGTAGGGGAATTGTTGGGGTTTTTTTGTTGTTTGTTTTTTTTTGTTTTGTTTTGTTTTGTTTTTTGAGCCCAGGAAAGAAAAAGCTAAAAGGGTGCTCCAATTTATCATCATTGAGTGTGTGAAAGTATATTTTTTCCCTCTAAGGAGAATGATAGCTTCTAGCAAGTACCATGAAATACAAAGTAGTAAAGGCACAATGGGAGGTCTTTCAGTGGGCAAGGGAAAACCTTGGCCAAGTGTGTTTCCTTCTGGAAACTCTCAACTGTGCTTGTGAGATTTGTCAGGTTGGTGGGTCTGGAAAAATTAGCATGTTCTCAGTAAACTCTTGTTTTCTTGAAAGGACGATACAGAACCACTGCCTCCCTCCAGGCTCCCCCTCAGTATCCCTTCCCAGCACCATTCACTCACTGGTCAGCGTCAAATCACAGTGTGCTTGTGTCATCCACTTGGAATGTGCACCTACCCCTGTCAGTCCCGCAGGACCTACCTGTCCTCTGCTGGAAGGAGAGGGCTGGAACCTGTTTATTGAGCACCTGTTATACGCTGTGTCCACAGATGAGAACACTGAGACTCAGAGACAGAAGGTACCCTGCTCAAGCCCCCCACCCCCCCACCACCCCCCACCCCCGAGCCTGGCTCACACACCAGTGGCATCTGCTGTCTGACACATTTCTGAAGCCTTTGTAATTCACAGCCTCTCAGTTCTTGGAGACTGTTTGCCCAGCCTGTTTGTTCCAGCTTGATGGCAGCTTTCTTTAGGTGATGATAAAAGAACCCTGTGGCTTTACAGGGAGATAATCCAACCCCTGTGTGGATAACCATTCTTCTAGATGGAATGGCTTATCTCTTTGAAAAGGGAGTAGATTATTGTTCTAAAATCCCAAATCTTCCTTTGGTTCTTGCATTATAGGAAGGCACTTGCAAATTTGCTGTTAGGAGGGGCCTCAAAGAGAAGGAGCTGAGAGGAGCAAAGGGGGGTAGATGCACTGGCCAGAGGAGGCCAGACTAGGGAGCACGCTCTTCTTTGTCTGCTTGGGGACTCATCTGTCATTATTGAGGTTTCAGCCCTTACTCTCTCATTTGAGCTTTTAATGCTATTGCAGTGATCAGCCACCCTGCTGTTCATCATGGGAAACTAAAAATCCTGTGTCCAAGGAAACTCCTCAGTCCTGGACATACTGAGGCAGCTAATTACCCTATTAAAACCTCAGCTGGAAGAAGAGATAAGAAGACAAGGGGGCATATCAACAGGAAATAAAGCACAAGTTTTTTTCAAAAATGACTTACATTCTGGGAAAGTGGTGTTGAGGTCACTTTCCTATCTTTCTGGTAACAGAATAGGGACTTTTGAAGATCAGGGGAAGCATCCTAAAAAATCCATTAGATGAGTATTGCTTAAATAAGATTTCTACCTTTGGCCACTGGAACATTATAGAGACTTAGAGAAGGGCTGATGTATAAATGGGCATGTTGAATGATGTTGACAAACAAAAGAAAGTGATAGGTAAATGGTGCTCGTTGGTGGTGCTGGTTACCAGCAGGAATGTCAAGAGTCACGGCCATGACTACCAGAGTTATAGAGAGTTTTATTGGAAAGAGGAAGGGCATAGGACGGAGGAGAGCCAGGCCCAGGGCGGGGTGGGGGCAGGAGCAGAGCAGAAAGGGAACAGAGAGAGAGAGGGTGGGGGTCCAAGTCCAGATTTTTAAGGTGGGTACATAGTCGCCAGCACCCCCTGATGATGTAAGACCCAAGACCCTGAGCTGTGCATATTCAGGATCCTAACAGGAAGGGAAAAAGGAAGGAAGTGATACAGTCTAGGGGTCTTAATGGGGTTTGTTTTCTCTGCCAGTTAAAGAATTAAAAGACAAGAAAAATCAGGAATACAACAGGGGGAACAGAGAAACCCCCAAAACCACAGAGAGCAGCAGCAGAACCAACAGTGGAAGAGGGTGTTTATTAGAGTTGAAGAAACACACACATGCATCAGACACCCAGAAAAAAATGAGGAAAGACCCTCTGTAAAGCACAGGGAGGACATGGGGAGCAGGAAAACACACTGTCTTCTCAAGAATCAAGAGTTCAAAGCCTCCAAAGAGTTTTCCTCCCAAAGTTAGGGTTGGTCAGGATGAAAACGTGTCCTGAGCAGGCTTGTACTTGTCAAGCTGGTCCATCAGCAGTGGACCTGCTGGTGGAAGATACAAGCCTGCAAAGCCTTTGTTTAAGTCTGCCTGACTTTTGTTTCACTTCAAAAGGGTGACTAAGCTAGCCATCCTGGAAATTCTCCACCTTTACTACCTAACCATGTCCCCTCTCCCTGTAGGTCTACCCCCCAGTGAGTCTGTCCAACTCCTAGTCTCTCAGAAGAAGGGAGTGAGTGAGGGAGGGAAGAAGATGAGGAGGGAGAAAGAAAAAGAGAGAAGCATGCCATGTGTATTGATAACTATGACTGACCAGATATCAAGGAAAAGCTAATCCAGGGAGGAATGATGTAATGTGACTCACTGTTTTGAGAGGGCACAGTCTATCATGGCAGGTGTTAGTCCCAAAGATAGGAGGAGAAAGACCACCGACCCAAATCATCATGGCCAAATTAAATAAAGCAAGCAATTAATTAAAGCAATCTTTTTTTTTTTTTATTTGAGTACATGAGCAGCTTCACCCTAAGGCATAGTTCAAGAAATCAGCCTTGGACTGGAAGAAGACAAGGCTTTTATAGCTCAGGGATAGCGGTTCCCAAATGGGGGATCTGGCAGGCAAAATAGGTGGGGTTGCAGGAGCAGAACATAAGCCTATGCGTTAGTCCTGAGGACCTCTTGAAACAGACGTGGTTGCAAAGTGGGCAGAACAAGGTAGTCACAGGTGCTCATATAACCTTTAGAAACAAAGACAGGGTTGCAAGATGGTTATAAACACCTCTTTGAAACAAATACGTGGCTGCTGTTTCCTGGAACAGGCAGTACAGAAACATTTGTAGATAAGCTTACAGGTGTGGCCTGGCCCGATCCCTGAGAAACAGAGGTTTAATCATAAACAGAAATGAACCTAGTTTGTCTTTACTCTAAGATGGTTTTCAAGCTGGCTGGTTCTTCACCGGGAAGCCATGACAGTACAGCCGCTAACTTTTGTGGCTACAGAATCACGAGGCTCCTCGCACACGGGTCAGCAGGTGAGGAGACAGACACAAGTGCTGGGATTCAGATGGCTTCCTCCCGTTTCTCTTTTTATTCTGTCCTGGAGCCCATGCGATGGTGCTGTCTTCACAGACACACTTAAAAATAGGCCTAGACATTTGTTAATCTAACCAAGTTAAAAATCAGAATTAAACACCGCAACACTCACAAATCTTTGCATCGACAGTGTTTAGGGAGGGTTACTGGAGTAATTATCTGCTGGTGTGCAGAGATGAACCCTGAAATGCAGTGCTTAGGACACTTTGTGTATTAACTCAGCCTTCATGGCTCAGGAGTCTGGTGTAAGGCTACAAGCAAGGTGGAGGCCGCAGCGTACTCTCCTGGGGAATCTGTACTGTAGAGGGGTGCTCTCAAATACATGCAGATAGTAACAAAGTCCAGCTCTCTGTAGTTTGAAGACTGAAGACTGTGTTTCTTCACTGGGTTCTACTGTCACTGCTAAGAGGCCACCTGCACCTGGAGATCTTTGCCACGGGGTTTCCCACCATAGCTCTTTCTTTCTTCAGTGCCAACAAGAGAGCAATAAATCCAAACAAGAATTTGCTGTGGCCTTACACAACCAAGTTCAGGCAATCACAGTGACCCATCATCCCTGCCTACCCTAGTGGTAGACCAGACAAGAACCACAGGAGCCCCCCACAGGCCTACCTGCCACAGCAACTAAGAAACCTGTCTCTGGACCTCAGTCAGAGTGGAAAGAGTTTTTTTTTCTGTTCACACCTATTTCATCAAGTACATTTTCTACTGCTTGATAAAACAAAGAGCACATGCATCAGAAACAAAACAAGATCAAACAAATTTCCCCAGATCAATGAAGAAAATAGAATGCAAGGGACACAGCACACTGTCCTTTTCACTGGCCTGCCAAGCCCTCTCTTCCAGATCTGTATGTGCCCGCTGACAGTTCAGAGTCAGTGTCTAACCAACACATATTTCATTTGGCCTATATGAGAAATTCGAAGTGTTTCATGCCAATTTTAAGTCTTTGTAAAGAAAGTTTCATGTTACTTAAGCTCCTCTCTGTAATATATCTGATTGATTAGAGGGAAGTGCATTGTAACAAGTTGTCCATTCTGTATCAGAGCATAAAACAAAGCAACTCCATTTATAATGTACATGAGGTCCTGTAGCAGGCTAATAGATGGACATAAGAACACAGTAAGAGGCTGAGAAACAGATTGCTACAAGATCTCATAAGAGCCCCAGGTGGCCAATGGGCCAGCAACATCAGCATCACCAGGGAACATGGCTGTAGTGCAACACCTATTCCAACTGCATACCTCAAGAGTCAGAATCTCCATGGGAAAAGATAATAAGAGGCCTTGGATTAGAACACTCCATATCACAGTGCCACATGCACCCAGAAAAATACATTTTCACAGGGAATATCTACACAAGAATGATTATTACATTATTGTTTATGGTAGAAAAGAGAAAAAACTTGGAAAACATAAAACTAATTGATCATCTGTAGGAACCTAAAAAATCAGCTAGTGTGTTTACCAAAGGAAAACTCTCACAAAGTTAAAATTAACTGGGTACAGCCACATATATCATTGATATAGAGATAAATGGATAGATGAATTAATTCTCCCAAAAGATACTGTTGAACTCAAAGAGAAAAAAAGGAATATGCAATATAATAATACCATTAGTCATTTATATAAAGGTCAAAATCTTCCTGTACGGATGCACACATGAGGAATGGAGTAATATGGGATGGCAAACACCAAGTTCCAGATACTTTCCCCTACATAGATAGTATGGTAAAGAGAAGACACACAGGAAACTTTCAGTGTCTGTTTTTCATGCCAAGTGGAAGGCACACAGATTTTTGTCGTGTTTTCTCAAATTTTATACACTCAAAGTATTTCATAATGGAGCTAAAAAGATGGCTTAAACAATTAAGAGTGTTCACTGCTCTTACAGAGGACCTGAGTTCAGTTACCAACACCCATGTTGGGAAGCTCACAACTGCATATAACTCCAGCTCCAGGGAATCTGATGCCCTCTTCTGTACTGTGTGTCAACCTTAACCCACATATGCACAGACACATATATACATACATACATACATACATACATACATGCAGACAGACAGACAAGATGTTTTAAAATAATTATTAAAAATATTAATAAGATAGAAAAAATCTGCTTTTCTGGATGGTGCCAAATTGTCATTCAAAAAGCATATGCTAATTTGTAATCTGAAAAAATACATATGCTAATTTGCAATCCCATAAAATACATATGCTAATTCGTAAGTCCACACGCTGACAGGAGATTTCATTCCTCTGGTCCTCACCAGCCTCTGCTGGTCAGACTTCTAACTTGGAGTTCATCTGTTGGGCAGAGCAAATGGCATCCCATTGCTCCATTCACGTTCCTTTCTGACTTTCAAGTGAGATCGAGCCTGTCTTGCTGTCAGCTTCCGTCTTTTGTGAGTTGAATGTTCGCATCCCTTGTACATTTTCCCCTTTATTTGCTTTTCCCTATTGATTTGTTGGAAACACTAATTAAGAGCACTGAGAATGCAAGTTGACATCCTTCCTCTCTTAAAGCCGAAAGAAGCTACCGCTCCTAAAGCAGAGAGACCAAAGGCTAATGGAAGATCTCCCGTGGCACTCTGGGCATAAGCTGGGTCACTACCTACATTAGCATCCAAACCATACACGCAATGTTTTTATCCATTATTGTTAAATGCATTATTATTAAATGTATAGTTATAAAAATAAGCAAAGTCAACACTAAACATTAAAGAAACAAAATCGTTCTTTTTCTGGAGTTTCTGTCTTACAGTATCCTCAAGTTGATTCTACTATTCTTACTTTTAGCAATATAATAATTTTTTAAAAAATACATGGGTTTAGCAGCTCTCTGTATGTTTCACTGTGGTAATCTTAGTTTACTTTGTAGAAACTCACTATTTTATTTATGTTTTAATGTCATTTGAGGAGAAAGAAAGAAATAAAGATAAAAAATCAGTGAAATGAGATTTTCATCTAAAATTTTATTAAGGGGCTGGAGAGATGGCTCAGTGATTAAGAGCAATTGCTGTTCTTGCAGAAGACCTGAGTTCAGTCTCAGTATGCACAGCAAGCAACTCACAAACACCTGTCACTCCAGCGCCAGAGGATACAATGCCCTCTTCTGGCCTCTGCAGGTACCCACACTCATGTGCACATATACATACTGAGACACACAGAGACACATAATTAAAAATGGAATAAATCTTTAAGAATAAATAAAATTTGTGTTATTCTTAGGGAGTGTGTGTATGTGTGCATGTGTGTGCACATGTTTGTGGTAGTGGTAGCCTTTGAGAAAACAATAACCTCTGGAAATAACTTGTTGGTAGAAATTCCCTTTGCAATGGATATAGTCAGTCTCTGGCCATCATTGTTTATGTTTAATTTCCTTTTGATTTATAAGATGCCTCTTCTTATTTCAACTGAGAACAATCGGTTTCTTTAGTATGTTGGGAAATCCTTGTGCTAAAACAATTAGAAAAACTCATTTTTGTGATGGATGTTCCTGAGAAAATTTTTGGTAGCAGCCCTGAGAGAGCTATAGTTCTATTATAATGGAAAAGGCAGTGTTGCCCTGGTGAACAAGACCAGCTGCTTTCAGAGGTAACGGGCTCCTCTCAGCCCACAGCATCAATGGGGCGTCTAAACACTGCAGAACAGAGTCCCCATAGACATGAGTTACACCATTCAACTCTGATGTCTAATTCTCCTTCCAGGAACTGGCTCTATATCACTTTAAGACTTCAGATATGTCTGGTCTCCAGAGACTTCCATTTGGTGAGTCATTCTTGGTCTTTCTGCATGTCTCTAGGCTCTCAGTAGATCCCCTAGGTTGTGTGTGAGCCCTCTTCCCTGCATTGAGTTTGTCATTAGCAATGACAGTCCTTCAGTTGTCTAGGAACAGTGAACACTACTAGACAACTCACTAGCAAGACAAGCAGGCATAGCACAAGAACACTTTCCTAGACTTGCCAGACGGATACAGATGTGAGAAAATGTCATCTGCCCAAGATAACCTCCACTGTGACTTTGAGTGCCACAAGACTACTGTAGACAGGCCAGGTCAAAAAAAGGATTTATCTGGGGTTGAGAGAAAGGGGGTTCTTAGGAGCAAGCATAAATTCACCTACTTCCCTTTGTCAAATTCTTCATCCAGATTTGTTTAAAACACGGTGATTGAGATTAAAGCCTCCAGGCACCTGCCCTTGCATGTTGTCATTCCACTGGCTGTGTGTGGGCTGAGAGCAGATGGAGCCAACCATTGCCATGAAGCAAACACAAACAAATGGGATTTTCAGAGCAGGGAACCTGGAAGGCTCTGGGACATTAAATAACTTGCTCAGAGTTCTCAGTACTAGGAGGGACAGAGTTGGGACTAAGTCCACAGCTGTGCATTTAGAGCTATTATGAGTACCTAGAACTGACTCTCACTCCACCTCAAAGAGAATTATATGGCAGTGACCTGTTGTCATATTTTTCCAGGTCACCCTTCTTAGCATAATCTTTGATTTTCGTTTGTGTGTGTGCATGCCCATGTGTGTTCAGGTGCACATGTTTAAATAAAGAAATAAAGGGGTTGTTCCCCAGGCACCATCTAGTTTTTCTATCAGGGACTTAAGGAGTAGCAGAGTCTCTCATTGTCCTAGAACTTGTCTAGTAGGCTAGGTGGTTGGCCAGTGAGCCCAAGGGATGTACATCTCTGCCTCTCCAGTGCTGACATTACAAGTATAAACTACCACACCCAGGTAGTTTTACGTGGGTTTTGGGAGGTTGAAGCTCACACTCAGAACCTCCTGTTTGCGAGGCAAGTACCTTACCTATAGAGCTGTCTTAATCTTAAATGGAAGTTCTCCCTCTCCCTGACTCTTTCTCGCTCTCCTCTCCTCTTCTCTGAACCTTCAGGGTATCTTACCACTGGTTTGCCATCTCCTCAGCTTTGATCGACCTGAGAGCATGTCCAACCTTCCTTGCTTCTCCCTCACTCCTCCAGCACTGACTGTAACACACAGTCAGGCCACAAATGTGACATGGGTCCTTTTCTTGAAGGATTTAAGCAAGCAGCCATACTTCTAGCAATACTTAACATAAAACAAATGCTTCAGGAGGTGTGCTTGTGAACGTGTGTATTATACACGGGCATTGTAAAGATATTGACAGCTTATATTGGTGTCTCTTTAGCTGCTTCCAGCCATAGGCAGGTGGGGCAGATCTTCCTTCAAGGCTCCAGCTGCCTATCCTGCTGCTCATTTCTCCACAGGCTTGGTCTTCACGTTGCCATCTCATCCCTCTGAGCTCAGCCTTTCCTAAAGCGCCTTCTTTCTTGAGCAGCTGAGATGGAAAATTCTTGTTATTTCATAGTAGAATGACTTGGCTCCTTTTGTCTCTATCTTTCCATTTCAGAATACCCCTTGAGGCCTTACCTGCTACCACCAAAAGGGCCATTAACATGTTTTTCTAAGGAAATAAAAATCTTTTACTTAATGACTTCACAATGTAAACCAAGAACAGAAGGAAGGTTTTAAAATACAATACTTTCATGGTTTTACATATATTAGACCAAAAGCCTCAGAATAATTATAATAACATTTTCTGTAACAATTTGATTACAGAAAATAGTTTAAGGAACTTTTGCCACTTATTCCCACCACCGCCACCCAGGGCAGATTTGGTGGACAATCATCTGTTGTTTTAAGCCACTTGGAGTAAAGTACCATTTTGTCATCAAATGGATACACAGCTAAGGTCACTCATTAAACTTTATCTTCCATTCTAAGTAATTATTTTTTAATTGACTAAAATGCCTTTAACTGAATCACACACACAGTTGCCGAGCAGGAACGGCAGTGCCTGATGCACTGACAGCGGCCGCACCACCTTCCTGCTCTCCCCTCTGGTTCCCACCCTCACACTCACTTCTGGCACCGGAAGGTGACCTGGCCCGAGCACTTACAGCAACGTTTCTAAAATATATTTTTAATTTGTTTGAGAATTTCATGTGGGCATGCAATGTATTTCAACCATATTTACTCTTTCCAACTCCACCCAGACCCCCTCCACGTCCCCTTCCCAGTTCTCTGGTCTTTTATTAGTTCGGTGGTGTTGGGTCATCCACAGGAGCGTGAGAGTTCTACCAGGTACTACACCCCGAAGAAAACCGACTCTCGCTCCCATGGCAGCCATCAATCACTTCTCAGCAAGGGTGGGCCCCTGAGCCCTCCTAGCTACGCTAGACTGCTGGTCGGTGTGATCACGTGCACGTCTTGTGCAGACAACCACCGCTGCTGAGTGAGTTCATGGGTACAACCATGCTGGCACACTCAGAAGACACTCGTTTGCCCCGGTCTCCCCCCAAATGTGTAGATCCTTTTGCCCCATGCTGTTCCTGCTGCCAGTCCTTTACTCATGGCTCCAAGCACTTAGCCAAGAGTGTCAGGGCTCTCTCCCCTCTGTCCGGTTCTCCACCCTTCCTCTGTCCTCCCATGTCAGTGTGGCTCATTGCCGTGAGAATGCCATGTCCTCCCATGTCACTGTGGCTCATTGCTGTGAGAATGCCATGTCCTCCCATGTCACTGTGGCTCTTTGCCGTGAGAATGCTAAGTACACAGCACTTTGGAGCAGCTGCCCATCTGCCTCCCTTTATCTAAACATTCTATCTGAACTCTCCCACACCCTCTGGTTTCTGGAGATTCTGACTAAATGCTCTCACTTTGCTACAAGCTTGATTAATGTTCTTCAAAACTCCAAGACACATGTGCCTGCATCCTCCCATGGTCTGGCAGCTGCCCTGCACTACAAGAGCTAGGCCCCCTCCTGTGACCATTTCTAAAGCTTCTCTTCAGCCCCCGCTTGGACCCTTGTTGGGCCCTCTATAAAATAAAACACAGATCTGGAAGACTGTAAGCACAAAGTGTTTTTTAGATTTCTGCTTTCTAGTTTGTGTTTAAAGAGCAGGAAAAACCAAATTAAGTGTTGGAGGAAGAGAATCTGGACACAAATCTACCTCCCTTCATGCATTCCTTCTGAGTCGGCTTAGATTGCATCCTGAAATATTTATATGAGCAAATACCTTCACTTATTATGAAGAAAGTCTGAGATAACACAGTCAAACAAACCCATCTCAAAAGGAAGATAAAAGCTCCCGATGGGTAGTGAGGTTGCCAACTGCTGCTCAACATTAGATCTGGTAACAGCAGTAAGTAAATATTAGTGAATGCAGTTTCTCTTTTGACTTCAAGAACTGGGCAAATACATGATCGTGAAGATAATGCTCTGAAGAGCAGGTTTACAGTCCTGGGGTGGGGGAAACTAATGTGACTCTTTTTCATGGTACCCAAAGCAGGGCAGAGATCTGAGATGTGGTATTAATGTGTTGTACTTTAATAAAGCTTGCCTGAAGATCAGAGAAACAAAGGACGTTAAAGGCTAGGCTCACAACCAAAACTATAACAGTTTGGTTCCCAGCAACTGAGATCTCACACCTTCAACCCCAGTATTTGGGAAACACACATGTCATTAATTCAGCACTGGGAAGGTTGAGATAGGAAGGGGAATGGCTGGGTGGAGAAAGGCATATAAGGCGTGAGGAGACAGAAACTAGAGGCCCTTTTCGGCTAAGGACTCAGAAGCATTCAGTCAGAAGATACGTGGAGTTGGTGAAGTGAGAAGTGGCTGTGGCTTATTCCTTTGTCTCCTTGATCTTTAGGCAAGCTTTATTTCTTAGATTACAAATATCATCACACGGAGGCACTCCAGGAATCCGTGTTTCAATTCCTGTGCTTAGCAGTTTTAACTCACTTTCATTTAGTTATTACTTTTTTGAGATTTTACCTATTGTATTTCTTGTGTATGAGTATTTGCCTGAATGTGTCTGCACACTGAGGAATGCAGTGCCTGCAGACTGGAAGGGGGCATCAGGTCCCCCCAGACTAGAGTTGCTGATGGTTGTGAGCTGCCATGTGGGTGCTGGGAATTGAACCTCAGTCCTCTGGACAAACAGCCCGTGCTCTTAACCACTGAGCCAACTCTCCAGGCCTTGGTTTTCCTCATGAAACGGGACCACTCATCACACAAGCAGTGACCTTGCACTCCCCTACTGTAGCTCCTGAGGAGCTGGATTCAATGGCCATGTTATAGCACCTATGAAATGACATGAAGCATGAGCGTTACTGTAAGCTCTGTATTCTAAAAACAACACATGATTGTCAGATAGAGGTCAAGATCACTAACCAATGTAACCAATATCTTTACAGTCCACTAGTGACCAGTCACTGTGCCATCCCATTCACATCCCACACTGACTGCAAAGCTTATAACGGCCGTTGCTTCCTTCCATCCCCATGACAAACCTATGAGACACTTTAAAGACGTAAGTAACCATGGAGGGAACTGGCTCACAACGCTGTCCAACAAAGAGATGAAAATCAATAGTGGCGAGTGTGAAATTCAAATGAAATATAATTGAAGTAGAAGAGGCAGTGGCTGGCCAGAGAAACGCTGATGCTATTGTACTTTGAGTAACTCAACGTACAGGGGAGATGAACTTATCAGCTTATCAAGAAAGGAAAGGGCTGTGAAGCAAAGCATGAAGGTGTTTTGGAGCATGCCCATTAAACATTTTTTACTCACAAACCCTTTAGTCAGAAAGATATTCATGCAACTCCAGTTATATATGTACATACATACTGCATAAAAATCAACAATTAATGATAACTCAAAGAAAACTTTATTTTTTAGGAATTACATTTATTTGTGTGTGTGTGTGTGTGTGTATGTGTGTGTGTGTGTGTGTGTGTGTGTGTGTATAAGGGCCATTTCAGAAATTACTAGAAATTCTGTCAAAATTGATTTAGCATTTTTTTGTGAAATCAAGTAACAATTTTTAACATCAAACACTTTAATATAACACAATCTAAAAATGAATCTACTCATGTTGAGGAATGATGGTTGGAAAATACGAAATATTTACTTTCTGCAATTATACCATTGTGATTCTGTTAGAGCAGACAAGTTAGAAGGTAGACTAAAAACAAGGAGTCATAACATGAAATAGTCTTGAATCTGAGGCGAGGTGTTTCAGTCAGTGTCCACTGTACTGCAAGGCATGAATGCATGCGCACTGCAGAGTGTGTGTTCAGTACCAATTACACCGTAAAGCATTGCTATGCAGCATGGACAGGTGGTGCCAGCAGCAGCTCAGAATTATTCCACACAGCTTTGACATAATTCTCTTTATTAAGAAACCTCTTCCTTTTAGGAAATTCCTACAACTCTTACATTTAGTCATGCAGATTTAAGAAGGTGGGTCCTAGCAGAAATGAGGCTGGCAGATGAATTTCATGCTGAACAGATTCTTACACATATTATGTGATGTTGAAGGCACAAAGAATAAAGCACTAAAGTTGACCCAGACAAAGGGAGGAGATGGGAACTAGGGCCACACAAACAAAGGGCCAGTGTATGCTTAGACACTATACTCATGGATATACATCATGGGCAAATGTGGCTAATACTATACATCTGGGAGATTTGTGAATCAGCACAGGATGGCTCATAAGCTATTCTGATGGCTCATAAGCCATTCTGGTAGAATGCCAATTTGATGTCATTCTGTATAAATATGACCTTGGGGTCAAGGGCCTTTAGTCTTTACCTTCACCTTTACCAGTTTGTGTGTATGCATATATGTAGGCCTGTAAGACTGATATTCTGCTTGTGTTTCTGAAGCTTTCTATGTATAGCCTGAGCTACACACACACACACACACACACACACACACACACACACATGCACGCACGCACGCACGCACACATGCACACACACACACACACACACCAGACAAGCAGGCACACAGGCACACATGCATGCACTCAGAAGAATATAGCAAAACAGCCCCAGAGTACAAACATTGTTCCCTTGACAACAGCTAGGAGGTAAAAAATTTCCAGCAGTGGTTACCCTTGTCATCTCACAGTGTCAACGTGGGAAAACTAAGCTTCAAGTTCATTCAGGGGAAATCTAGCTCTGGAGAGCAACCTCAGTCTGGAACTACAGCTGGCTGCCTCAGTTTCCCCAGGTTGTTTCTGCTGGATTCTTAAGCCTCAGGTTGGATGTTATCTTGGTATTGTTATGTATTCTTTTACTTGAAGCCTCACCTGGGGGCACTCTGCTCTGTTGGGAACTCTAGATGACTGGCTTAAGGGAATTCCTCAGTCAGTTTTCTGAGGAACGTTTTGAGTACGCTATTTGGTTGTTTTTATATGAATGTACTTACTATTCCCTGTTTATTCTTTTATTTTTACTTGCTACATATTTAATAAGTTCATTCATTTAAAATTAAAAGATAATATGACTGTCACAGATCATTCTTCAAGACTGGACAGAATATGACCTAAGGAACTGACCTATCTTCAGTCCGGAGCACTGGCCTTGGCCTCATCTATAAAAGGAAGATGGTGATAACTGCTTTCCTGAACACGTACCTGTGAGCAAGCATATGTATTTATGAGTTTGCAGAGTGATGTGTGTTGCTGGAGGGCTTTTCTCCAGGTTCCCCAAGCCCCGCAGTCCCACAATCCACTTATAAAATAATCACTCAGACGCTTATATCACTTATAAACTGTATGGCCGTGGCAGGCTTCTTGCTAACTGCTCTTTTATCTTAAATTAACCCATTTCTATAAATCTATACCTTGCCACGTGGCTGGTGGCTTACCAGAGTCTCTACATGCTGCTTGTCATGGCGGCGGCTGCAGTGTCTCTCTGCCTCAGCCTTCCGCTTCCCAGAATTCTCCTCTCTCCTTGTCCCACCTACTTCCTGCCTGGCCACTGGCCAACCAGTGTTTTATTTATTGACCAATCAGAGCAATTTGACATACAGACCGTCCCACAGCACTTCCCCTTTCTTTTTTTTAAAAGGAAGGTTTTAACTTTTACACATCTCCAAAGTCAGCTTGGTATATTTGGGAATTTGGGCGTAGCTTCTCTTACTACTTCCTGCTGGAGGTGGGCGCTGTATCTTATGGGGACACAAAGAAAATTTTAGGATCATGGAGTAGTCCATGAGACCGTATTGTCTGAGCCAGTTGCCTTGAAACGATTCTGGATGTTGGATCATCTGGGCCATGGTGTCATCAGAGACCTTTCAGGTGGTCTTGGCTGGTCAAACCTGATGTATCTTAATCTGGAACAAATCCATAGCCTCTGGCTTTCTGTAGAAACAAAAACAGAGCCTCCTTTCCAAAGCAACATATCCTTATATCCAAATTTTGAAGTCAAGGTACCTTTAAAATACACATTTTTGCATAACTCAACAGCTTTTGCAATCAAATGTTTTTCTTCAGTTACAAATATCAAAGAGAACATAATCCAGATTCTCTGTGTGGTAGCCATCTTTATGTGGCTTATGTTTTATATTACCTTGAGCCTATTGCTTAAACTGCAGCATTCTAAGCCTGAAACGGCGCTGCGGCTGCTGGCTCCGCCCACTTCAGCTTCCCAACATGGCGGTGGTACGTTTTCTGCCAGCTCTGGGAGCCATCCTGGGTCTATGCTTTTATCCAAGCAGTGTGTAGCCCAGAAACCTTTTTTGTTTTGTACTAGCAAAGGCTAAATCCACCACGCAGCTTAATGTGCCACTTGCAAAGGCCTCATTCCCGCCATACTGCAGATCGAGCACACACGCCAGGAACCCACCAGTAACTCAAACTGGCAGCTGCTGCTCATTTGAGAGAGACAATTAGGAAGCTGTTTTTAGCTCCGTTTTAGAATCTTTTCTCAGGTTTTAGGTGGAAACTCTTGCTAACACGTTGGGCGCCATTTGTTGCTAGAGTTTTCCGCCTTTCCCACAGTCAGGACAAATCTTTGTTACCCGCCAGTCCCACAGCCGCTCAGACCCAACCAAGTAAACACAGAGACTTATATTGCTTACAAACTGTATGGCTGTGGCAGGCTTCTTGCTAACTGCTCTTTTATCTTAAATTAACCCATTTCTATAAATCTATACCTTGCCACGTGGCTGGTGGCTTACCAGAGTCTCTACATGCTGCTTGTCATGGTGGCGGCTGCAGTGTCTCTCTGCCTCAGCCTTCCGCTTCCCAGAATTCTCCTCTCTCCTTGTCCCACCTACTTCCTGCCTGGCCACTGGCCAACCAGTGTTTTATTTATTGACCAATCAGAGCAATTTGACATACAGACCGTCCCACAGCAGATGTGCAAGCACCCGATGGATACTAGGACCCTAAGAAACTGGCACCATCCTTTTACAACGATGTAAGAACAGGGAAGAATCAAAGAAGAACTTGGAAATGTGGAAAGCCAGTGTGATCAGAGAACCCTTTGCCCGCCCAATCAAGGGATGGATGCTGGAGTTTATGAGTGGCCTAGCAGACGTCAGGTCTTTGACAGGCACAATCTCATTCAATCAGTGCTGTGGTGTGGCAGGACATGGCAGGAAGCACTTCCGAAGGCTGTTGATTGCAGAGGACTGTACTGTTTCCTTCAGGACACTGTCAGCCCTGGGCACTAAAGCTAAGACCAATAGCTTCTTCTATCACTGGGCATCTTGGATTTTTGAACAAAAAATTTAGATATTTTGAAAAGGATTTTCAAACTCAACAGTTTCTTTTTTATATCTTATTATTTCTTTGATTCTGAATTCAGAGGAAACACACTTTAGCTTCTCTGCCTCCCCTTTCATTTGAGTACAGTACAAAGAGAATCAAATTTTAATAACTACTATTATTATGTGTTTACATGTAATGAGGCTATTTCCATGTTCGCACAGATGGTCTGGAATAACTAAACGTTATCACAACACATTCTCGTAAACGTGGAACTTCTCAACTAGATTCTCTGATCTCTATCAATAAAATATTGTTATTTTGATATTCATTTTTGTAATAAACTTTATGCTATGCTGAAAGTTTGCTGGAACTGTGAATTGCTCGTGTTCCTTACAGAGAGAAGTGAGAAGGTTTTTATGGTGAGAGTGTTCACTCCTACAGTCTGAATAAATGAATCTGGGTAGATCACTGGTTAGCTGGATCCTGAAAGGGGGCAGAACTTTGGCCCCACAGAGACTCCATACAGACTCCCACCTCTCCTCCATACATTCTTATGCTACCCACTTTGAGCTGATCATTCGTTCCCCCATTTATTGTGTCCTTATTTGTCTGAATACATTAAAACAATGTCAGAGATTAAGGAGAAAAAACATGGCAGGTCAAGTAAGGCGAGACCAGAGCAGACAGAGAGTTGGTCGGCTTATGGGGAGGGGAAAAGAAAAGAGGAGCATATACTGGGATGTGCTCCCACCTAGATCTTCCAGCATGGTATAAAATGCCCACTGTTCTCTGCTCCTGTATCCTTGAGCTAATTATCAGCTGTAGGAACCATGAACTTCCAGCACCTTCTACCCAGTTGTTGTGGACCCTTTAGAAGTGGAGGATCTTGCATGAGGAAATAAGTTGGGGGGTGGGGTGGAGTGTCGGTTTCTAAGCTGGCACAAGCTTCCTCCTATTCTCTCTGCTTCCTGACTCGAGACAGAGCAGAGAGCATCTGATGCTTCACACTCCTGCTGCGGGCTATTCCTCTCTCACATAATGGGCTGCATCCCCCCCCCCAAACTATAACACAAAAAAAGCCCTTCCTTCCTTCCTTAGGTAAGTCTCGTATCAGGTATTATATCAACAAGAAAGGTATATACCCCTACAGAATGTCCTTTATTTTATTTTCACCAGCTCCTGGCTCTATTTGCCTAATATATTGTTCTTTCCAATCTTGCCTCCTTTACTTCCCACAGAAAAAAATAAACAAACAACCACAACAAAATTAAGATGTTTCCTTCCCTGACTGCTGTGGATGGAATGTGACCCCTGCATGTCCAGGTTTAATGTTTAAGTCTGCTACCTAACACAATGGTATTTGGGGGTTAGGCACTAGAAAGATAGACAAGTTATAAAATTGGACCCTTGTGGGACTTTCATGATTGAGATCAGTTTTCTTGTGAGGAGACATATCTCTCTCAGAGGTGAGGACACAGAAGATGGACATCTGCAGCCCAGGAAGTGGCCCTCACCAGACATCAGATCTTCTTTGCCTTGACCGTGGATGTCTCAGCCCTAGCACTGTAAGGAATAATTGGTCATTGCTGAAGCCACCCCGTCTGTCACAATTCCGTGATATCGGCTCAGGCTGATGTAGACAATGACCTCTCCTTGCAGAGTTAAGCACTGGCTCCAGTTGCTGTTTTTTTAATTAAATATATTTTACTTGTAATATGGTTAAAATGTATAATGTTGTCATTGACACCAGAGTTTCCATTAGGGAAAGAACTGTTTTTAACTAGAAAAATATACTGAAAAGCTGAAGCTTACAGAAATGAAGGCCTCTGGAGGTACGAGTTAGCAGGGACAACACAGGGACAAGTTAATGCTCATGTCCCCAAAAGGACAATACAGGGCTATGGGGAAAGGAACACGAGAGACACAGAGGAAAAGCTGGTTGGGAAATGTGCTGAAGACACACCGAGGATGTGGTGGAAGTTTCCAGAAGGAGGGAGCTTCTAGGATTGGCTAAGGGAGTTTTGTATGAAATGAGAACTCTAATAATCAACCTATGTTAAGACACAGTCCTGTGTGTCACTGCCCCAGCTTATCCTCCTGGATGTCCACCCTGTGTTGGCATCTCAGGAGCTGAACTTTTGAGACACAAAGAGAAATATCTTCTACTGTAAGTCAACTAACACCAGGTCTGGGAGAAGGGGCATAGATAGAAGAAAATATAGTGAAGAAACAAAACTCGAGGAAACTGGGTCATCAGAATTGACAAAGAATGGTCCCCTACCCCAGATCCTTCCCTCTACCCTCTACCCTCTACAGTGAATTACTTACAGGTAATTTCCCCACCCCAGTCCTGTGAAATTAGGGCTACCTCCATGGCCCCTCAGGACTCTCCCTGTATTGATATTCCATGAATCTAAACCTTACCCAGAGGTGGGCAGAAACAATGAGTTATGTCTTATTGTAGAAAAATCTTTGGTGATATGGATTAATTTGATTGATTATTTACACACAGGAGAATACACAAATAATGATACCCATTTAGCACCTAAGTTAGGAAAAAAAGCCAATTCAGAGAGGCATTCTCAGGGCAACAAACAATGGCTTGTTCTTATTCCTCTGGCAATTTTGTAGCATATGTTCAAAAAATTATAATGTGTTTTGAGATTACTACTCAGCTAAATACAAGTGTGTGGGGACATTTATGTTATTACATTATTTTTAAAATACAGCAAAACAAACCAACCAGTAAAATACCCCTAGTGCCTATGGCTACAAGCATGCTGCCACAAGCTAAGAGAGCAACTTCGAATTCTCCATAAACCTGGCTTTAAAGACAGTTAACACAGGCTGTCAAGGAACTATTGATGCTGAGAAATTGCTCCAATCAATTGATTAGCATGCATTATTTGGAAGGAAAATATTGAGTTGTTTCTGTTTATTTGCCAGAGGCAATTATCTGATTGTGTTTAAGTAACTTCACTCACGAAGAGTAAAAACAGGAGTCAGAGGCTGACTGGACCCACCCATCTAGGTGACAGTGAGGATGTCTATTTGACAATAGACTTTTCCGAAGGAAGAAGGGAAGGGTTCTCCTTTCCACAGTGACTTTGATGTGGTGTGGTTGGTTTTCCATCACATATTAAATGGATGTTCCTAGAACCAGTAGAGTTCAGTACAGAATTCCAGCATGAGTTCAAATGTTGCTTCTATCACTTACAAGATACAAGATCACTTAGATGGATGGGCAGATAGTCATACATAATACACATGCATATGCTTGTGCACGTGCACATACACACACGCGCGCGCACACACACAGAGTTATATACTTCTGACTCTTTGGTTCGTTGTGGGTATTAAGTGAATTAATACAAATGAAGTACATATGAGTGGGCTTGGTACACAAGGTCTCTATAAATGTCAATCATTGGTTTATCTGGAAGATATTTGATTAGAGAATACAACCTGGTCCTCGATCATGACAAAGCATTGTTGTTGCAGTCATTAAGGCCAACTATCTAAATAAGACGTCTGAAATGTTTTAGTCTCATAAAAGTAGCATTAAGGTTTTAAAGACATTATTGTGGATAAAGCACCCCAGATATTAAAATTGAAAAATGTTGAGTTTCATGTATTAATTTATTTAGAATGACCATTAGGAGTCCATCACATGCTGACATTAATAACACATTTTTATGTGAAATAGTTATAATTACAAAAGAAGGACATAATGGGGATAGTGCCTGTTGTGTGCAGTTTTTGTAAAACCTCTTTCATGCCTGGGAGTGTCGATGTCAGTAGGCTCCAGTTTGATCTGGTTTGAAATGTTATTTTGGTTGAATTTTATAAGCAACATCCATATAGACACACGTGTAGCTGGGAAAGAGAGGAGTATTTTGGAAGGATTTTCAAATAACTCGGTGTGTTCCTCTTTGATATTATACCAAAACTCAGTGAATAACAGATCTTTAATAATGTGTTGTAAAGTGAACTCTTATTATATCAATAAACTTAGTTTTTTTTTACATTAAAACCCAGTAGTCTACCTTTGACCAAATTGGATTTTCATCTTTGATTATCTTTTTTTCTTTTTAAGATTTATTTATTATGTACACAGTGTTCTGCCTGCATGTATGCCTGCATGCCAGAAGAGGGCACCAAATCTCATTACAGATGGTTGTAAGCCACCATGTGGTTGCTGGGAATTGAACTCAGGACCTCTGGAAGAGCAGCCAGTGTTCTTAACCACTGAGCCATCTCTCCAGCCCCTCATCTTTGATTTTCTAATGTCATACACCAGTCATTTGGAAATTCACTGATTTATACAGTTTCCTAATGTTGATATAATTTGTTATTCTCTACAAAAAGCTAGAATGCATTAATATTACTACAAATCTCAAAAACACCCTTTATGAATCAAGACATTGTTAAATGTAACTCGTCTACATTCCGATTTTCATATGAAAGCTTGAACTTTATCTTTGGAAGCAAGTATTGTCAGTTGGGTTTCTGGAAATGACAGGTGCATTTTGATGGTTTTAGGAAATGTCTAACAAATGCTGAAATCTGAATAACCACAATTTGTCTGTCAGTCATCCTTTCTAGGGGAAAGAATGTTCAGTGGGAAGCAGATAGTTCAGCTTGCAACTCAAGCATTTGCACACATGTTTCTACACAGACAGCTTTGGGCTTCAGAGTGCTGAGGTGATTTCTTCGCACTCCCCCAGTTTGTTCCACATAGCATTTTTAAAAGGGTGCAGTTCAGAACTGATGTTTTTTTAAAAAGAAAAAGAAAATTTTCTGCTTTGTTAGGGACATTCTTGATGAGGCTGGAATTTCCCCTTTACCAAGTCCATGTGGATAAAAACACCATGGTCATGCATAGCTTATTGCCACAACTCACATCCACTCCATTTACATCTGGAGAACAAATGACAGATACCGAAAAAGGCACGTGACATCATGAAAATGGATTTGACCTCTAAACTCCCAGAAAGGATTTTAAAGATATCTGGACCTGCAGATCACAGCCTAAGAGCCAAGGCTTAAGGGATCGTCATAAACAAATCATTAAACTGTTTCAGGCTGCTGCTCAGATAAACTAGGTAAGCTCTGGGCCACATGCGTACAGTTTGATTCGATGTGAGACTGTTTCCAAGTGTTTAACACAGGGAGGAGAGCACCATAATGAGCAAATTATGTGCATGCAAACATTGTCGTCAGGGCCCACCCACAATCTTTTCTGGTTGAGGAGTTTCTTTGGGTTTGATTTGTGATGGAAGGCACAGAATTTTTAATTACGCTCTAATTTTAAAGTGATTAATAGGAGGAACACTTACCTTCATAGAAATACTCAGTACTGTATGGCATCAGAGCAGCTGAAGTCTGAGTGGAAAGAAGCTCGATATGATCGCTTACTTCGAGAAAACATCTAAGAGGTTGTGAGGCAGAAGCGAGGGGCAGAGCAGACAGTCCAAGACAGGAAGTGCTGAGTGTACCAGCTCGGCAGCTGAACCTTACTTCCTGACATGGCTCCATGCAAAATCTTCCAGGTGCCTAGAATCTGCAAAGGGATGGAGGTTTTCTTTTAATACAGGGAGGGTTGTCATAGATATCTGTTTCCTTAAAATAAATTACTTGGGCTATTGCTATACATTTTCTGATGCACAATCTGGTGAGTAAGATATACAGATAACTAGAGTGGGCATCTCTTTGGTGTTGGCTTTGTATGGGACATTCTTCTTAGCCTCTTCAGGGACACAAGTCAGCTAGTTGGGCCCACCTGAAAAACAAGGGCTTACAGATGACTTCATCTGTTTCCCGTAATACATGCCAGTGGGCGGGGACAATAAAATGTTAACAAAGCGTAGTTGTTGCTTTACAGAAGCAGTTCAACCTGTAATTAAAATTGTAGGCCCTGAAAAAAATCATTGGAGTTCAACTCTGTTCTTCCATGTGAGATCTTGGACAGGTCCCTTTTGTGGTTTTGTGTTTTACTTCTGCCTGTCAATGGGATCACAATAACAGTGTCCGGTTCCATAGAGAAGTCTGCTGTTTTAAAAAATAACTCAGTACATATATGCGATATGCTCATACCAAGCACCACTTTTACGTCTGCCGTTGTGATAGCTTGCTGTCACCACACTCGTGGCCATTGCCATCATTATCTAGGTTCATAGCTCCTAGTGAATCCTGATTCGGAATGTCTCCACTGCAGTAGGTTCTAAGCCATGCACAGTAAGTAAAGAATTAAACACATAAGCTGTTCCTTTTACTGGAATGTAATCCTTGTAACATCGTTCTACTTAAAATTATAGGTAAGAGTCTCTAAACTTCATGGTCCTAAAGCCTTACCTCTTGCTAGAGATGAAACCTCCTCCAAAATCTCCCTGACACATCCATCCATGTTCCTGAGGACAAAAGATAACAGCTATTTCCACACTGCAATTTCCTACCATATGCACTATTAAAATGGGCTGCCTCCTCTAGTTCATTTTTCAGCCTTGTTTTCCTTCTAATTTGTCACAAGCTCCATTTAACCAAATAACTCACAAGATAATTTTCTATTCTTTCTTGACAATTTCTCTCTTGACTTGCATTCTTCCTGCAGATTCGAAGTTAATGGCTGTGAGTTAGAATAAACAAAAAACTTCCCCCAGCTTCTCCTTTGCAGCCCACATGCTCTGCTCTATCTTTTTCTCCGGCAGGTGCAGCCTCGGGGTAGGTTGTTTTCTCTTTATGCACCGATGCTTAGTAGAGTTCGCTAGCAGTTCACAGTAGCTCACGGTGCTTTCGGTCATACGGAGGTATTTTATACTTCAGCAGACACAGAGGGAATGTTTCTGGCAAAGAAATTTTGTAGCACTTCTAGCAATCCATTCCCATCATGCAGTTGAGCTCTACCCACAATGCAGGCTCCTGTTCATGTCTCTGATTCCGAGAAGACACACAAGAATTCAAGGTAAATACCACCTCAATAGCAACCCTTTGAATCAGTGCAAACATGAGCCAGAAACCGACCAGATTAGCAAACCACAGGGACTCCTTACCTCACATCCCAACAGCTCACGCCCCATGTGGCCTCATGAACCCGGGATTCGGGTGTTCTGGCAAACCAAATCTCATAGCAAGCAGGACATCCCATCACCTCCTTCCACTCCCTTGGACCTTTTTCCAAGCAAAGCAAATTAGAAAGGTGGTGGTGGGTGATCGGAAAGTGCCTTGACAGGTTACTATACATATTGTATTTTTTCATTACATTCATTAATTTGCAGACTTATTTCGGGATGTATGTGTGCCCACTCGTTCTACGGCTGTCGAAGAACAGCTTGCTAGAGTCTGCCTCCCCTCCCACCAAGTGGGCCCCTGGTATAGAACTCAAGTTTTCAGGCTGGCAGCAAGTGCCTTCACCAATTAAGCCGTCTTGCCGGCCCTCGATGCCTTGTTGTGCAAGACATTAATAGGTAAAGATTTAAACAGCAATGTAAAAGACCTGATGGCTGTGGGCCAACCTAAGTTGTATATTAAGGAAGTTTACTAACTTTGCCTGTTTAATTCCTATTCCAGGTGGAGAGCTACATTTCAGAGAGAGGCCGTAAGGACACATCCTCTTCTTGCCCTCCCGAGCAGTTTCTAAGACAGCACTTCAAGCTTCCCTATCTCCGGAAGTGATGACTGTCAGGGACACTTGGATTTCTAGTAAGGTTTTCTGCGCCCTCTAGTGGTCATTTGTTTCTGGAGTTTTGAATCAAAGTAACGCACAACTGGGGAACAACTTTTGCCTAAGGGGGAAAAGGGAAGCATTGTGGCCTCTCGCTGCAGTACTGAGAGGTTTCTGGAGAGCCTTTAAGGACAAAGGAGAGTCTCTTTCCCAAAAGGCAGGTGTAGAGCTAGGTTTTGTTTCTCCGCTCTCTTCCCTGTGGTCCCCAGCAGGAGGCTGCTTGAAGCTCTCTTCCATTCCGCAGCGGCTCTATTTTATGCTCCATTGCAAGAAGGGATTATTTCCATTAGAAAGTTAGCAGAAAAGGGTCTGGGTTTTCCCCCCTTAGATCTTGGCTATTGGTGAAGAGAATTAGAAATGAATTTCTATGGAAAAACAGAGACAGTCATATCAGTGAAGGGAGCCACAGGGAGATCTACATAGCGTGGGTGTACAGCTTGGTTTTTTTCTTCATGTGCTATAAGGCCTGTAGGAATCCATTGAGTCTTACAGTCGGGTTTCTAAAACCCAAGGTGGTCTGAGAACATCCTGAGAGGGAGCAGCTGCACTCCACGGTCAGAGGCAGATTTATTCTGGTGCAGCCGCCAGGCTCTGATGGTGCCTTCGTGTATTTTTGATTTTTAGTAATTATTGGAAGTGACATCAGCTCTTGTTAATTAACCCCTCTGACACAAACAGAAGGTGTGTGCTTCCTCCAGAGGCCTGGGTGGTGGAGTGGAGAAGATTCTGTGGCTCTGTACTTCCACTCCCCCTTGGCAACACTTAAAAGATTGAAATGATGATAGGGGTACATTCAGAGCTGGTGCTTCACGTTGATCTGAGCTGAGATCTTCATGGCTTCTAAGAGATGCAGGAAGGGGGCAAAGCTGCATGGGCGTTGGGTTGCAGCAGCAGCTGAATGTGTCTAGGGCAGGAACAGTTTGACCCTCAAAATAAATGAATAAATAAATAAATAAATAAATAAATAAATAAATAAATAAACGAATGAATGAATGAATAAATAAATAATAAATGAAACTCTTCTACAGTTCTTGCATCATAATTTAAAAGATTGCTTTCTCAACTGTTTATATTTGGGAACTGATCACATTGTGTGTGTGTGTGTGTGTGTGTGTGTGTGTGTGTGTGTGTTGAAAGTGATAAGAAAATGAATGTCCTTGTACCCATTGCCTTTATGACATTATACCAAGATGTCCTAATTGTATGCATTTCTTTTGCTTGGTGACACCACCTACCCAGCTCTTCATATTATTCTTTTAAACGTCTTTCTCTTTGGGGGCTGCTGTCTCTGGTTCTATTTTGCATTTCTCTGATTTTGAATAAGCATAAGCAGCTTTTCTTTTTTTTTTTCTTATTTATGTTTTCTGATTTTATTTTCCTGGTGATTTTTACCTATGCTTTCTTCTGGACTCCTTGGTTTCTTACATAGTTGTAAGAAAACTTTACATTTTCTGTATCTATGGCCAGCTTGAAGTCTTTTTATTCTTTAATGGTGCATTTTGATAAATATAAATTCTTAATATTTTTATGCAGCTGAATTTGTCAATATTTATTTATTGTAGCTTGTTAGAAAACTATGCTTACAGAATTCTTACAGATAGTCTATTCCATCATCTAAAGTGTCACTTTGCTGTCAAGTACACAGCCATGAAAACTAGCTAGTCACCATTGCCCTCTCCAGCCCTGCAGCCACACTTCAGAAGACAGAGCTGTGAGAAGTAGCTGTTTAGCCACTGATGCAGTTACAAGGGGCCATGTGGCTAATTCTTGTCCACAGAACATAAATGTAAGTGATACTGAATTTACACAAGAAGTATGTGTTTGCATTTCACTCCCTTGTCCATAAATATGCAAGCACTCTGAGATCATAAGAGCTGGTAGAGTCACAGTTAGAAATAACTCAGATGTCTGAGTCACTGCATGTAAGTGTATAGTCGTCTGCCCATTAATGGCATGTTTCTAACTCCCAAAACCTGTGTATTAACGCCCAACAGCATTTGGAGGAGAATCTTATAGGAGATCATTAGGTCACAAAGTCGTATCTATTTCCTTATAACAGAAACTTCCAACCAGGTAGGGTGCCTCATGCCTGCAATCCCAGCAGTTGGGAGATTGAGGCAATAGAAGTGTCATGAGTTCCAGGCCAGGCTGGGCTACATAGTGAGTTCCAGGTCAACCTAGGTTATTTAGTGAGTTCTAGGCCAATCGGGATTTTAGAGTGAAATCCTGTCTTGATAGATTGGATAGACAGACAGACAGATAGATAGATAGATAGATAGATAGATAGATAGATAGATAGATAATAGGTAGGTAGGTAGGTAGGTAGGTAGGTAGGTAGGTAGGTAGAAAGAAAGAAAGATAAATATTTGAAAAAGAAACTCAAGAACACCCAACAAGATGATCACTTATCACCAGGAAGCAAAGTCTTGTAGAACTTGACCATGTTGACTCCCTGGTTTAGACTTTGAGCCTCCAGAATAGAGAGAAACATAAATCTGCAATTCATAAGTTTCCAGTCTGTAGTCATTTGTTATATCACCTATTAAAAGACACTATCAGCAACCTTCCTGGATCAGCAACCAGCTAAACAAGAAAAGGACTCTTCTGTTGCATTAGCCACTAAATTGGGGGTGGGGTGGGTGTTTTGTTTCTTTAGCTGTAAAAATATGGAAATGGGTATATTGAAGTGGGAAGCTAACTTAGAGAATTCTTAAAATGCATGACATTGCCAGTGTGGATGGGACTGGACAAAGAAAAAGAGAAATACAGAAATGTCAGATCTATTGTGCAGTAGCATAAAATGTTGCTTCCTGTAATTCTGAAAGCAGACCACACGTCGTGAAGAAGGGGCCTCTGCAGGAAGTCAGCCATGAGAGCTGCATTGGCTTCTACTTACTGCTTATACCAAAGTATAAAAAGCTATTTCTAAGCATGAAGAGGTGGTCTTGAGAGCTGAAGTGGAAAGCAAAGGAGAAATACCAGAAATTTAGAGATTAAGAAATTATCAAAACTATTTTTATCCTCTAAACCAACTTCACAATGTTAGAGTGAAAAAGGAATCTCAGGAGTGATCAGTTACCCAGAAGGATGAGGCTCTGTGGCTAAGATCAAATCAAGGTTATTTCTTCCCAGCTGAGGACTGTTCTGTGAGATGCCCTCAGGGGACCGGTGTCATACGGAAAGAGGTGCTGGTAGGATGTAGAGAGCAGAAAGCAAAGATTGAAGGAGAATTATGGTGTGAGAAGAATTCTGGTTGTTTACACATGGAATTTACTGGAAACAAGTAGATGAGAAAGCTATTAAGTTACTGCAGGAATTGCTTTGTTACATGTTAAAAAGCCCTGGAGGATAAAATCGTTCCATACCTCCAAACTGGCCCTAACCAGGAGGTAACTGAAAACTGCAGCCCCTCCAGGAAGGTACAATTCCCAGAGCTTATTTCTGATGGAATCTTGGGATGTGACTGTGCAAGTGTGGGCCCGAAGCAGTCAAGTCATTAGAGATCTCCATTGCTGGACTCACTGACTCAAAAATTCCAGGCAAGGGGCCTAGCAATCTGTAGGCACAGGCTCTCAGACACTTGCTATTGAAGTCATTGCTTTAGATGAGGAAGAGTTAGGAAGAGCCTCCTGCAAAGTGGAAAACTGTGAAAAGAAAGTAGGAGCAGGGCCTCTAAATCACATCAAACACTTTCCGGCATAGGCAGAGAAGGGAACAGGTCTTCAAATGCCTATGGTGCAGACCGAAAATTCTTGTGACTGCTGTATCCTGCGGTTTCCTCTCTTTCAAAGCAGGGCTTATATCGTGCCTATCCTAAATTTATTAGTCTTTAGGTGTTAGAGTTGAGAACACAAACGAGATACCTTATCCTTTTATGCATAGCCCATCTTTTGACATCATGGCATGTCACTGTCATCAATTAAGCTCACAAAGGAAAATCATTCAATTGAGTTACAAAAAAAAAAGCTACAAAAATATTGGCCTGTATTCATAGCTATCCAGCTATCACTCGGTGGACATCCAAGTTCATGTTTTAAACAGCAAATAATGCATATTTACAACTCAAATCAAGTTTCCAAATACATAAAGCTCTGCCTCCAGATTTCCCATAACATCTCAATGTTTCATTTTTGTACATCCTTGAACCAAGATGGGTTGTTGTAACCCATAGAGCTTTGCAGCAGAGATGGAACATCCCTACCTAGTCATGTTCTTCAGGCATCTCTTGACTTTTCTCACCTTCTATACACATTGTTTTATTTCTGCTATGCAAGTGCATACATTATCTCTTCAATTTATATCCAAGATAGAGTAATGGACATGTACTCTGAAAACAGCAAAATAAAAGTCCCAGGAATAAATTAAGCATGACTTCCATAAAAGGAAAAACACATGGATCATAATGCTAGATATTGTCAAGGGTGTTGATCTTCCTTAATTAATTAATTAATTAGTTAATTAATTAATTAATTAAATGCAATTTCAGCTAAAAATGTTAGCAAAACTTTTAGAGAATTTGACAAGTTCATTCAAATATTTATGTGGAGAGATAAGGGGAACTCAAAGTTTTAAGCAACAAATTGAGAAGACGTTAAGTAATTTCAGGACTTTCTACAAAGCTGCATAATGTGTCAATATGATCCTTAGCCAAATATGACAATTATGCTAAAAACAGAATAGAATAGATAGTTGATAAATAGAGCTGGAAGGATAATGACTTATTTACAAAGATGACTAGGTAATTAAGTGAGGACCAGATAGTGTGTTCATTAGTTTTTGCCTTCACAATTTGATATCTGTATACTAAATAAGGAACCTTGACCCTTACTTTGCACCATATATAAAAATTTACTAGAAATGTATCATTAGATGTAAGAGCCAATTAAGCTTAATTGAGCATAAGGGCTAAATCTAGACATTCTAGAAGAAAACACAGGAAAAAAATCTTTGTAACCACGGATTTCTTCGGGGCATAAGAAACACAAACTATACCTGCCAATTAAACTGCATCAAAATTAAAAGTTTTTTCCCAAGGAATATATCATCAGTAATAAAATACAGAAAAATCATTTTTTACCACAACTACATAAGCTTTGAAAAGTAAGATGCACAGTTAACTGACACACAGTATGGACATGGACAATATTGCTCCATGTCATCCATGGTTGCTCATGCTTACCTATATAAATACAAACATCAGGCACTCAACATTTTTCTTATCTCAGAGACTGTCTATTTTACATTTGTCATTTTTCCTAAAGTACAGACTTTGGAATTTTGTACTTTAGATGTCTGTGTGTGGTGACCATTTTGTCTTACCTTGTAAAATAAACTTTCTTTCTATAAATAGAATTCTAGGTAAACAAATAGTTTCTTTCATCCTTTAAAGAGATTATTGTACCATTTCATGACACAGTTTTAAGTTTGAAAATCTGCATTCAGTGTTGAATACACTCAACCATAACATCCTAATCATTTTTCCTTAACTTGCTTTATATCTGTCTTTAATGGTATGGAGCTATGGCTGATGTATTCAGTTGTCCATTTATTTTAAATATTATACACACATTTATTGCATTTTGAATATGGAACTCGGGGAGCTTTCAGTAAGTCTGAGACATTATCAGACATTTATCGGTTCAAATACCATGTGCCCTGTATTAGTAGTTTACATTGCTGCTGTGTTGAAGCATCTGAAACAGTTAAGTAAGGAAAGGTCCATTCTGGCCTATGGTTCAGTGGGATGTATCCACCATGACAACAAAGACATGCAACAGAAGTGGAAAGCCAACTGGTCATCCCATATCCTGAGTAAGAAAGCAGAGAGGGAATAGAATATGAGGCCAGACTATAAAACTTCAATGTAGTGTTATTGTGTTCCCCAAAATATTGTGCACCCTAATAAACTTATCTGGGGTCAGAGGACAGAACAGCCACTAGATAGACATAGATGCTAGAAAATGGTGGCACACACGCCTTTAATCCTATCACTTGGGAGGCAGAGATCCTCTGTGAGTTTAAGGCCACACTGGAAATAGCCAAGCATGGTGACTCATACCTTTAATCGCAGAAAGTGAGCCTTTAATCCTAGGAAGTGATGTCAGAAAGCAGAAAGGTATATAAGGCATGAAAACCAGGAACTAGAAGCATTTGGCTGGTCAATCTTTTAGCTGGTTAAAGTCTCAGGCCTTGGAGAGGAGTTCAGCTGAGATTCATTCTAGATGAGGACTCAGAGGCTTCTAGTCTGAGGAAACAGGATCCTGTGGGGAATTGGCAAGGTGAGGTGGCTGTGGACTGTTCTGTCTCTCTGATCTTCCAGCATTCACCCCAATACCTGGCTCAGGTTTGATTTTATTAATAAGACTCTTTAAGATTCCTGCTACACTTCAAGGCCCACCTTAGTGTCCCACTTCCATTTCCTAATGGTCCCATAACTGTCCCAACCAACATCAACAGCTGGAGGCCAAGTATTCGAAAACAAGAACCTACAGGCAACATCTTACATCCAAACCATACTTCTTCACAGTGGCTAACTAGTGTTAAATGTCAATTTTGCAAACTGGGAATCACCTGTGAAATGAGCTTCTCAGTATGCTAGTTGATAGTTACCTTGATTAAAATAATTGATGTGGGAAGACTTTCCCACTGTGAGCAGCACCATTCCCTAGGTAGTAGATTGTGAACTGTTAGTGAAGTGCTGACAGTTAGTTGAGTACAAGTGTGCATACAGTCATTGCTCTCTGTTCTTGACTGTTGATGGGATGCAACTGCTTCCTTCAAGATCCTGCTGCTGTAACATCCCTGCCATGACAGACTGTGACCCGGAACTGTTAGCCAAAATAAACCCTTCCTCCCTTAAGTTGCTCTGCCAAACTATCTCCTCATTGCAATATAAAAGGCACTGCCACCCCAACCTCATTCTCTCTTGCATCACCAAAATCTGATAATGTGTATGGAGGATTCTCTCATTTTCTAGACTATACATATTCTTGCTTATGTTCTCATTTTCTTTTTTAATATTAAGAGCATTTCAGACAGTTTTTACTGATCTTCCTGCCAGCTCATTAATTATTTGTTTTCTGTTATTATTAAATCAGATCTATTAAATTTTATTGCTATTTGCTATATTTGTTATTTCTATGTCTATTTTTTTCAAATTACTCAATCATTTTAAAGACTTATTGTATTTGCTCATTTCTTCAAGCTTCTCTATCATCCTTTCGAATACAATAATTATCCTGTTATACAATCAATTTTTTCCTATTTCTGAACTACTCTAGGGGCTGGCTCTAATAGTCTCTCAATTTCTACTATGTTTCCCTCACTATGCCTCTCTGTTCATGTTCTTTGTATCTTGTTTTGGTTTGGTCTGGTTTGGTTGGGACAGACACATGTGAGGCAGCTCAGGCTGGCCTGGAACTTGCTACTTTCTATGTAGATAGCCAGGCTGTTCTCAGACTCAAAGTCATCCTCGTCCTCTGCCTCCTGAATGCTGGAATTATATGTGTGCTCCACTATGCATAATTTAGCATGGCTTTGGATTTCTGATCCTCCTGCCTGCTAGTTGCAGCCATGTATCAGCACCCCCTGTGTGTGCAGTGTCAAAATTCACAAGCAGAATTTCATGTGCATACAAAGCAAGACCTCTATCAACTGAGCTACATCTCCAGCTCCCTTGTTTTCTTTTTTAATGTTAACTTCTATTTATACTTGGAAACATTACCTGTAGGAATTCTTTGAGACTTAGGTGAAGTTGTGTTCCCTTAAAGAGGCTTTGCAGAGACTTCTCTAGTTACCTTGTGGTACAATTCATCTGGAAATCACATGAAATAACAGCACATTTACATGTAAGCTTCATGCTATGATTTCTCAGGAGCAGATTCATTTTCCCTCTATCCAATGTCAATGGAGTCTCCTGGATTTCTCTCCAATGGAGAGCCCCACTGATTGGACCTGATAGGAAATGAAATGAATTATGGGTCTTTAAGAGGTTGCAAAATTAGACTTGTGGCCACTCGCTAGGAACCCAGGGGTGGGTCTGGCCAGTGTCCATTTTTTCTGGCCAGTATTTAGTTAAAGCTTACTTCAAGTAATTTGGCTCAGAATTATGGAACTGGTCTTTCTTCAAGATTCTCAGGATTAACAACATGAAGGCAAGGGACACAGAGCTGGAACAGTGGTAATCCCAGTTCTGCATTCTAAGTACCCCTAAATGCAACCAAAATAAGAAAAAGAAGTGTGCTGGGTGAACTCTGAGCTACATTGCTGCCGAAAGAGTGGGACCTTAGCACAGTTTTCATGATCCACTAAAATATAAATAAGAACTTTTAACTTTTTAATATGAATTGTCTTAGTGTGCCCTGAAGTTTAAAGGGGGAAAAATAAACCAGCACTGCTACTGATGCTTTCCAATGCACCATGTGAATCAGAAAACACTTTGCAAGGAGGTTTGCAAGGAGGAGATATACTGACTGGGTTGGTGTGTCAACTTGATACAAGCTACAGAGTCATCAGAGAGGAAGGAGCCTCAGCTGAGGAAATGCCTCCATGAACTCCAGCTGTAAGGCATTTTCCCAATTAGTGATCAATGTGGAAGGGCTCAGTCCAGGGTGAGTGGTGTTATCTCTGAGCTGGTGGTCCTGGGCTCTATAGGAAAGAAGGCTGAGCAAGCCATGGGAGCAAGCAGCTCCCTTCCACAGCCTCTGCATCAGCTCCTGCCTCCAGGCTTCTGCTCTGTTTGAGTTCCTGTCCTGACTTCCTTCAGTGGTGAGCAACAATGTGGAAGTGTAAGCCAAATAAAGCCTTTCTTCCCCAACTTGCTTTATGGTCCCGGTGTTTCATCGCTGCAATAGAAACCCTAAGACAGGAGGGGTTCCTTACTTGAATACTGCTTGTGGTTCATAAGTAGACATTTTTTTGTAGGATTCAAAATTTGACCATATTACTTCTAATAACACATGTGTAATTTCAAATACTCCCTTATTGTTCATCTCCTGCCTAAGTTTAACATTTAAATGGGACAGTTAGTTATGTACAATCAGCAGTCTAAGTGTTTCTGTGTGAATCTTAGCTATTGAAGGATTTAGATAAAGCAGGATAATTCTGCAATATGTCCTTTGGGAGAGCTCCTTGGGATACAACTAGAATCATGATGAAGCTTCATGGCAGAAGGAGTGGGATAAACAGTTCATTGACTTTTGATACGCAAATGTTGTGCAGCCAACACTCAACCTAAAAGACAGATATGAATAATGCAGTGTTTGAAAGGATGTCTTGTTTGGAAAGCAGACCTGTGTCTTATTGTGAATCACATCTCCAGGGTGTACCACAGTTCTTTGCGCATAGTAGGAATTCTAAAGCTGCTGATATTCATTGACCTGACTAGAAGTTAAAGTGGATGTTGTTATTCTAAGCATGCAGGTCATACACCTCTGCTTTATAAGCTCTATGATGGAAAAAGCCACAATAAAAACCAAAGACTACCTGCTTCCATGTTTGTATTATTAAATGTTCCAAGGTGCCATGATTACTCAAAGAATTATTTTAAAATATTAATATTGTGTGAATGACCATGGTCAGATGTGTTTAGGTGATAGGCATGACTCTAAATTATGAAAAATAAATTGTAGGTTGTTATATATGGTATATATTCAAATGGCATATTATGCTAATCACAGAGATAAAGGTAAGAAGACAGAATGACTCTAAATACTGTCAGTAGATAGGACATTTTCAAAACAATTCCATTCCTCTAAAACCCTGAAATGCAAACAAAATAATACAAACTAGAGTGGTTTCTCCAAATGAAGTCTGGAAATGGCATTACCATCATCTACCACCAGCTTCTAAGATGCCCTTCCAAATGTCAAACAGAAAAAATGAACAAGAGTTGTCCAGAGGCTTCAGTACTCCGGTACAGAGCCATGCACCATCTGACCACAGATAATCAGACACCTCCCCAGTACAGAGACATGTACTATCTGACCACAGACAATCACCACACATCTCCAGTACAGAGACATTCACCATGTGACCACAGACAATCAGCACACCTCCCCATTACAGAGACGTGCACCATCTGACCACAGATAATCAGTCACCTCCCCAGTACAGAGACATGCACCATCTGACCATGGACAATCAGCACACCTCTCCAATACAGAGATGTGCACCATCTGATCATAGACCATCAGCAGAGGGCATTTACAGGACCCCTAGTCTCCTCTGCCCAGTAACCCAGACTTATAGGGCTTAGACAGTGTTAATATTTTTTGATGGTGGTGGTATCTTATGTCTCTTGCACTATTTGTTTTCATTGTTTTTATCATTTTATTTTTCTTTCCATTGTTTTCATTTTGGATTCTCTAATTCATACCACGGACTTTCAGTTGCCTTGACCCTGTGCTTATCCTCAAGAGGACAATGAGAGCCTGGACAATGAAGGCAATTGAATTATTATATGCATGGATCCCACTTCAGGGGTGCCCACTGAGATTTCCAGGTTCTTGTGTCCTCAAATAAAAAAAATGGACCATGGACACATGGATAATAATAGAAATAGAGACCATTTATAAAGAAAGAGAAGGACACTGCCAAGAATAGAAGCGGTCTAGGGAGCTGAGACAGGTCCAGAGCTCACAAGCTCCTGGCTCAGTTTCTTGATCCTTTATAGGTCCTTATTACAATGCCTGCCTTCGCCCACATTTGTATGCTGGATGCTTTTATGGCACCCCGAAGGCAGGAATTCCCAGTCTTCCTGCCCATTGGTCTCTCGTGTGCTAATCTTGGTTCCTTTCTTTCAGCTCCCTACTTTTCTGCCATAGGCCACAGACAGGGGCCTCACTGTGGAGGGAGTAATTGGGTCCTTCCACAACCATGAGCATCTAGAGATCTCTTCCTGTATACATTATAGTATTACAGTTCTACACAGGAGGTCTGCAGGCTCAGATGGAGCCCAACTCGTCCCTCAGTGCTGAATAAGATGTGTCTGTTATTGCTGTATCTTCCATTTTTCCTAGATAAAAGTTGACCGATATTTCTGGGTGATACTGTCACACACCTTTAATGCCAGCACTCAGGTGGCAGAGGCAGGTGCATCTCAATGAGTTCAAGGCCAGCCTGTTCTACAAAGTGAGTTCCAGGACAGCCAGGACTGTTACACAGAGAAACCCTGTCTCAAAAAAACCAATATTATGGTAAAAAAAAAAAAGTTTACCAATATTATGCTAGGAAATATGAGCATGAGCTTCCTGTTGTAGCTGAAGTTTTCCTGTGTCCCACCTGGCCCACGGTCAGGACAAATCTCTCTTACCTGCCAGTCCTGCAGACACTCAGACCCAAGTAAACACACAGAGGCTCTCATTAATTAAACTGCTCAGCCATTAGCTAAGGCCTACCACTGACTAGCTCTTATATTTAAATTAACCCATAATTCTTATTTATGTTTAGCCATGTGGCTTGGTATCTTTACTCAGTTCTGCCTTCATATCTTGCTTCCTCTGTATCAGGTTGTCTACTCCTGACTCAGCTTTCCTCTTCCCAGAATTCTCTTCTCTGCTTGTCCTGCCTATACTTACTGCCTGGCTACTGGCCAATCAGCATTTTATTTATTAACCAATGAGAGCAGCACATTCACAGCATACAGAGCAATATCCACAGCATCCTGTAGTACCAGGATGAGGGAAAGCCATATTCCTTTGGAGATACAGTCCCCAATAGGCTGCTCTTGGTGGATAACTTCAAACTCATGTACATAGAAGCAAGAATTTGATGCAGTGAGCTAAAACAATAATAAAGAAAATATATACATAAAGTTGAGAAGGAAACGTGTTGGAGGCAGGTCCTGGAGGAGTTGGATATGATTAAAATATATTATTTTCATCTATGAAATTCTCAAACAATAAAGATACATGCTCCGAATGTTGTAGAGCTGAAGCTATCAGGAGTATTTAAAGCAGAGGAAAGTGTTGGGAGAGAAGGAACAGAAGTAGGTTCTCTTGACCTGGGACCAAGGGCCGTGTCTGAAGATAAATGCTACTTGAAGCTCCTTGGAGACTGACCACTGAAGAAACAGCACTAGTAGAGGTCACATGACCGTAGGATGCTCCGGTTTAATGAGAAGAACAGAACGCATTAGCACACCAACAAGTCCCATGGCGGAGGCAGCAGGAAACTGAGCCTCCGGAGGAGAGACCGAGCCCTAGGGCTACACTGGAAAGAACAAAATGAAACCCAGATCTACACCTGGACAAGAAATCACAGGAGAAACAGTTCGGTGATTCAGCCCTGCTGTGTTTGGAAAGCAATCATTTCTTTAAATACAAAAAAACTCAACACAACTTCAAGGTGACCAGAAAGTAATAGATCTCCTTACTTAAGACCAAAGAAATAGGTTTGGGACAGTCACAATCCTACTCTCCCCACCATATCTCTCTCTCTCTCTCTCTCTCTCTCTCTCTCTCTCTCTCTCTCTCTCTCTCTCTCTCTCACACACACACACACACACACACACACACACACACACACACTATAGAATTTGTGGATCTTTACTCTCTTAACAAAAAGTTTTCAGAGATAAAGAAGAGAATAAAAATGTAGCATAATGTATGCTGGAAGAAATGGTGACTGAGGGCTTCCTGAATTTTGTAAAGTAAAAATAATAGTGTAAAGTATAAAGAAGTAAAAGGATTTTATTGTTGCTTTGCTTTTTTGAGACAGAATCCCATGTAGCTGAGGCTGGCCTGGAATTAATTCATATACTATATTTAAGAAACTAACTAATATACAGATACAAATAAGAAGGAAGTTTTATCAAAATTGATGGCAAAGCAGAGGTAGAGTGCACCACACTAAAACTGTAATGTCTTACAAATTAAGAAACATGGATTGTATATTAGTGTTTGGTTGCTGTACCAGGCTACCTGATAGAATCACCTGAGGAGATAATGATTTATTTGGGCTTTTAGTCTTAGAAATTTCTGCCCATGACTACTTGGTTCTGCTGCTCCTTGACTGGGTTGGCTAAAGTAACACATTGGTGGAAGCACATAGAAGCGGGAGGCTGCTCATTTTTTGGAAGCAAAGACTGAGAGAAAGAGAAAGAAGGTAGGTTCCCAGTACCCACTTCAAGGGCATACCCACAACTCTGATCCTTCTATGAGGCTTCACTTACTACAGAGTCTACTACCTGCTGATAGGACTGTTACAGGCTAGCGGCAGAGCATTTAACACATGGGCCTTTGGGAGATATCCCACATATAAAATGTAGCAGACTTCTTGACTGAACTTAATATAAACCTCTTGGGGTTGATATTTTGTCAAATTCACTAATCAATAAAAAAAATTATACTCATACAAGACCACTACATATGGCCAATATATTTGAGGGAAAATATGCAGAATAGAAACCTACCTGAAAGTAACAAATCTTAGAAGAACAGATAAGTGCTTTAAAAAAAACTCACTTCTGGAAAATATAGGAAATATGCAAAACTGGTTAAAAGAAAAAGAGAAAAAAAACACCCAATTAACAGAAAGAAACACCTCTACATTCTATACATGGGACACCACAATACCTGAAATTAAGAACTCAGTGGATGTATTCAGTTGCAAATATGATATAAGACTGGATGGGAAATGGAAGACAGATGGATACAAAACACTTAGTTGCAACAATTTAAGCACAGGAAGGAAAATAGACTTTAAAAAATGTATCAAGGCATATTATGATGTATTTTGCTTCCAGGATCTCAATGTTGGAAGGATCTCTCATCTTCTACACGTTTCTAGCTTCACACCACTCAGGTTCATTGTATAGCAGAAAAAAATGGAAGTGGAAGTGAGTGCTTAGACTGAAATGCTTCATGGCCTTGTAGTTAATTGATGTCTTGTTCCACTCCTTCTCAGAGCCATGTGGAGGAAAATGAAAACGGCCTTTACTGGTGGAAGAAGTTGCAAAAACAAGCAAAAGAAACCACTAAGGTGGATCTGAAGACATATGCAGCAGAAAGACAGTTGTCTCCCTCCCCAGGGTCAGAAACTTGGTTATTAACCCCAGAGGAATAAGAACTTGGCCCATAAGGGAAGGAAATGTCAAATTTTCTGTCACCACTTAATCTCATTGAGTAAATCCTTAGAGACAATTTATCAGTCTCTTTGCATGTTTTCCTTGTGATCTCCCTAAAAGAAATAGTAGCTAAATATGGTTTGGAGGGAACTATGTGAAGAGCAGAATAAAACATATTTGATCTGAGATTTTCTTTATAGAAAAACCTTGTCTAATAAAAGCAGGAAAATGTTAGTCATTTTTAAAATTGCCATGAGATAGTTGTTCACTGTGTGAAGATACATTGCTGTGATTGGTTTAATAAAGAGCTGAACAGCCAATAGCTAGGCTGGAGGTATAGGTGGGACTTCTGGACAGAGAGAAAGGAAGTAGAAGATGAATCTAGGTACAAGTCAGAAACCAGTAAGACATGAAGGGAATCAGCATATAGAATAAAAGAAAGATTAAAAAGCCACAAGGCAAAATATAGATTAATATAAGTGGGTTACGTTATAAGAGCTAGTGGGACAAGCCTAAGCCAACACCAAGTTTTCAGCCAACAACAAAGCTTGCTACATAAGGCACCCAATGTAGGGCACGTACACAGGGCTCACTGCTTGCATCATACAGAGCACAGTTCTTCTAAGAGGCCCTGCTGTGCAGCAAACCACTTGAGCGCCAGTCCAATAAGTAAAAGACACTTTCCCTTTGGACTCAGCAAAGTCCCAGAGCTGGGGTGGTAAACACAGCTACTGCCCAGTACCTTGATGTGAGGCTGGGCCCTTGGAGAACTGAGGAGGACCAAGCCAGCCACCAGAGTCATGCAGCAGCCACTTAGCAGTTTGGCTCAAGCATCAGAGAACGCTGCAAGTATGTGACTGCAGGCACTTAGTAAGGTCCGGTCAAGTCAGAGAAATTCCGAACAGCTATAGTATGTTTAAAAATATGCTTAGATGCTAAAGAAAGAAAAGTCTATACAGTCATAGAAAAATAAGTAAATAGTTTAAAAAATAATAAATTAAAGTCTTTAAAGAAAGAATAAAGTAATATAAAAAGAATAAGCCACATAAGAATGGGAAATACATAGGGTGTCTGGATCCTGTATGGCGCTTTGTTGACTATGAATTTTTTAAATGCTAATAAACAACAAAACAATAGCTGCTAAGAGACATTGGATTATTAAAACTAGTAAATTAAACCAATCTATATATTTTAATAATGTCTTAACTTCAAAATGGAAGTCAGAAAATACATTGCATTGGGGGCAAGGTCATGCCTTTGTTTCCACAGGAAACAAAAAGTTATAGTTCTCTTCAAAATTAATAAAGATCAGATTTGGTTGGGGGAGACCTCCCAAAAATCTTGGCTACAGACATGAAGGGAAAAGCCAGAAAGCTACAGGGCCAGTGATGTATGTGCTGGTCCCTTGACACGGGAACAACTCGGAGACTAAATGAGACATGACAATCTTGTTGGCTACAGAGTCCTCATGACTAATTATTGCATGCCATCCTTTCATATGACATGGATAGAGGTTTTGTTATGTAGTCCAAACAAACTTATAAGGTTGACAGATGTCTTATGTGTTCAAATATAAAACAAAAAGAAATCATCTTTGGCTGGCTTGTGTACAATGCACACTTCATACTTGTGTTAATGAAGATAAATATGTTACCTGTAAAAGTTTATTTGTTTTCAGAGCAAGGGAATCAGACCCCAATGAAAATGAGTGGCCCAGGTGACCCAGCCTTTCAGAGTGCTTCTGTTGTAGTTTCCTCAGATTTCTACATTTAGTACAACTTCAAGGCTGCCAGCTGAGATGGTCCAGCCTCACAGACTATTCTAGCCAGGGCTTCAGATAAGCCCTGCATTCTCTTATTACATGGAGACTGGACAACAAATGATATAGCTAGTTTTCTTAGGACTTGACCATTATCTCAATATTCTCAGGGTCCCCTGGGGATGTCATTGCCCCCAGACAATAGAAAGCAGTCTAGAGAATACAACGTCCACATTCCCAAGAGGTCGGGTGGGTGGCTTTTGGTCATTTGGTGAGTTATGGATGTTTGTCATCATTTAGTGGATATATAGGAATATAGGATAAAAAGACAACTATTCATCTCAAGTGTTTTACATTGGTATGGATTTTTGTATATTGATACAAATTTAAGGTTATTTTGCTACACTGTGTATGTTTCTATTCTTGTTTAATGTATTGTACTTATACAGCTCATTTAAAAATATAATATAAAGTTTTAGTCCTTGAAAGTTATCATTACAAACCATTTAGGATAATTAAGAAATGCAGAATAGTTGTTAGTCATCTATAACAATCAAACTTATAGTCATGTTATGTATGTTTTCAAGGTTAAACAAATATATTTTAGATAATTGACCTTCAAATGCTTCAGAGACCTACAGAACATGGCATTTAAGATAATAATGTAAAACTTTTCATGACAGTGATACACATCTATTCCTGGTAGCAGCAATCTACTTCATAAGAGGATGATGGACATCAAGGAACCTCCATATAGAGTTTGCTTTCATTGTGTCAAAGCTAGCCATTTGGGCAAGAAACTTCTCTTGTCTCAACTACTGACAGCATACTGTACAAAATGGACAATCAGGACACAAAGGAAAAAGACTGATGAACTTTGCCAAAACAAGGCAGAAAAGGCTTCACAGAAAAGTCTTTCAGATATTCTAGGCCTGTAGACCAAAGATGGATGCCCCAACATTTCAAGCATCCAACTGTCTCTGTCATTTCTATAGTTTCAGAAATTGATTGCTCTGCACTTACTGTTTACTCAGGCAATATTATATCCTTCTCTGGTCTCTGATGGAGTTGAAGATGAGACAGTTATAGTTACAGTTTTCCTTGTTGCAAATTCAGAAAAGAAACTCACAAAAGAGGTATAAAGTGTATAAGATTAAGAGACACAAAAGCTTAAAATGTTTATCTGAGAAAATGTGTAAGATCTAAAAAGATAGTTTTAGGTTAGTAATTCAAGTTAGAAGAGAATGTAAATTAGGTACAAAATGTTTGACTCACCAAGATAGGATAGATAATGAAATATTGTCTCTGTATTTTCCAAATACAGGTAGACTGGACATTGTAAATACAATTCTTACCTAATAGTTGTTCTTATTATATATAGTTTTACTACATTAGAGTTAAAAACCTTTCCTTTTCATTTAGACAAAAAGGGAGAAATGTTGTGGGATATTTGTATACTGTGTGAAGATACATTAATTACTGTGATTAATTAAATAAAGAGGTGAACAGCCAATAGCTAGGCAGGAGGTCTGGGGGGACTTCCAGATGAAGAGAAAGGAAGTAGGAGATGAATCTAGGCACGAGTCAGATGACAACAAGAAGTGGAGGAAGTCAGGCACACAGAATGAAAGAAAGGTAAAAAGCCATGAGGCAAAATATAGAGTAATATCAATGGGTTAATTTAAGTTATAGGAGCGAGTGGGACAAGCCTAAGTCTGAGCTTTCATGGTTAATAAGAAATCTCCCTGTCATTTTTGTGAGCTGGTGGCTGACAACAACAAAAAAATCACCTACTGGATCAAACAATAATGAGCAATCAAAAATAGACATAAATCAATAAAGGCAAAGGAATTTAGGCTTGAAGTGTTAGCATGGTACATCCTGAGGCCCCTGCTTAGTTGGAGCTCAGACCACACATCGTCTTCAACGGATAAGTATCCCTGTAAATGATAAACAAAGAGGGGTAAGAGAGAGGGAAAGGGGGAAGGATAATAAGAGACTGTGACTAATCTAACTTCAAACTCTGTTTTCTGGATGACAAATGAAAGGAACAGAGAAACAAGGAATTAAAAACAGATGCTGAATGTGGAGTTTTCTGTGTGATTTGATACCTTTATTAAATAAGTAGCTATAAAGTGAGAAGAAATTATTCATTTAATATTTGTGTGTGGCTTGTGTGAGTTTTCTTCTGCAAAGCCTGGGGAAGCCAGAAGAGAGTGTCAGATTCCCTAGAATGAGAGTTACAAGTAGTGGGGAGCCACCATATTGGTGCTGAGAATCAAATCTGGGTCCTCTGCAAGAGCAGGAAGCCCTCTTAACCCCTGAGCCATCTCTGCTGCCCTAGGGGAGCATACAGTGAGAAACTGCTTAAATGAAATTTAAGAGGGGCTGAACAGAAGTACAGTGGCTAAGAAGACTTCCTGCTTTCCCATACAACCTGAGTTCAGTTCCTAGTACCCAAATCCAGGCGTCTCACAGCTACCCATAACTCCTGCCTCAGGAGATTTAATACCTTCTGGCCTCCAGGAGCACTTGTCCACATGAGCCCCCACACACACATATACACATACTGCACACATACACCACACACATACACACACACACACACACACACACACACACACAAATAAACAAATCTTTAAGAAAGGAGGCTACCAAGCACAACAAGTAGAGCTTGTTTGTATCCTGAATTTTATCTGCGTTGGGGTCAGTAAAACCCACTTTTGATTGAAATATGGATTGATAATAAATAAAATTAGGACTTATTTATGGTCTTGAGATGGAACCCAGAGCTTCACATATGCCAGGAAATTCTCTATCACTATTTATTTATGTATTTTTTTTGTTTTGACAGGTCTCTCTAGGTAGCCTTGCTTGGCCTGGAACTTACTATGTAGTCCAGGCTAGACTCAAAATCAGAGATCCATCTGCCTCTGCTTGAGGTTAAAGGTGTGGGGATTAAAGATATGTACCACTATGCCCAGCTTTCACCTCTTATTTTTAAAAGAAAAATTTTCTTCTCATACCTTGCAAGAGACCGTTATTGAAGCATGTATAGGTGAAACTATATGTTGTCCAGAACCTGCCCTTAAATATTCATGAAAATGTAAATACATCAACAAAGGCAGAGATGGATAAAAACAAGATTGGCAGGGCATTAATCACTGTGAAGTATATGTTTAGATACATTGTCATTTTGTTCCTGTCTCTAATTTTGTGATTCTGAACATTTCTGTGAGGCATATTCACAATCGAAGTGGGGATGCTATTGTGTCTCGAAGATCAGAGTACCTTTTCTCTAGGTGTTCTCGGGCGCAGCCAGACTTGAGTGTCCTGCCTCTCGGTTGAGCAGACCTAGTCAGTTTCCTTACAGTGCACACATTTGATCTCTACTCTTTTGTTCTTACCTTTTCTCTGTCCATGGATGTCTGCAAGAGGCAAGGTCTTGAGGGTCCCCAGTAGTCTAAAAAGCATGTATCTTCCTCTGTTATTTTGCAGGGGGGGGGGACTTCAGTTCAAAATGCAACCTCTAGCCCAATTATTCCAGAACTCTATAGTTTGGAAAATAAAAATAACCCCTTAGATTCAATTTAGCTTGGATCTTTGTGATTATGTTCAATCAGCAGGGCCTTGGAGGGCAGACAGTTATCAGTATATGCTGGTCCCTGGGGAAGCAGGTCAGGTAAAGAGCGACAGGAATAATGATCAGATGTTGGAGGGATAATGGGAAATCATGCATGCCCCAGAGCAGAGGTCAATTATCCAGGGAAATACAAATGCTAAAAACGGAGAAAGTGGGATTAAGTGTGGAACCGGGTCCCTAAAATAACAAAATAAGGCCATAGATACTGCAGGCTAATCTGTAACAGAAGAAAAATTATTTCCCTGTACTGTGGTGGGAAGAAAGAAAGGACCAAAGAAATTAAAGTGTGTGTGTATGTATGTGTATGTGTGTCTGTGTCTGTCTGTGTGTCTGTGTGTGTATGTGTATCTGTGTGTGCATGTGTGCATGCGTGTGTGTGTGTGTGTGTGTGTGTATGTATGTGTATGTGTGTCTGTGTCTGTCTGTGTGTCTGTGTGTGTATGTGTGTCTGTGCGTGCGTTCGTGCGTGCATGCGTGTGCGTGCATGCGTGTGTGTGTGCGTGTGCGTGTGTGTGTGTGTGTGTGTGTGTGTGATAAAATGGGCATGGATGGGGGATAAGGTTGCTTCTCTCTGGTGGAAGAGACCTTTGACAGGAGAGAGATCGAAGATGGAGAGGAAAGGAAGGGAGGTAAAGAGTTGTCAACAGTCTTTTGACAGATTCCACTCACCTCTTACCCTGAAAATCATCCTGATGGGGCTCGTAAGTTAACTGAAATTTTTTTAAGGGAAAAATAACAACTTTCTCATAGCTACGTGTTAGAGATGGTCCAGCAGCCAGGCTGGCACTGGAGAGAAGAGAGGAGAAAGCTGTGAGGTCCAAGTGGACTGGCGGTCACTACTCCGAGCTGTATAGCCATGGAGGGGTAAGTCGGGGTTTCTATTGAAGTAGCTTGTTCCGAGAGTCGTAGAAAAGCCTATGAGAGAACGGTTCAAAGGCGAGAGTTAACAGGCTGCTGCCATCCAGAGAAGTTCATGGCTAGGGCCCCAGACCTTCTTTCCTCCCCTATCCTAACCTACTCGCCCAGCAGAGGAGCTGCATAAATATCTCTTTGGTCTAGGTCAGACATGATGACCTAGAAAACCTCGAAGGTCATTGGAATCTGATGGCTCCTTTCCTATGTAGAAGCCCTGTGTTCTGGCTGTATTCTACATCTGATTTTTAAAGTTCTTTTAGCTCTCTAACCATGGAGAAAATAACTTTGTTGTCAATATAATAATGAATAAGTTGCATTTTCATGGGGATAAAATGACCAGTTCAGAGAACGTTTTTTCTAAAGTTTATTATTGTATCAACACATTCATTAGGTTTTAAAATATCTAGCCCAGTTATTTTCTCAAATATTTATATTTACTGATAATTAAGCACACACATAATCCAAGAATAACTTTAACTGTTTCTACAGACATTATCTTCATTGTTAGTATAAAGGATAAAGATATCCAAAGAGAGTCTTTCCTGGAGAACTCTCCCTGGAAACCAAAGCAGCGTTAGATTTGACATACCTACTGAATATAGGATATCTGAAAGCATTTATATTTCATCAATATGTCTCCTCTTTCCCAAGGACATGTTGACAATTGCCAATAAAACTTAGTGTGATTTATAAATTCAACAGTTGTTAAGATACAGAGAAGACATAGTCCAGAGGAAAATCTCGGTGTGGTTCATCAGGAGCTAGACACCTCCATTTTTGAGTCAGAATCTCTCATTGTGCTGGGACCCAAGTCAGCTAGGCTGGCTGGGCAGCAGCCCCAGGACCTGCCTGTTCCTGCCGCCCCGAGCTGGGAATCCAAGTGCATGCCACTGCACCTCACTTCCATGTGCAGGTTCTGGGGACCAAACTCAAGCCTTCAGACTTGCACAGCAGGCACTTCACTGACTGAGACATCCCCCCAGCTCTCTTTCAGTTAGTTCTTCCATCTAAAGAACTAGCCAGTACTGAGAGGAAAACTCAGAGCACTAATGTCAAAGAAAATTGAAAGGAAGTTGTAAATATCTGAGATGTAAAAATATTGAGAAAGGCACAGTGGTGCTTTTGGATTATTTAGGATTTCATTGAACACAGGCCCCAAAGGCTGAAAGACAGGAAGCTAGGTATGAAAGGATACCCTTGGCTTTTGTTTCCTTCTAGTTTGCTTGGTGTCATACATCAATACTTTATTGACACTCATGTATCTCATCCTCTACCCAAACAAAGATCTAAATAAACATATCACAAAGATCTCCTAAGAGTCCAGCCCATAACAACCTAAATATACTGTAGTTACTTAGAGTTCTACTGGGGGGGAACTTCTTGGAAGTTATATATAAATTATCAGGAGGCACTGATTGATTGATTGATCAATATTTGATGTGTGTGTGTGTGTGTGTGTGTGTGTGTGTGTGTGTGTGTGTGAATGATATGTTCCTACTTGTGTGGTAGGGAGAGAGGTGAATACATGACACAGTGTGCATGTGGAGCTCAAAGGACAACCTCACACATTGGTCCTCCCCTTCTATCTTGTTGGAAACAAGGTTTCTTTGAGGTTAGTCACAGTGTACAGTTGGCTAGCTGGCCCTTGAGCCTCTAGAAATTCTCCTGTCTCCATTTCCGTCTCACCATAGGAGTCCTGGGACTACAGGTGCTCACTACCACACCCAACTTAAGTAGATGCTGAAAATTCTATTTCAGGGCCTCACATTTGCATGTCAAGAACTTTACCCACTGAGATATCTCCCTGCCCTTGACTAAATGACACGACTCAAGGGATGTTTGAGCAACTATCTTTCTTTGCTTGTTCAAGATCCCCACTGGCTTTGCAACTCACTATGGAGCAGAATGCCTGCTGAAAGTTATTGCTGACCACTACATATAACAGCAGGTTTCCAAAGGTGTTGAGGGCAGCTAAGGGTCTAGAAACAATGTAAGCTTCATGAATGTGACTCTCAATGGAGCAGCTGATTGAAAGCAGGCGAGATTCGATACGAATGACCCTCAAGATGTGAAAGGGTAAAAAACATATATAGAACACTAGGAGTAGCAGAATGGTCAGCCTTCGAGCCTTCTGCTTAAAGCAGCTGTGGGTCTGAGGCCCATGAGTCAGGGTGCTGATAATTGTTGTGTAGCAAAGTGTCACTATCACCAAGGGCAAGCAGAAAGTGGTGGCCGTCAAAATGAGATTGTACCATTTGATAGTAGTAAGGTCATCAGAACTTGTGAGGTCAAGACAAGCAGACCTATTGGTCCTGGTCGTTGATGTGATCAGAAAAGTCATTGGCATGACAGCTACCAAAGAAATGACCCACACCCCAGCACAAGCTACCACTGCCCATCGAGTTTTCTGAATAGAAAAACAGCTCATCGGGTGAATGATCACAACATAACGGAAGATGCTAAAGCAGGTGAGGAAGAGGATGCTGCTGTAGAGGTTAAAATGGAAGCCAAATCGGATGAACTTGCACATGAAATCTCCAAAGATCCAGTTTTCACCACTTGCATAATAATGGATGAGGAAAGGAAGGCTGGTCAGGTACAGCAGGTCTGTCAAGGCCAAGTTCAGCATGATGATGGTACTGCTCTTCCAGGGTCGCATCTTGAAAATGTAGATGGAAATGGCCACTGTGTTCCCTGGAAAGCCCACAAGAAAGATGATGCTGTAGATGGCAGGAAGGTACTGCATCTTGAATAAGATTTGCTGCTCATCAGTGCAGTTTCCCAAAGCAGCCACATAATCCAGGAAGTCAGAATCGTTGACTGGACTGTCCAGTGGCTCACTCATGGTTCCTTTCTTTCATCTTCCAAGAAAATGGAAGAGTACAGTCTGGCCACGGGAGTCCAACGAAAATAAACTAGCTGATCAAGGAGAACAAAGAACATTATTGAGAACAATGGCCACCTGGTGAGGACAGCTCTAATATCCTAAATCTGTCACTTCTTTCTTTCTCTTTAATATCTAAAGAGAGCTTGTGGAGAAGAGACTGAATTTCAGGGAAGTGACTATAAAAGCACCCAAATAACAATATGAAAGCCAAATTCTCATGAGAATTAAAATAAAGGATTGAGACAAAAAGCCATGTGAATAATTTGTCCTGCTGCTGTTTAGCAGATCATGGGGGGGGGTGGTCACCTTTGGTTTACAGAGGCCATAAAACCAGGAAAAGCTGTGCAACCTAAGCCTAGCTGCACATCCAATGACTTAGCTGGTTCCAAATCATGCTTGTCTGATTTGGAAGCCATTCTCTTTCTATATTATCAATTGTTATTTTGTTGATGTTTGCCAGAATTGCCTTAATTTACTTCAGAAAACTGAGAGTATGAATATCTAAAAAACAGCACTGCAAATTTTTTCATTTGTAGATTTGGGGCTGGAGAGACAGTTCCGTTGGTAAAGTGCTTTCCTTAAAGGCACAAGGACCTGAGTTCAATCCCCAGAGCCTGTGTAAAGAGCCCAGGCAATGTGTCACACGCTTATAACCTCAGCTTTGGAAAGCATAGAGGAAGATCTCTGGGGCTTGCTGGCCAGTCAGCCCAGCCTGCTCTGCAGCTCTAAGCCAAGAAGAGACCCTGTCTAAAAAAGACAAGGTTGATGGTGTCTGAAGCATGACACCCAAGATTAACCTCTAGTTTCCACATACACAGGCACACAGGTGAATGAATGCACACAGATACACATATATCCTGCATGTACACACAAATATACAAATGCAGAATTACAAAAACAAAGTTGTCATGAATTGACACTGTGAGAGGAGGTAGATTCAAGGTCAAATTTTAGCTCTCACAATCTATTTTAATTTCTTTTTTTTTAGCTTTATTTTTTAAATAATTTATTTAACTTTATTTTATGTGCATTAATAGGAAGGTGTTAGATCTCCTGGAACTGAGGTTTCAGACAGTTGAGAGCTGTCTTGTGGGTGCTGGGAATTGAACCCGAGTCCTCTGGAAGAGCAGCCAATGAATGCCCTTAACCACTGAGTCATCTCTCCAGCCCCTATTTTAATTTCTTTAGAGAAGTGTTTCTGTGTGTTCAGGGGTGGGAACAGCAGTGCGGTGCAGTAGTTAAAAGCTTGGACTCCAGACTCACATGGATGATGCCCACCTCAGTCTCTTCACAACTGTAAGCCCTAAGTAAGTTTCCTCAGCTCCTTAGGTCTGGGTAGGACACCATGTTAACTCCATTTTTCTTTTCTTTTTTCTTTTTTTTTTTTTTTTGTTTTTAGAGACAGGGTTTCTCTGTGTAGCTTTGCACCCTTCCTGGAACTCACTCTGTAGACCAGGCTAGCCTCAAACTCACAGAGATCTGCCTGCCTCTGCCTCCCGAGTGCTGGGATTAAAGGCGTGAGCCAACACCGCCTGGCTTAACTCCATTCTTCTTGCTTCTGTCTCTCCTAAAAAAAAGTTGAACAGCAAATTTAGTGCAGCCTTATGATTATTAAAAGAGGAATAAGTTATTATGAGCTTATTATTTGAATGTACATATTTTGAATGTAAAATATATCCACTTGAATATTTGTAGGACACCTACTGTGTACTAATTAAGCAATTTTCCAGATCCAAAAGATGAATACACACAAATGTATTAACCACAAAGTCTGAAGCAGGACATGGACACAGAAAATATAACTTTACTCCAGGTAACAGAGAGTGTGTGTGTGTGTGTGTGTGTGTGTGTGTGTGTGTGTGTGTGTGTAACAAGAAAAACAGTTGGTGTATATCCAGTAATATAATAAACACTCAATAAGATTAAATGGTTAACCAGTAAATCATTTGGTAGATCATAGTTCAAGGCTACTGAGATCACAAAGACACAGAAGGAGGAGACCACTACAGAAAGGTTACTGGTGTGGGGATATTTTACCTGAACCTAGCAAGAAGGAGGGTTTTTTCCAAATGAATGTCTTAGTTGGGGTTTCTATTTCTGGGACAAATCACCATGACCAAGGCAAATCCTAAGTGTGTTTAATTTGGGGCTTATGGTTTCAAAAGGTTAGAGTCCATGATGTCAGAGTAAAAGAACTATGGCAAGAAATCTAAGAGCTCACTTTTTGATCTACAAGTTGGAAGAAGGGGTGAGGGGTTGAGGAACTTTTGTGCTAGCTGGGAATGACTTGTTTTGAGGCTTTTGAATCTCTCACCCAGTGGCACACCTCCTCCAACAGGCCCACATCTCCCAGTTCTTCTCAAACAGTTCAACCAAGTAGGGACTAATTTTCAAACATGAGTCTATAGGAGTCATTATCATTCAAATCATCACACTGAGGATGAAGGAATAATGGAAATGAGATGACATGGGCAAAGATACTGAGATACAACAGACTTCATGAGATACAGGATCCTTGTAGCTCAAAATGACTGTGTGCTAGCTGGTTGTTATGTCAACTAGACACATACTAGAATCATCTGAGAGGAGGGAGCCTCAACTGAGAAAATTCCTCCAAAGGTTGGGTTATAGACAAACCTATAGGACATTTTTTAAATTAGTGAACTATAAGAGAGGGCCCAGCTCATTGTGGGTGGTGACACCTGGGCTGTTGGTCCTGGGATATATAAGAAAAAAGGCTGAGCGAGCCATGGAGAGCAAGTCAGTAAGCAGCACTCTTCTCTGGCCTCTGCATAAGCTCTTGCCTGCAGGTTCCTGCCCAGTTTGAGTTCCTACCTTGGCTACTCTCAATGGACTGTGATTAAGGATATATAAGCCAAACAACCCTGCTCCTCCCCAAGTTCCTTTCTGTATATATATATATATATATATATATATATATATATACACTTTTGTAGAGGACCTGAGTTGGATTCCCAGAACCCAGGTGGGCAGCTCATAACCACCTGTAACTCTAGTTCCAGAGGAATCCAACCACTCTGTCCTCAATAGGCAGTGCTACTAATATGCACATACCTGTGTGCTCACACATGCTCACACATGCGCTTGCACATTCATGCACATGCACATGAACACACAATTTCAAATAATAAAATAAAATAAATCCTTTTTAAAAAATGGCAGATGAGAAAAATAATTACAGTTGCAGTGCTGACAGCACCAGTAACCAGTACTTTGATGGTCTGTGATGGTCCTCATTTTACAGATGAGGAAAATGACACATAGAGAAGGCAGTGATGTGCCAAGGTCACAGCTAACTGATGGTAAACCGGGATCTACACTGAGACAGACTGGTTACAGGCCTCGACTTTCTTTCACAGTCAGTAGGCAAGAGGGAGGTCCTCATAACAAAGATGAGACAGGTGATACCCCAGAAGAACTTGGGAATTCAAACATTGAAACTGTGTGACACAGAGCTGAATATAAATAACTGGGCTACCTGTTTCCCTAGGCTGAGTTTTAGCAGGGCACCTGGCTCTGGGCAAAGTGATAACTCAGTGTTTGCTAGCTTAGTGTTTGCTGATGGTGTCACTGTTATCTTACATTGAGTCGACGTCATCAACCATTTCTTCATAGTATTGTACAGACGTATTGAGACTGGCCCACTTAACAGAAACAGGGATTAGCAGAACCCTCCCTTGTTATATTGTCTCCATTACACCCTTACAGACCTCATTTAGCCCAAGAGAGAACAAAAAGCATTTTCAGGTTCATTACTTCCACTCTGTGTTCTGTTGAATAGACAATAGTCCAGGGACAGGAGACAAGCTTCTGGTTGGGGCCAGGATGCAGGGCAGAGGCTGGCATCCCTGAGGCCTTGCACTGCTGGTGGAAAAGGAAGGCTTCTCCTGAGAAAGGAAACTCAACCTAAATGAAGAGGTACACATAGAGCCGGCACCTCCATTCTGGAATCAAATCCTACAGAGAAGCAAGGATGTTGGCCTTGCAGAAAGGTACTGTGGGAGATTCCCCCTGGTCAAACACCCTGTATGGGTCTGTGCACAATGAGCAGGAAGTTACCTAAACCAGAGAAAATGAGCCTCATTCCCTACAGGAGTTCCTGAGATGTCAAGAGACCACCAACCTGCTCGGGTTATTTCTGGAGCAAATATACAAAGATTGTTTTTGTAACACCCCAAATAATCTTCCAGGATACTTCATCCTCAATTGAATTTGGCTCAAAAGGAAGGGGGAGAGGGAGGATGAGAAAGAGAGGAGGAAGAAGAAGAGAAGAGGGGGAGAAGGAAGGAGGAAAGAGAGAGGGGAGAGGAGAGGGAAGGGACTAGAGGGAGAATTCCAGTACAATTACTTAGTCTGTTAATTCTTTGAACGCCGCAGAACACAAGCCACTTCATTTCTGCCTGAGAGGATGACACCCAGGGGGATTCAATAAATATTCTTTTGAATATATTAAAGAGTAATCAGTTATATCAGCAAAATATTTAAATGCTGAAGAATGAGGGAGGCGGTGACTACTACTTAAAAAACAGATCTTGGTTCTTTAATAACTTAAAGTAAGGAACAAAATTACAACTTCTATCTCTGCCAAATAACCTTCAGGTGATGTTATGAAGACATTTTAAACAGCAGTCACATCAGGAAAAGGCAAGTTGTAGGTAGACACAACCACCTTCATGTTTTGCAAAACAACAGCTCAACTTGGCATTTGATGGAGTCTGATTAATTGTAAGAGAATGGGGGTTGGCTGCAAAATTGAAACTCTTCCATAAAACCTCACCAAACTTATGACCTGAGTTTACAAAACATGTGTTACATTTACAACAGCACACAGAAGCCAGTCCAGGCAGTGAGCAGGCTAAGGAATTGCAGTTTCTTTCCCCCCCCCACCTACGCCTAGGGTCCTGGACATTCCACTGCTACAATGTGTCATCTGGTCATCTACACCCTGTTGGTTAAACTCATAGGATGTAGGAAAATAGCACAACAATATCTCACTTATAGGGCCCGTCCTGTGCCAAAATGGTGACTCCCAAACTTGAGTAGGCTGCTGATCACCTGGAACTAACGGGCTCTTTATTACCAGGAAATAGTGATGCTGTGAGTGTCAGCCCTGCAAGTTACGTCAAGTATGGATGAGTGTGAGCGAGTGAAAGAAAGCACAAATGCATGGCACAATTTTAAGAAGAAAAATCATATTTTTAGTATCTCCCCCCCACCCCGTCTGAGATCAGGAAAAACTTCATTCTTTGAGGCTGGTTGAAGCATATGTTTTAGGAAGACACATATTTAGGAATATATTTTAGGGGACCACTGTCTTCATGCCCCGCCCTTGACCCCATAGATGGGGATTCCAGTCTGTAGTTAATGAAGGCAGTGTGGTGCCCACTGAGGAGCAGTGTTACAGCTGTCCCTACACAGTATCTGTGTGCCTGTCGTGACATTACCTCTGACATGGTTTTCCTGGGGTATGAGCTAGCTCCTCCACCCCGTCTCTTTCAGCTCCCCTTTCATTCCCTCACCCTGAGCACTTCTAGTGCTGCTCTGATGTCAGGTTCACAGCTGACTCTCCTTTATGGAGATCTGCCTGTGGACCAGGCAGGTGAAAATCTGAAAAAGTCAACTGTCTGCTTCTTCCAACAGGCCTTGGAAACTCTGTTGCTTAGGTCACTGTTGGTTACCAAAAAGAATACGCAGGACCGTCAATCACACACACACACACACACACACACACACACACACACACACACACAAATGCATCTTGGTTTTCTCGTCTACACATTGGCAAACTGGTGAAAAGAACAATTTTAATCCCCCCCAGAGAAACGTGTGACATGGAGGAGCTATTGTTCTCCCTGAGCACAGAAGGAATCTCTCTTGTTAACCCTCAGATGTTTCTACACTTTTCCTTCAGTGCCCACTTTCAAATCAAAACTTCCAACTCTAGAGGCTGTTAAAACTTGTCAAGTTGATGGAACCCAAACCTGATTTGATCATTGAGAGACTCAAATTAAATATGTGCACATTTTCCTCAGGAAAAAAAAATGTACTTGTGTACACAATTTGGAGAGTAGGAGATCTTCTCATGCTAGTTAGCTAAATTTACAGTGGAACAAGAGAGGGCAGCAGGACACTTAAGAGCGAAAAGGCTTCTTAGGAGTGGGGACATGGACAGTGGTATTGGTCAGACCTGACACCAAGTCCAGAACCATACAGCACTGAGTTTGGAGTGTACCCTGAAGTCTAGTGATCAATGGGAATTAAAGATGACCATTTCCCCTGAATCCCAGAATTTCCACATTCCCTTGTACAAAGTAGCGGGTGTGATAGGTAGTGCTGAACTTCTCCAAGCTTCTCGGAGATAAATCTCTGACAGTCTTAGGTTTTTGGTTCCCCCTTACACGCTTCCCGCCCCCTGCCAGAATTGTGGATGCTCTAGCTGCCTTTAAAATGGTTACTTTGGAAGAAAGAACGGGGCTCTGCTGCCCCTTGTGTGTAAGACCCCAGTTCAAAGCAGAGTGATGACCTGTACTGTTTCTGGGTATACACCCTTCAAACATAAGAGTGGGGATTTGGAGAGATATTTATACACCTCTGTTCCCAGCAGCAATATTGACAACAGCCCGGAGGCTGAAGTGCCTACCCACACGTGATGAGTAAGCAGTACATGGCATATACATATGACAGTATGTGTTTTGGTCTTAAAACCCAAAGAACTGGCACATTACAACATGGATGAAAGTCAACTAGTTTTGAAACAGCAGATATTGCCTAGTTCTGCTGTCTCAAATCCCCTAGAGTTCACACACAGAGGTAGACTGTTAAGAGGTGGTTTCCTGTGACTGCGAGGGGGAGGGATAGAGGGTCATCAATGAATTAGTGGAACTGAATTTCAGTTTCACAAGATGAAAGGCCCCTGGGGCTGTGTGGGAGTAATGACCACAATAAGGCCAAGGGTTGAGATTAAATTTTATGTTATATGCATTTTATCATAATTAAAGATGTTTTTGAAGCTCACTGAACAAAGGATATTGAAAATTAGAGCAGTCCAACACGCAAGCTCCTGTAAAAGCAATGCACCATGCCCCATTCTTGTTATACAGCTATTCTGGCTGCATCTGGGCCGTTTGATTGCTTTATCAAACAATGATGCACTGCACTCCAAAATTCTAAACTGGTTTCATCAACAAGACAACCACTGTAAACTACTTGTCAAGAACTGTCAAGGATTTTTAAAAAATCTTTTTACCATAACTCAAAATTTCCAAACTATCATATTGCTTTTCAGGGAAAAAGAATTAATCAATACAAATTGAAAGAGAAAAATAAGATTTCTATATCTTAAAAAAAAAACAAACAAACAAAAAAAAAACAGCCTTTACAAAATCCTGTTACTCTTTTAGACTAGGTACAAAGCTTAAGATCTGTGGATCAACGTGAAGGATTTATGGGAGGGTAGACTCCAGTTCCTGTTTAAAATTGGTCTCTTGCCCTGATTTAGAGCGCACTCTCTTCTTAAAATGAACCCCCAGTGGTGCAGGATTCCTGCACTTACAGGCACAGGTGTCACCTGTCATGTGCTGCAATTGCTCCTTTGAAGTAGGTCACAGGCTTATCTCCATGATGATCAATAGGCTCCAACCTCTCTAATTAGACAGCAAGGGCACCACAGTGTCCTCTGTTCCCCAAACTCTGCAGAAAAGGCAAAGTTAAGTAACCTCCTCTCAAGGGTCATTAATTATCAATCTGGGCTTGGTATGGGAAGAACAGAGACTAATCCATGAGAAATAGTCTTAGCCTTTATTCAGTTTTGTAATGTGAAGGTGGCTGGGAGGGTAAGTGCAGGAATCTTGCACCACTGGGGCTTCATTTTAAAGAAGAGAGTGTGCTCTAAATCAGGGCAAGAGACCAATTTTAAAGACGAGCTGGAGTCCGCCCTCCCATAAACCCTTCATGTTCATCACGCGGACCCTTCTGCTTCTCTGTCCTTTGGTTGTTGCTACCCAACTTTTATGTGACCTTCAAACACATTTCCAGTGTTCCAGCTGTGCCTGACCATTTATGGTCTTGCTTTATGTTTTTGTAACCTTTGCTGTGTTTGATTAAGAAGAAATACTCTCAGGAGATGATTTTCATGATCTAAAGAAAAAGATTGGCATTTATTGATATCTTTTTGGTGGATGCTAAGTGAAAATGTACTAATTAAAAAATTAAGTTTTTTTTTAAATCTACAGTACAGCATACCAGGGAATAAATTCACCTTTGTGACGCCTTCCAGATTTCTGTGGTATTTCTTTGATGAGGATAGAGACATTAGAAGTCAATGGTTGGGCAAGTCATTCTCTGTATTAGTTACTTTTCATTTCCTGAGATAAAACACTACGACCAATGCACTTAGAGGAGGAAGAGTTGGTCTGGGGCTTACGTTCCCGGAGAGCCTGTGAAGGCAGCAAAGAAAGCAGGAGGAAGGCAATGGCAGCTGAGAGTCCAGGGCCCACGTCAGGAGACACTAGACGTGGCTAGGGGATTGGAGTCTTCACGTCTACCCACTGGAACACAGTTCTTCCAACAGAACCGTGCCTGGGACTTATGCGGCCCATCTCATCCAATCCACCACACTCTCCGAGGACATTCCAGACTCCATGTATCTTAGACGTCAGAATCTAGCAGGAGGAGACTAATGATTTGTTTCTTAGGAAAGTAGGTGCGCTGTTGCTATGCATCGTGGGTCACTTCCTTTGGTTCTCTGTCAGCTCCATTTGCTGATATTTAAATGTTTCTGATCTGATGCATCTTTGTAGATAGTTCTTAACTATAGAAAAAGTGTTTCTACAAACAACTTAGAAAACACTGAGAGAGAACTCTATTAGATTATACATCCCTGAAGCAGGGAGAGAAGAGAAAAGGAAAGGGGGCATTAAAAAAAGGATGTAGAAGACTGAAGTGTAGCAGTGGTCTCTGAGGACCTCTACGCAGGAATACTTTTGCCACACACTGCCTGGTCTCAGTAGGCGTCCATAATCTTGAAGGAAGATTCTGGAACCCGTCACCGCCCCCAAGCCCGAAGCAAGTGCCAGTTCAGATGCTTGGACCAGAGTCTGTCTCCCTTGGGTCGTGTTTACATCAGCTTTGTTGTAGCCTTGCTTTTTAAGGGCTGAAAATTCCTTAGGACTTTTCTCTTTTGCCCCTAGCATAGAAAAAAAATGTGGCAGACATGTGTAGGTATATAGAGAGAAGCAAGAAAATGGAGAGCTCGTCAGGGAATTGAGCCCTTGGCTTTTTCCAACACCAGTACTGTTTGGATAGTTCTTCCTTTCCATCCTGTCTTTTAGACTTGAAGCATATTATCTCTTTAAACTTTAAGGAGTATGTTTTCCCAGAAACCCTTTTTCCTCTTCCAAATATTTAATTTACTTGGTTTCTGTGCGATAAAATACAACATTCATTTAGTTTTAAACTGTTTAACAATTTTAAAAACAAAAATAACCTTATGAACTTGAGTCTTGCCCATTCAGCAAGACTGAGAATGTCATTCATAGTTCCTTGCTTGTGTGTTACAAAGCACCTCAGATTGACATGTCAGGAGTTGTACAGCATCACCCTCCATCTCCATGGGGTAGGCTGTTCATGCTTACAAACCACCATTACAGCTGGGTTTGCCGGGCTGTTGATGTTCCTCATAGAAGTAGAGGCAGGGGGTCACTGGACTCTGGCCTGAGTATCCAGCCACTCCTCTTGGTCATTCGTATGTGATTTTGCTATAATTGCACATTGGCTTCCAGGTCTCTGGGAGAAGATAGGCTACTTAGGCTGGAGAGGTCCAAAGCATGTGGGAGATCCATCTGTCCAGCTGTGGGGAAGCCATCCTAAGAGCTGGGTACAAAATTCCAGTGTGTCTGTTTTGTGGTCACCCATGCTCTGTAAGTAAATCCAATAAACTCATTGGTTCCCCAAGGGGAACTTTGGTTGAAATCAAACTTTATATTTTTTTATTGAGATCGCGGGTAGACATTGCCTAGAGAGAAAATTTTTACAACAGCATGCAATAACAATCATCTTTTTTTATTAGGAATAAGTAGAACTTAGACTCTTAATCTTTCTTTGTCTTTAACACAAAACTCTTCAGATATTAGCTGTTGATTGACACCAAACTGCTTCCTCTGACCTATGCCCAATAAGTGAGCATCTGAAAAAGAATATACAGAAAGAAATTGGAAACCACTTAGTATGTCTTAATTACATTTTTAAAAGATTACCTTGTTAAATAAAAGAAATTTAGCTGGGTGCGGTGGCACATACCTTTAATTCCTGCACTGAGGAGGCAGAGGCAGGCAGATCTCTGTGAGGTCAAGGCCAACCTGGTCTACAAAGTGAGTTCTGGGACAGCCAGGTCTATTACATAGAGAAGCCTTGCCTCAAAAAAAACTCAAAATAAATATAAAATAAATTTTACAGAATAAAAGTTAAGCTGGATACTGGAGATCCAGGTCAGTAGTAGGAGAACTTGCCTGGGAAGTACTGGGCTCTTGGTTCAATTCAAGTATGAGAAGGAGTGGGGGAGAGAGGAAGGGGAGGAGAAGAAGGAGAAAAGCAAAGGAAGGAGAGGAGGAAAGGAGGAAGAAAGGAAAGAAGAAAAATTAAATTGACGCATTTGGTTTAGATGATTAAGAAACCATTAATGGCCTTGAAACCATTCAGTCACGTGGTATAAGCCGAAGACAAGTTCTCAGTTGAATGAAGGGTAAAATGGGAAGCTACAGCTTGTTGGGAGAGATGAAATAAGTGAAGATATTGCTTTATGGCTGACATGTTTAAAAGGAAAAAGTTAGTCTATCCTTTCCTCGAGGAGAAGAAGCCTAAGCAGTGATATTCTATAGAAAGTGCAATCAAGCAGGCTAATGGAGGTGGTGGAGAGGGCTAGTTAACAGATGAAGGGTGGAAACAGTGAGCAGAGTAGTGTGGCGCCCGGAATCAGGAGCTTGTGTCCTAATCCTGACTCACATCTTTACGGGCTCCACGACATCCCTCTCTAACTCTCACAGTCACAGTGAAACACGAATGTTCTAGGACTACCTCAAATAAGTGAAGCTCCATGGCACGAAGATCACATTCATAATGCAGGACTGTCACCAGGTCAGGAGCAAACAGAAACTGGGGAGGGGTTGTCCTTTGAGACAGGAGAGGAAGATGAGGGAAGTTCTACAAGAACAGGGGAAGGGCCATTTCCATTCCAGGGATGCTGTGTTCTCACAAATATCAATATTAGAATTAGCTGAGAAATTTTGGAAAATATCAAAAGCTTAGATCCCTGCAGAAATCCATTTGTCAAAACCTTTGAAGGTGGGCATAGTCTAAATATTTGTTATCAGTCAACCAACTATCACAATTGACAGGCCAAGTTGAAAAAAAAAATGATCAAATGGGCTACACATTGCAGATTTACACATTTTAAAGACTACTGAAGCCAAACATTGAAAAATGTTAAAAGCATTGTGTTGAGCACAAGAAGTAAGAAGCAAAGGAGCTCATATAGTGTGATTCCATCTCAACTCTATCATGATGTGGGGGGAGGGGCGGGGTGCTCTTGGAAGTTAAAAATGAGCACACTGGTTGCTTCAAGAAAGGACAGAAGTTGACCAGAAGGGACAAAAGAAAACTTTCTAGGTTTATATAAATCTCCTGTGGCTTGATTATGGTATGAATTACTCAGAAAAAAAATACAGTTGTCAGTACTCATTGAACCAGGTGCTTAATATCTGTGTACTTACTGTGTATAATTATACCATGATTAAATATTAATTACCTCCAAGGAAGACTTGAATTAATTGGTATGGGAAGTGGGTGATGTACTGGGATTTCTATAAGCCTTCCAGGTAGGTGTATAGAGGGTTAAGAACTACTAGACTAAATCATCAGCAAAGACTGAATGAGATAGAGAAAGGGAGCTTGCAAAAACTGATAAAGGTTTGGAAATAGAAAGTGAAATTAAATAGGTAGAACTTTGTCTCTTGGGGAGTAATTGTGGATTGTAGTTCTCAGAGAACACCGTGGTGTTTGAAATAAAAGTCAATTCTTATGGCAGTCTGCAGACCCACAGAATAAAGTCTAGGGATTTGCTTATCAACATTCTCTCTGTTTATTGCTGTACTCTAACATTATGAAACTTCCTGAGAAAAGGGCTCACCTGAGGGTGAAACCCTAGCCTGTCAGTAGAGGGCAGAGGACAAATGGAGGGAGATTCACAGACTCTGAGGGCAACTGTAATTTTGAGCAAAGACAGGAGTTGGAAAATCAGGCACTCATGTGACAACCAGAAGACACAAGTGTCCACATTAAACTGAGGAGAGGATGTTCAGCTGTAATGTGAAACAATCCAGCTTGAGAAATCAAGAGGAAGAGAAAGAAGGAACTCGGAGTCTGAGGTCAATGAATGGACTGATGTGTGCCTTTTGGGAAGTTGCCAGTGCTTTTTAAAGATAATTACTTTGAAATGGACCAAAAATAGATGGGCAGATCAAAAGTTTTCATGAGAAAAGTTACCAAAATGTCACATGTTCAAGTAGAACTCAACATGCATTGGAGATGGACCTTGAGGAAGCTTTAGACAAATGACAGTGATTTTTAAGGAAGAAATTTCAGAGCCAGGTGTGGAGGTGTACACCTTTGATCCCAGCACTCAGCAGGCAGAGGCAGGTGGATCTCTGTCAGTTTGAGGTCAGCCTGGTCTACATAGTGTATTCCAAGACAGCCAGAGCTATGTAGAGAGACTTTGTCTCAGATAGCTAGCTAGATAATTAGATAGATAGATAGATAGATAGATAGATAGATAGATAGATAGATAGATGATAGATAGATAGATGGACAGACAGACAGATGGATAGGCAGACAGACAGACAGATAGTTAGACATATTTGGGTACAACATTGGTTTATGCAAAAACATGGACTCTTAAAATTAAGGAAATGTTTTCCTGAAATATTTCAAAAAAGTCCATTTAGGAGACGAATAGGGATAGGCAAGTTGTGAAAAATACAATGAAAGCTTGAAGAGAGACTAATTCTCTCTCACCTCATCCTGGCAGTAAGAACCAAACTGTCATGAACTCTTCTATAACACCTAGAGGGCACTAAGAGGCAGATCCCTCCACACTGATAGGATCCCATTTCTGGCAACAGTTTCACTGCAGCCTGGTGACTTGATTCACAGAAACTGTAACATCATCAATGTGGTCTTTGACTACACCAAGAGGCTGGTGGCCTGTTCCTTAGCAACAGGGAGACTTGGGCCAGGCCGATGGATCTACTTACACAGGCCCTCAAGAGCCCCTGGAAGTGAATGAATGGAGAAGTGTAACAAGGCCATCTCAAATGTGTTTAGCACCTCACTGTCCACCAGAGTGTGTATTGAGCATGTTCTTAACTCAAATATTTTATAAGCGTTTCCAATGAGGAACAAGAATGTCCTAGGATATGAAGAAAGGAACTAAGATCTGCTGTTATCTTGAACTCGACTCTTCCATACTTACACTTTTATTCATAGACTTCCATTACTCACACTTAAAGTCATATAAATTATATGTTGTATTTTGGTTATCTGTTAAGTTTGTCATTTTCTGGTGTTCTTGTTAAGTTTTTTCTGTTAATGGTTTTTTTTTTTAGATGTTTGAAAATATAACAGTCATTTTAGACATGAATGATCTGGGTTACTTAAATCTAGTTTAATGGAAAAGAAACAGATTTAAGAGCGAATGCTAAACCTGTCTCCTATATAGAAAGCTTGACAAACACTAGAATCTCAGTCTTCCTTTTGCCTCTGAGAACCCTTCTTTCCACCCATCTACACCCCAGACATTCACCATTGTTCATCTGTCTCCATATTCTTTCCTTTGCCAAAATACACATAGAGCAATCTGTGGCTTTTCTGAGCTCCAAACGATACCACTAACACAGCCCAGGATGGCAAAGGTGAATCAAAGAAAGCAATTCTAGCCACATTCTAGCTTCTGTAGCCCTATTTGTCCTGTCACCATAGCAACAGACCATCAAACACACTTCTTTTCTGTTTGAAGTTCAGAGCTTCTGATTCTCCAGTGTAGAATAATCAGTGTTTGTCGTATTTTCTACAGTAGCCAATGCCTACCACATGAACTTCACCTAACATTAAAATAAGAATTGTTGACAGAGATTCCACCTCGGTTTCTACTGAATTGGACTCTTTGGAGAACACAGGGTCAACACAGGCTGTTGAACTGCACTCCCAGGCCCCACAGCCAGTCATTTTCTTTTTCAGTGACCACAGCATCACCAGTATCACCTTCATCACCTCCTTTCTTTGTCTCACTTCCACATTTGGATGAAAACGCCTTAGAAACATGCAGAACCTGCTCTGTGATTTCTTTTTGTTGTAGAATTTTCAGTCTCTTCCCTTTGACCTTTTGTATAGCTTTCATGATTAATTTTTTCCCAGGGCTGTGTTGACATAACAGGCCACTGTACCAACCTATTAACCTTTGAAAAAAATCAAAGTTGAAATCTGATTTGAGTAAGAAACCCAAAATAGTTTTCAGCTAGCCTGGAGTTTATGAACAATAAAGGGGACAAGTCCGTCTCCATGATGGACAGGATTTAGATGTGGACAAGTAGATGTGAAAATGAGGAGACTGAACTGGGAAGTCATATAACTCAGAAGTAGAGATAACATTGTGTTCAATCTCCAAGCAGTTTGCCTGGGTGTTTTCTTGTAGAAAAAAATAAAATACACAAGTAATTTAATTACAGTAGCTATTTGTAGCTTTCTCTGACTTATCATACAGTTCTCCAGAGCCTACCTCTTTTCTGCTTTTTATACTGACATATGATTGTTAATTATAATCGTTCAGCTATTTATTGACCCTCCTTTCCTCATTGTATTGATTGGTATTTCATTAAATTGGAAATTTTTAGACATTAATTAATTTAATCGTAAATTGTGCTTTGATCCAAATTATGAGTTTAACTGAATCCAGACTTGTGTTAAATTCTCATGACTGTGTAGTGATAATGGAAGACCCAGTGTATGCTCCATTTGGCTACTCTACACTCTGAGGTGGTTTATTTCTGGCCACTGCAGACCTCCCTCACCCTTTCTTCCATGCCACACAGCAGACTGAGGACTTGTGGTCTCAGAAGTCCTTCCAGCTTCGGTACCTGGGCTTTCAACCCTACTTTATTTTTAACTAAGGCCAGATGGGTCGCCAGATCTCCAAGTGTTATTCTTTGAAGAAGCAGATCTCTATTTGTTATTGTGTTATATACTTATTTGAAGATTACACTGACACTGTGTTCCCTCAGAGTGGCTTTCAAGCCTGGTTTTCTGTAGTCTCGGTGGTTATATCACCATGATTCTCACTCGGGAGGACTGCAGTGGGTGTGAGAGTGTGTGGAGGTGGAAAGGAGTGTGGCAAGAGCGTCAACCTGAAAACCAGCCTCCCAGACCAATTATGATGAAAGAGCAACTCCAGGGAGCCCTGGGTTTGTGATATTAGACACCCTGGGCTTTCAGTCACTTTCCCTTCAAAAGAGCTGAGCTCTGGACAGAGTTCTTTCCTGACTTTAAACCTGGAGTTCACATGGTCTCTTTTCCACCATGGACTTGTGCACTTACTTAGGCCTTGAGCAAGGTCAGCTAAATGACTGCAAAATGAAAATGTGAGCTCTGAGATTAAAAAGACCAAAAGTGTCTCCATAGAATTACAATATAAAGCTCCCCTTTCTTCACAATCTGTCTCAGTCCCTATCATTATGCGTCCCCCCATTTTAGTTTGTTTTATGTCATTCTAAATTAAAGAAAAATTAACATTCTAAATTATTAACATTCAATTTACCATCCAGTTTTCTATTGTGCTGTGCTGTCTTCAAATGCAAATATGAGAGCATTTGCTTAATTTATGGAAAGTGTTCTCAAAATTATACAAGTCATGTTTTTTCCAGTGTGTGTGTGTGTGTGTGTGTGTGTGTGTGTGTGTGTGTGTGTTGCATTCCTATGTGAGCAATTGCACAAAAAATGTATGGCTACATGTATCCATGCATGTGGAGGCTGGGCCTCAGATATTGGTCCTCAGATCAGATACTGCACCTCTTTTGACAGAGAGTTTCCTCTTGGCCTAAAGCTCACCAGTTAGGCTAGACTGCCATTCTAGAGAGTTCCAGGGATCTTCCTGCCTCTACCTCTCCGGTATTCAAGCATGCACCACACCTGGTCTTTTCTAGATTCTGGGGATCTAACTCAGGTCCTTGTGCTTGTCAAGCAAGCATTTAACCAATGTGGCTACCCTGTTCCCATCTCAACAGTCTTATTCCAAGGCTTATGCATGAAGGTTTCTTTAGTTTTCACCAAAATGATGAAAAAGCTATGCAAAATTAGCTCAGATACTTTTTCTTTTCCATATTTGCATCCCCTACTAAAACTGTCGTTGGCTAAAACTGTCGGGAAGCAACATGAGCTGTGGATTGTTCCGCTATTCCCTTTTCTTCTGCACCACCATTACCATTGTAAATTAACGGCCCATCCTGTGAGGTAACACACAAGTAAGGCAGGGTAGAGTATGGATCCTGGCTCACAAGATTTCTTCGGATGACATTAGCTTCTTCCTCTCTTCAAAGGAAGTGCTAGGTTACACAGAGAGCACAGCTTGTAGAGACTGTAAGTGTACTTTCTCAACGCATGTGTTTACCTAGGAATTGCACTCGGTCTCCTGGAACTCTGAAGCACTGTGGCATCAGAACTCTTGGTTCACTGGATGCAGTGAATGCTACTTGAGAACAGGGCTTCAGAGAAAGGGCTAGATATGCACACTGTATGTACCTGCTCTCTCCACTCATGTTCCACTGTCCCACAACATTTCACTTACAAACCTAAGATGGCATCGTCTAGAATTTCCAGACAACAGTAGCAGAACATTAAATCAAGTGAAGAAACCTTTTCATGGTAGTACTGTGGGCTCAAGTTATACAACCAATAAATTAGCCCTGGGCTTGAGTTAAGAAATCATATGTTGGACCGACTCAGGTTCAATCTGAGTGGATCTATCAAAATTAAGCACATTTTCACAAATGTCAATTAGGTAAAGCATTTATATCACCGTTTCTAAAGTTGCAGATCGTAAAAGACATCAAAATTGGTTATCTTTGAGATTGTCTGGATGGCTGCTGTCACCTCTGGTACCCTGACTTATGTTACAGAATGACCACTGGCTTCCAGTACAAGTGTCTCTCTCAGAGCCTGTGCACAACGTCTTCAACAACCCTCTCATTTTACAGTGAAAAGCTGACACACTATTGGCCTCTTCACTGTGGCCAAAGCCTCACATGGTTGATGACTGTTTAGGGATATGGCAAACATACTCGTGCATAAAGGCGAACTTTATCTGTAATGGTTGGCTCTCCACTCAAAGAGAGTTAACATAGATGACTATGGCCTAAAATATAAAAGCATAACAACTGAGATCTTTGAAAGGTTCCACAGCTGGAGTGGGGTGAGTCTGTGACAAAGGGGGTTTTATAGCCCTTCCAATGCACTATGCATATACACACAGAGACAGGGTCTCACGTGGCCCAGCCTGCCCTTGAACCCCTATGTATCAGTGACAGATAGGAATTATTGATCCTTATTTCTCAGTCCCTGGAGTTCTGAGGTTGCAGGTATGGACCATCAAGCCCAGCCTGTGATTCAGGACATTTAAAAATCTAAATGCCTCAAAACAAGGATGGTACCATGACTTAACAAATAGTTGGTCGTCGGACATAGCTGGACAGTCACCAAAGACTCAGCACTTACTGAGTCATTCCATAGAAGGTCCTCATTGCATATCAATAGAAACAACCAGGAGTAATATGTGCAAGTTTCCCTAGCCACATCTTCCTCCCTGAGCATCCTGGACAGCTTGGGGCCACAAAAATCTCACCCCTTGAGACAGGCTGTCACACTAGTACAGGATAGTAGGTTCAAGGTGGAAGTCCTGGTGACCATCCTTCCCTGTTTGCCCTTGTCCCCAACTACTTGTGACTGCATGGAGAAGCATAGACCAGTTTGGACCTGCTGTCCCTGGCAAGTCTCTCTCTCTCTCTCTCTCTCTCTCTTTCTCTCTCTCTCTCTCTCTCTCTCTCTCTCTCTCTCTCTCTCTCTCTCTCTGTGTGTGTGTGTGTGTACTATACTTTGCATGTGGCAGAATACCAGAGGCTCTATGCCTGAGGCAGGGTGAATTCAGTAGGCAGGGCCAAGTCTGTGACATGGTAGAAAAGGCACTGTATCTGTGTTCTATCTCCTGGTCTCACCAGGGAGAAACTTCCCAGACACCTTATATTCACTTGCCTAGTGTCTCATCAGATAAAGTGGGTCATGGATATTGAAGGGGATCCTACTAAAGAATAACTGAGTAACATGAGCAAGGCAGCCACTGAGTTGAACATAATAACTACCATACTGCTGAGTTTGGCTCTGTATTTTCCTAATGACCTTAGACAAGTCATTCAGTACTAAAAGTTACTATTTTCTTAAGGAAAATACTTCCTTTCTGCTAGAAGGATGGAACAAGTTTAACAACCATGTATATTTAACACAGCGTACGGACCATTGTAATTGTAATAGGAGGTACTGCCACCCTGTGTGCACAACAATGCCAGGCTGTGGAGAATCAAAGTATCCAAGATTCCACGTCTACCTAAAATAATCTCACAACTTAGTTGTCCAGAAAGATCTAGTACCTTACCAAATTTTATTTCATATCAATATAACATATATCATTAATGACAAATACACTTTACACTGTGAAATCTGGTCTCCCCTTGTTCTTATCTTCCATGTCAGGTAATAAGGCACAAAGAGCTTGAATAATTTCACACTGGGAAAGAAAAGGACAGACCTAACCTATGGAACCCATCAAGACCAAGTCCAGCACTCAAACTTCCCCTTGACATCATGACCTTTCCTCTTGTCACTAAAAGTATGCTCCAGACAGTGACCATCAGATTTACTTCTGAAAAGATCCTCCCTGACCTCTGTCTGAGCATGTTCCCCGCAGAGCCGTATTCTAGCTGCAGGCTAAGGCACTGGAATTGCCCAAACATAAGAGCTATGCTTCACTAACATGCTCCCCTCTGCAAGTTCTCTGCCTCTTTTAGCTGTTTACAGTGCGTGGTTCTTTGTGATGGCTTTCATGTAACACTGAAGATAGGGTACTCTGACACCTACTGGAGATGACATCTCTAAGGAGGTCTCAAAACACATGGTATAAACAGCAACAGTTCGGCTATTCTATTCAGGGCTGGTTCTGTCAACTCACAGTGTATTTAGTAGAATATCCCATAGGGATTCTGCTTTATCATGAACTCTTACTCAGGTCTTGGTCCATTGCATAGATCCTGCAAAGCAGAAACTGGTCTCACACATGAAATAGAAGCAAGCAGCCAGGCCTGGAGCAGAGGATTGGATACGACAATAGGGAGTATTTGAACACCATAGTCACATAATTAAGAACAGATGACCTGGAACTGGAGGATGGCTAAGTGTTTAGAAGCACTTACTCTCCCCTCAGAGGACCCAGGTTCAGGTCCCAGCACCCTATGCTGTTGCTGGGAATCCAACACTCTCTTCTAGCCTCTGAGGACACCAGCTACACATGTGGTGCACATACCTATTTGCAGGCAAATCATTCATACACATAAAATAAAATAAATAAACCTTTTAAAAGGAAAGAAAAAATGTCAGCTGGCCTAGTAAGAAGACTCTTCTGGAATAGGATGTGACAGAACGTGATGTCTTTGGGTGACTTCTGCTAAAATGAGCACAATCTTGACATGAGTGCCCCATTTCAGACTCCTCTGATGACTATCTTTATCTCAGCGCAGTCACACTTCTGAATGACTCACTGAGGCAGTATCGGACAACCTGGACAGTAATGCTGAAACCCCATAAAGCTCCTGATATCAGAAAAGGAGACATTTTCTCCAAATGTCCTTATGAGGTTTGTTGTGAGTTTTTATTTACTGTTGAGATGCTGAAGACAGGTCTGTTCAGCCAGGGTCTCAGAACGCTTTAATGGGCCCTGACTTGTGCAACTGCCCCTGGACTTGGACCATCACCATTCTCTTGCCTTCAGCCAAGTGCTTACTTAGAGCTTAATATCACAGCAGGTTAACCAAACATCCATGCATTTTAGAGCACTCAGGTGACTCTCTAAGAGATATGGAGCAGATGGATGTTTGGCATCCACAGAGGTCAGCATAGGTCAGATATCTTTCTGGAGGATGGTGTAGATACCAGCTAGAGTGTGTGTACTACAATTTGAGTATTTGTGTTCTTCAGAAATAAATCTGGACCAAAACAAGCCCTTTAAGGATCTAGCAATGAACCACGAATGTGATGCTGAATGACCAGAAAGCCAGGACTTGCATGAATCTCTAAACAAATTAAGATGCGGAGGGAGGGTGGCGAAAACACTCAGTAAGTAATTGCCGCACAAGAACAAGGATTTCAGTGTGATCCCCAGAACCCAAGATTTTAAAAGCCAGGCAAGCAGTGATTGCTTGTAATCCCAGACCTTGGAAAGCAGCAAATGGCAGGTCCCTGTGGCTCTTGGCCCAGTTAGTCCAACCCAATTAGGGAGCCCAAGGTTCCAGCAAGAGACACTGTCTCAAAAAAAAATAGAGGGAGCTCCTAAGGAGTAACAGCTGAAATTGACTCCTGACCTCTACACACTGATGCATGCATGCACAGTCACACATATGTGAATTTACCCACATAAACATGCAAGGGGAGGGAGGGAGGGAGAGAGAGAGAGAGAGAGAGAGAGAGAGAGAGAGAGAGAGAGAGAGAGAGAGAGAGAGAGAGGTGAAACATTCAATTAGGTAATCTCCTGTTATGGCCAGTGAGGATTTGTGGGACACACTAGCCTGTGTGTCTCTTCCCTATTCCCATTCTAATATTTGGCATTCACTAGCCATAGAAGGTGGGGTAGTTAATACAGGAAGTCCAGGGGCATCTTTGGGGATAAGACCAGCTAAAGCATCAGTAGAACTCATCAATTGCCTTGTAATTTGAACAGTACCTTGGCAGACTTCCGGCTTTTCATGTCGCTGCTCTTCTCCTTCTGATCAATTCTTGTGAATTCTGAAGAGAGGTGGCAGCCCTGTGTCTCCACAGCCTCCTAAGACTGTTTCCTGGAGCAGTGTGACTCCGGTTTACTCTGGCTGTCTTCTAGAATGGGTCCTGGTTTATATTCAGTTTCTTATTTTCATTTTAAAACCTAGCCTGTTAACACAAATGGCATAAATTGCCCCTGGTGACCCTTAAGTTTGTGTGGCCAGAGAGCAATAAAAGTTTCCAACACAGACAGGTTAGAGGCAGCAGAAAGCACTTGCTTACAGCCCCAGATCTGGTCCAGTGTTTTGGTATTGGTGCTGTTGATGCTCGTTAAGAGAACACTGTGGTATAACATTCCTTTAATTGCATGTTCTGTTTCTCCCCCGCCCCTCACCGCCAAACTCCATGTGTTTCTAAGGATTCTGGAAAGATTAGGCATTTATGTTCACTTGGATTTCAGTTGGGGGATATTCAAAGTGGAGTCTTTCATTTGGGTGCAAAATGACCCTCAGTGCCTCAGCAAACTTCCTCTTTGCTTTCAACTCTGGAAACAGTAGGTATATGAAGCAGCATTGTACTCTGTGCTGTCTTCTTGTGGGTGCAAGAGTCCACAAACTATATGCACTTTCTTATTTATTTTCAAAACACCCCTGGGAGGCATCAGAGACTAACAGGACATTGCACACAGTGGAAAGCCCGGTGCCAAGGAAGCCCACCCAGTTGGTTGGGCAAGTGACATCAGTTATTTTATACTGGAGTGCCACACACTCCACTCAGCTTTTTATCTTGTCCTGGCCTCTGTCTCCCCTTCCTGTGGTCAGGTAGCCCTGTTAATGGTTCCCATTCTCATTTACCCTTTCTGGTATTTAATCAACTATGACACTGCCAACAATTCTTACCATGGCATTCTCTCCACCAAAAGATCAAGTCCTAGCAAATTCCCAACAGACACATGATTTGGGGACTTTTCTGGGTGATGTTCAGAAAGTGTTACTTCCTGTGGTTTTAGTGCTGTGGGATATCTTTCTGTACACTGTGAATATGTGTTGCTCTGATATTGTTGGTTGATAAAGCTGTTTGGCCAATGGTGAGGCAGAATAAGGTGAGGCGGTACAGTTGAACTGGAGAGAGAGGAGAAGAAAAGGAGAGTGTGGCAGATGCTGCGAGCCGCCAGGAGAAGCAAGATGTGAAAGTACCAGTAAGCCCTGAAGCCACGTGGCAATGCACAGATTAATAGAAATGGACTGAGTTAAGTTGTAAGAATGAGCTAGCAAGAAGCCTGAGCCATTAGGCCATACAGTTTGTAAATAATATAAGCCTCTGTGTGTTTACTTGGGACCAAGTGGCTGAGGGACTTGGGTAGGAGGGATTTGTCCCAACCACAGGGCCAGGGCAGGACCAGAGAAACTTCCAGGTACAATAACAAGTGTAAATATAGCATACTAAAAGTCTAGACTTCTATAGTATATACCCATTTTAAAAGAGAATTGTATCAATTGTCTACTGTAACTTATATGATATTTCCATGTAGTATATTTCTTTAAATTAATTAAACTTTAGGAAAGAAAATTTTAAAGGCAAACAAACACTGAATAGACAAGAGTCGTGGACTGGTAATTCATACCTATGCACCTGAGGCAAAGCATCTGAGTGGTGTCACAGGAGAAAGCACACTAGAAAATTACATGAAGGAAGTCCACTCTGCTAATTTGGAAGCTCAAATAATCAGGCAAATTGTGCATACTTCTTTAAGAGTCAAATCTGACTGATATGTACAACCGGGTCTGAAGCACACCACCACTCACTCATCAGCAGCACACAGTGGCGTGAGTGACAGGTTCCAGATCCTTCTGGGCAATGCTACCCATGTCAGGGCTTCCTGTTCTGACACTCATTGACGTCATGACTGTCTTCGGCCTTTCCAACTGGAGCTTGATCTGTGTGCATTTTTCTGTCTCGTCAACATTAAGGCGGTGTCTAAAGAGAACCTGAGCACATTTACCCGAGAGGCCACAGGGAGCACGACTCAGACTGCCTGCACTGTGCATGTAGGTGGAAGGACACACCTGGCTGCTGGCCCCTTTGTTCCAGCTTTTCCTGCTTAGTACGCATGGGGCCTGGGCCCCTGATGATTCCCCAAGTGCACATCCTTCCGGGAGCTTACTCCTTCGACACAGCATGCTTTCAGAGTATCCCTTCAGTCCTTCAGCAGCCTCACTGACTTCTATTTGTAACCGCTGGTCCTTCTGAGCCTCTGCCATGCTGAAAGGATGGGGGGTTCAGCCCTCTCCTTTATCAGTTTTCTGGCCCCAGGGGAATCTCACTGTATGTGAACGTACATTTTTATAGAAACTTTCTTAGTCATAGAACACATAGTGTATAGTGTCTCCATGTTCATGTGTCAATGTTCACTTTTAGCTTCGGGTGTCTAAAAAGAGTATTTTCTTTTTTTTTTTTTTTGGTTTTTCGAGACAGGGTTTCTCTGTGTAGCTTTGCGCCTTTCCTGGAACTCGCTTTGGAGACCAGGCTGGCCTCGAACTCACAGAGATCCGCCTGCCTCTGCCTCCCGAGTGCTGGGATTAAAGGCGTGTGCCACCACCGCCCGGCATAAGAGTATTTTCTAAATGTTCTCTATCCCTACAGAATGTTCTCCATTTCACTGGTAGGCAACAGCATCCATTCAGTTGCTGAAACCCCAAATGTAGGAGTTATTTTTGTTTCCAGTCTTTGACCTGCTGGCCCATGTCTATCCAATCCATCCTCGAGCACCGTTGGCTTCAGTTTTCACTGGATTATCCAAATCTGATCTCTTCCCCCACCTCTATCTCCCTCCTCGGGGTCACCCTTCCTGTCTTTTGACCAGCTTCCGGAATCGCTTGCCAGGTCCCCCTGCCTTCACCTCAGGCTGTGCATAACCGTTTTCCAGACAGCAGCTGGTGTTCTTCTAAAATGTGAAGAACTGTATCCTGTTGCTCTCCAGTCGCTCTCTGTTGCGCTCAGAACCAGATCAGACCTCTGTAGAGAGACTCAACCGTAGTGTTCATGTTTGTTAAGACTGAAAATGGAACTGACATTGAAACCATTGACCTTTCAGAGTTTAATAAGAAATCTTTGAATATTGGAGGCGTGTTCTTGTGGACACTTGAGGAGATTAACAGCTCAACTAATATTGCCAGTTGTTAGGAAAATACAGCAATAGATACATATTGGGTTACCCGGAAATGTAAGTGAAGTCACTGCTCTTGTGCCCATTAAGTGAATCCCAGGACTTTACAGAAAAGCAATTTGACCCCAATGATATTTAAAGAGTTTTTAATTCCTTTTTAAGTTACAGAGACTATTGATATGTATCATTGAGACAAAAGGTGTTTGCTAGAGAAAATCATATTAATACAATTGCTTGTTATATGAATAAAACATTTGTTCACCTAAAGTCATTAACTAAGTGTGCTGTGAGATACTGTTTCCCCCAGCAATCTTGTGATAATTACTTCTTGTTGACTTCCCCATCTATTTCTTTTTTAAAATGATATTTTCTTTTATTGTTAGGCAGTTTCATACATTTGCGGAATGTGACTTGACTTGATCTTATCTACTCACCACTATTTCACCCCAATGCCCTTAGTTCCCACAGCCCCGTCTCTCTCACAACGTCATGTCCTCTCTTTAGTCTTGCCTTCATTATTAATAGCCATCCGAGTCCAACTAATGCTGACCATAAGCACATGGGTGGCCACACACCACAATGTAAATTGTGCAGACTATTACCCTCTTACCCAGTGTGCCGTCATTGCCAACAGGTCCTCGGAGACCCCACTCCGCTCCAGGCTAGAATTCTGACTGGCTTTGTCTTTGTTGAAACTAACCCAAGCCAAAGGACTTTGCAGATAGATTCCCCAATTCCAAGTGGTGAACCCAAAACATATGTACCTAAGAACAATACCAAATGGGCTCAGTAGGTGAGGTGTGTGTGTGTGTGTGTGTGTGTGTGTGTGTGTATAGCACATGTGTGTGCATGCATGCATACACAACAATAATTATAGGAGAAGAAGTCATGACTTGAGAGGGAATTCGGGGATGATAATTGAGGAGTTGGAGTGGCAAAAGGGAGGGATAGAAATGATATAAAAATAGTGTTCCTGTATAAAATTTTCAAAAAAGTCAAATATTTACATTTTAAAAACTAGGAGCAAAGATTGGAACCTTCTCTTCTTTGTAATTTTTGAGAAACAATAAATCATTTTAGAAATACATTAGTGATAAAACACAATATAGGGGCTGGAAATGTGGCTCCGGGGTAGAACAGTTGCCTCACAAGCACACAGCTCTAGATTCAGTCCCAAGAACACAGACACGCAGACACACAGACACACACAGACAGACACACACACACACACACACACACACACATGCACACACACACACACGCACACGCACACGCACACACGCACACACACGGTGAAGAGTGCAGTCTCTCACAGCACTGCTTGTAACAAGGCCTGTGTCAGTGATCCACCCTCCATTCTGGAATCTTTTGTTCTTTTCCTTATTCACCCTCTTCCTCTATCACTGAATCTAACTCTCCCTAAATCTCCCTCTTACTGCCCTGGGTCTTTTCTTCACCTTAAGCATGATCTGAAGTTGTGTGATGGGCTCCTTTGCTCACTTCCCTTCCTCCATTAAGATGTAAATGTCCAAGGTAAAAAGGCCTTTCCCAAGTTGCCCATCCATTTCTCCCTGGCTTCTTGAACTCCTCTTTCTGGTGTAAGACTGGTAATGTAAAGATTGTGGATTGAGTGAGTAAATGTTTATAACTTCAAAAGCATCTTAATGGATCGTAATAACGTATGTTATCTTCTTTACCAGATGAATCAGGTCCAAGGACAATCCTATAATAAGAAAATTGTCCGAAACAGACAATGGAGAGCAGCTTTTGTGGCCACAGATAGTTTAGTAGTGTTCCTTTTTCATATCAAAGACCACTTGAAAATTGCCTGTATTGATCCACCAGGGAATTAATAAGAATTCAGCCAACAAGGCTGCCAAGTGAACCTGCGGCTATATATTTGGAGAGGCTGGCTGAGCTGGCACAGTCAGCGAGAGGAGCCTATTGCATATAAGCAAAGTCTTCCCACCTAGAAGCTTCCTGACATCTCCATCTGCAGGTCAGTGAGGCACCAGGATAAAACCCGGCTGTGGCTCAGCTACTGGCTTTGATGGCGTCTGCAGCTGGCTGGCCCAGTGTGAACCAGGCCTTCTCCTTCACCTGGAAACATAAGTCCAGAATGATGTCAGGCTTCCCGATCCAGATGTGTCAGCTGGAGGAGAAACTGTAGCAGCCTTCAACATCGGTTATAATTTGTATCATTTGTAATTTCTAGCAGAGATTCAAAGGTGGCTGTGTGGCACTGTGAAAGGCATACTGATTCTCATTTATAAAAGATGCTGATTATGTGTTGCTTAAAGACTTTCTGAGACACAACTCTGTGTGTTTTGGCCGGAGGCTTCTGGTTATTACAACATCAATTTTCCAGGTAGCTTTTTGGCTTATTTGTGCTTTCCATTTCAGGTTTTTATTATCAGTTTTGCTGGAAATGTATCTTTGATATCTAATTTTTCAGTTCATGATGATTTAAAACGTACATATAAAACTTTAGGATCTCTTGTTACAGTTTTGGCTATTCTTTTTAAAATAATTCATCAATGTATTTGTATCTACTACCAGTCTCTTGTATCTCTTTTAAATATATGTATATTTATTATTATTATTATTATTATTATCGTGTGTGTGTGTGTGTGTGAGAGAGAGAGACAGAGAGAGAGAGAGAGAGACAGAGACAGAGAGAGACAGAGAGAGACAGAGAGAGAGCAAAATAGTTAGCAGTAGATGAATGCAGTACCCATGGAGGCCAGTAGATGGTGTCAGATCCCTTAGGGCCAGAGTTAACAGCCAGCTGTGAGTTGCCCAAAGTGGGTGTTAGGAATTCAAGAGGATGTTCATGTAGATCTCAGCCATTTCTCTGTCATTGGGCAATCCTCGTGTCTTTCTTGGGGGTAGCCTCCCTGGTGATGTGAGTAGTAGTCCAGTCATCCTTGTTCCACCTCTAGTATCCTCCTATGAATGAGTACGTACCATGTTTGTCTTTCTGAGTCTGGGTTGAGTGGGAGTAATAAAGGGCGAGGGTCAAGGGAAAGAGAGCCTGCAGGAGCGGGAGATCCCAGCTGGATCAAGAACAGAGAGGGAGAACAAGGAATAGGAGACCATGGTAAATGAAAACCACATGAGAAAAGGAAGAAACAAAGTGCTAGAGAGGCCCACAGAAATCCACAAAGATACCCCCACAATAGACTACTGGCAATGGTCGAGAGACAGCCGGAACTGACCTACTCTGGTGATGGGATGGCCAAACACCCTAATTGTCATGCTAGAAACCCCATCCAAGGACTGAGGAATCTGGATGCAGAGATCCATGGTCAGGCCCCAGGTGGAGCTTCAGGAGTCCAATTGGTGAGAAAGAGGAGGGTTTGTATGAGCGAGAATTGTTGAGACCAAGGTTGGAAAAAGCACAGGGACAAATAGCCAAACGAATGGAAACACATGAACTATGAACCAATGACTGAGGAGCCCCCAACTGGATAAGGCCCTCCAGATAAATAAGACAATTGATTAGATTGATCTGCTTGCGAGGCATCCAGACAGTGGGACCCGGTCCTGTCCTCAGTGCATGAACTGGCAGTTTGGAACCTGGGGCTTATACAGGGACACTTGTCTCAGCCTGGGAGGAGGGGACTGGACCTGCCTAGACTGAATCTACCAGGACGAACTCAATCCTCAGGAGAGTCTTTGCCCTGGAGGAGATGGGAATGGGGGATGGGCTGGAGGGAGGGGGGGGAGAACAAGGGGATCCATGGCTGATATGTAAAATTAAATTTAATAAATAAATTTTAAAAATGAAAAAAAAAAGGAATTCAAGAGGAGCAAACATCCTCAACACTGAAAGCTGCCTCTAGCTAGATGTATGGAGAAACTGGAAGCCTGTATACAGTCAAGTATTTCACTCAGGGATAATTATATTTACTTTTAAAACATTTTTCATAAATTGTTCTACATTTGTCAGCCACCTAATGTTCTACAAACGTAAGAGGTTTTCTGCTGGATGAAGCGGCGACCGACCATTCAGCTTTCAAGGCAGCATTTGCTGCTGATCTCTCTGCAGATGTTTGCTTCCTTCTTCCCATTCAAGAATGTTTCATTAGAAACAAATCACAAACTAACACACTTCAATACATTACCGTGAAATACTTTGCAAATGCAGCCACAATAGTTTGTGTTGAAAGTAGACAAAATAACAAAACCCCTCACAAAAACAAAGAGAGTAAAGTACCAAATTCTTTGTTCCCATGCAGTGTCTGAAATATTGTAAAGACAGAATGAACTTGGATGTATCAATTAGTCATTCAGATATGTCCTTGAAGCTATTCAAATGTATTGAGGGTTTTTTTGTTTTTGTTTTTGTTTTTACAGGGAAAGCATCTTTCAGTAGGCTGCCTCTTTTTTGTGAAACTGAAATCAATTTGAAGGCAGGTAGGTATTGGTGAAATTATTAAGGCCACTCCAAATAGTTAAAAGGGAGGTTTATTAGTGATGTAACTTACAAATGAAGGGATAGGTAGGTTGCAGGGTCTGGGGAAGGTGTGTCGCAGTCCAGCAGTGTTCTCTGGAGAACTCTGCTAGGTCTACCTCTACCATCTAAGGTCCAGGAACAGAGAGAGCGAGGCACATCTGGATCTCGAGTCCTCAGGGCCCTCTCTTGGCTCCGCCTTGTAAGCGTGACAGTTACCAAAGCCTCAACAGGGGTTGGAACTTCCAGATCAAAGCTGGAATGGCTGCCCACCACAGGTAGGTACACAATTGTATCACTTTCTTTCCTCTTCCATAGTACTTTACTATTTCAGTGTGATTCTGACCAGGGCCAGACCACTCCACTGAACAACAGCAGGAGTTCATGTATGCAAGAGCCATGTCATAGCCAGAAGACAGGGTTTCACATGGCTCTTCTCCATGCTCCAGCTCCCTCCTTCCTCGATCCTCTTCTCTGGATTATCCCCGAGGTGTGTTGGGGAGGGAGTTGGTGAAGACACTCCATCCATGACTGAGCACTTACAGACACTTACCCTCAGCACTTTGGCTATTATGGGTCTCTGCTCCAACAATCACTCTCTGCATTAAGAAGTTTCTCTGTTCAAAGTTGAGAGCAGCACAAACCTATGGATACAGACATAAATATTTATAAGGCAGTTTGACAACATAACCACTTAGCAAAACATCAGTAGGTTCTCCTGTAGGGTCCATAGCTTCTCTAGAGATGTATTTTGACCCTGTTACAGTACCAACCTTGCAGAGCAGGCTGCATACCCCACCCTTCTCCCTTACATCTTACATGTGCTCTAATATACTCGTCTAAGTGGGTCTTGTCATTCTGGAAGTTGTTTTGTCAAAAGGACAGGAAAGAAAGTCCTTGAATCCCTGAAAACTCAGTTTGATTTAAATCTCTACCCATGAGCAAATTTCCTGGGATTTAATATGGCCAGTCCACTTAATATGCTTTATCATAATGTCTGTTTGTCATCGAGTACAAATTAAAAAGCTTTTCCTTTCTTATTAAATTCCTCAAGGGAAAGAATCACACTTTGCGTCTTTGGTGTTCTTTCGGCCTATCCAGGGAGACTGACATATGGGTGATTACGTACATGTCTTTAACACACTATGTACATGTCTTTAACACACGAAGAAAGGGGACTGTATGAAAGCTTCCCCACAAAGCTGGCCCGTAGTCCCATCAAAGTCCATTCCTTTTCCCCAGACTCCACACTGTGACCACTGTCACCTCTCCATTTGCTCCTCCTCTGGGTCACCTCTCTCAATGAGGACAGTATTCTTCATGTCCTGCTCAGGACAGATACTTTGCTCGTCATCATTCCTGCTGCTTATCTCCAATCAGCATATTCAGTGGCTCCTGGCATTTCTGTAGTCTAAACAATCTAGTGGTTTTCTACGTCTTTGCCTCGGCACTTGTTCACCCCTTGTGTCTCAGGAACAGCATGCTAACATTTTCGTGCCTGCTCCTACAGGGACAGCATGCTAACATCTTCCTGCCTGCTCCTACAGGGACAACATGCTAACAGCTTCCTACCTTCTCCTACCTGGATTTTTCTACACTGGTCTCCTTAGGAGCCAGTTTCTATTTGTAGCCAAAGTGATCTGTTTTGTTTTTCTGTTTCTCTGTGTGCTTCTGTGAATATGTGCTTTTATGTGTGTATGCATGCTTTTGCGTGTATGTGTGTCTGTGTGTTTGTATGTGTCTGATTTGTATATGTGACGTGTACATGAATGTATATATGTATATTTGTGTGTATGTGGTGTGTTATGTGTGTATATGTGGTGTGTACATAAATGTGTGAATGCATGCTTTGTGTATGTATGTGTGTGAGTGTGTAAGGCAAGGCTGGTGTTGGGAATCATCCCTATCACTCTTCTAACTTCTTCAGGATGCAAGGTCCCTCAGCCAAACCCAGAGCTCTCATATATGGCTAGTCTTGCTAGATATCTTGCTCTGGGAATCCTCATCTCTGACTTCCAAGCCTTGCCCATCCAACATTTATGTTGGTTCTGAGGGTCCAAACCCTGGCCCACATGCCTACATTGCAACCACTTCAACCACTGAGCAATCTCCCCAGCTCCCAAGGTGATCATTTGAAAATGACTTCTGAACTGGTTAACTCTCTCTCCTACTGCCTTTCTCTCCCTCTGAACTCCCTCTGAGAAGTCTTCCCTGACGGTTTAGAGCTCTATAGTGTGCCCCGTGATACCTGCCCTTAAATATTCACTTAGAACACAGTCCTGGAATTTCCTGGTTTGTTGGTTTCTTTCTTTCAGGTTACTGCTCTGATGACTGAGTTCACATCTGAATACTCCACGCTTAGTGTGAGCATCAATATATGTTTGCAGGATGTCAATGCATGGTTCTTTGATATAGTGTATACACAGCTTATCAATGAATTATTCACATAAATGCTATGGGGAAAGCAGAAACAATATTATGATCTATAATATTGCTTAAAACTATCAGGCCTATTATTTGGATTCAAGTGGAAATAGAATTAGCCAATCAATACTCACTTACATACACAGATAAATACATCGTGTAGCACACATTTATTCTTAACTCTTTCAATTTTTCTTTATACTGTGTGACTTACAAGGAAACTATATAAATCAACAATTACATACCTGTTACAATGGGAATTCCATGCACAAAGATGTAATTTTTCATGACACAATATCAATGGAAGTAGAATGATACAGGAGCAAGTTTTGGTACCATGCTGGAATTAATTTTGTCTGTGTTCCACATGGATCCTCTAGTCTCTGCTCCACTCAGAGCCACAGTTATAAGTGTGTGTGTGTGTGTGTGTGTGTGTGTGTGTGTGTGTGTGTGTGTGTGTGTGAACCATCTTGTTATGTGGATGCTGGGGTCCAGACTGTAGTCCTCATGATTACACAGTAAACACCGTTAAGTACTGAGTCATCTCTCCGGCTTTCAGAGAAGTGACTTTTAGTGCAAGAAACCATCATATCCAAACCTGTACTCTCACAGCCAATATAGCTAGTATTATAATCCCAAATTCTATCTAGGCACTAACCCATGGCTTTCTAAATTTCTCTCAAATATATGGTTTATATTATCCATGTTTTTCCAACAAATACATAGTTTTACAGTGTAATCTTGTAGATTTTATATCTAAAGTATCAAAAGCAAATTCATGTCATATGGGTAATCAACCACTTGCTGGTTCAATTTCAGGCCTGACTGACAAGAAGGAAGTAATGCCTGGTACTGTAGATCTGGTCCAAAGCACATGGATGGGGAGGTCATCGGCCTTACTACACATGGGGAACCCACTATTGCTATTTTTCTAAAAGCAAAACAAAACAAATGCGTTGACTAAACTGATTTCTACATAGTTGTGCCTATGCCCATAGATAGGTGCTGCTCTCAACCTGGGACAAAGATGCTTTTGCTCTGCCATGGACAACCGCTCAGCCCTAATGGGGCATGTGTATCAGCCTTGCTGTAGGATGTTCTGTATGTCCTGTGGGAGCCTGTTCTTGAGTTCCTCGTGGCTTTACCCAGCAGGTCCGCATAGAGGATGATTAGGACCACAGGCCTGAGTGCAGGTGTCTGAGATGATCTGCACTTGGCTGTGCTGGGGGATGGTTAGTATGGCAAATGTGTTGCTCTTATTGGTCAATGAATAAAACCTGATTGGCCATGGCTAGGCAGGAAGTATAGGTGGGACTAACAGGAGAAATAAAAGATCAGGAAGGCAGAGGGACTCACTGCCAGCTGCCTCCAGGACAAGGAGGACGTACCAGCAAGCCACGAGCCACATGGCAAGGTATAGATTTATGGAAATGGATTAATTTAAGCTATAAGAACAGTTAGTAAGAAGCCTGCCATGGCCATACAGTTTGTAAAGCAATATAAGTCTCTGTGTTTACTTGGTTGAGTCTGAGTGGCTACACAGCCTCTTCCCTCAAAGTGTAGGAGGTTTCTTTGGAGCGGAAATGGAAAGAATTAAGAGTCAGAGGACGGGCGGACTGCTGGGACTGCTGTGGTGTGGATAGGACACGAGTGTTGCCCTCGTGAACTAGCTGTCTTACTCACTGCTCTATTGCAGTAGAGAGGCATCATGACCAAGGCGTCATAAAGGAGAGCATTCATTGATGGCTTGCTTATGCTTCTTCCACTGTTGATGGTTCCCTTTGCTGCTGTCCTTTAATTCCTTTTCACAAGTTGGAAGCTTAGCTGGGTGGGGTCTTGCCCTGAAGACACTCGTTTCTTCATTCCATTTTAAACCAGGTCTTCATTTAAATTTTTTATTTCATTGAGCACAGGTCTTGGCTCCAACATTAGATCTCCTGGTGCTCTTTTTCTCCTCAAACTGAACATTTTGTACTTCTCTTTGCCCTGCTTCCTCCTTTTTATTACAGATCTCCATAAGAGTGACCAAGAGTGACCACAGGACACAGTCAATTCTAGGCTGTCATTAAATATCCTCTGCCAATGCCGTTCATTGAAAACTTTAATTTAGCCTCTGGAAGATTTTTAGAACAAGGGCAAAAAGCAGCTATATTCTTTGCCAAAGTATTGCAAAAGTGGTCTCTATACCAGCTGCTCATATTCTTCACCTCTGAAACCTCTTGAGCCAGGGCTGCATTGTCCATACTGCCCTCAGCACCACATCATTCTCACTGCTGCTACGAGGGCCCATTAAGTCCCGCTTAGGGAGTTCAATCACTTTTGTAGTCTAAAACCCCAAAGTCTTCCATATTCCTCCATAAAACAGCATGGCCAGGCCTATCACAGCAATGCCCCAGTTCCTGACACCAACTTCTGTCTTAATTATTGCTGTTCTATTACTAGGAAGAGTCACTATGACCATGGCAACTCTTATAAAAGGAATCATTTGACTGAAGACTTGCTTACAGTTTTAGAGGGTTAATCCGTGATCAGCATGGTGGGAAGCAGACAGGCATGGCAGTGGAGCAGTAGCTGAGAGCTTTACATCCTGATCTGAAGGCAGCAGGCAGAGAGAGAGTACAACCAGGCCTAACACAGGCTTCTGAAGCCTCAAATCCCACTCCCAGTGACATACCTACGCCAACAAGGCCACACCCCCAATCCTTCCCAAACAGTTCCACTCCCTGGTGACTAAGCATTCAAATATGGAGTTTATGGTGGCCATGCTCATTTAAACCACCACACTAACAGTAGCTGTTCCAGAACTACACAAGATTAGGACAGAAAAAATTCAAGCACAGAGGGAAAATAGCTCAAGAGGTCCCACCCCTAGCTATGGATTTATTTGCAATTTCTGTCTGCAGGAAGAGGGAGAGTTATTTTTCATTGGGGGCGTGGCTACTGGTAGATAGTCCATGTTCCAGCAGATGTCCCTACAGCTATGTGCATATGAATATCATTAATTGGACTCAGTGGGGTATTAAAAAATTCAGAACAGGGCATAAAGATAGGAAGGGGGACTTGCTGCATGTTGAAGGGGTCCAGGAGTTGTTTGAGAGGTAGATATGATCAAAATACATTGTACACATGTAGGAAATCCTCAAAGAATAAATTAGAATTATTTAGAAAAAAGATAATTTCAAGGAAACAGATCTAGTGTCTGATTAAATAAAATCCAGTGTCTGAAAAGAGACTCAGGTTTCCAGGGAACTATCAAGTGCTTAGTCTTTAAAAAATGCTAAAACTTTTACAGATTATAATTTTCTGTACTTGAGTTTTTTCATGAATCTCAAGAGAAGAAAATAGTTTAGGAAAATCAAGACAATAACAGAAAAACCTTGTCTAAAGAGAAAAGGGCATTTCTATACAATGACTTTAAAAATAATCAATCTGGAAAACTATTAAATTTATCTACTAGGGGAAAGAAATTCTAAATGAACTTTCTAAGAGAATGATTATTTTAAAAGATCAGTATGCAGAAGACATATTTGAGACAAAATGACATAAAAAGTTTAAATTAAAGGGATTAAAAGTACATAATTATTTTAACAAAAAGGAAACAGGTAGCATATAACTCCTAATAATTTGTGGCAAATAGAATAATGACAGCCCCCAAGATGTTCCTGTTCTAATTATAGAGAGCTCTGGATTGACTACCTCATGTGTCCAGATAGACCACAGATAAGTCTATTTACAGAGATATGGAGACTATTCTGGGTTATCTGGGTCAGACCAGGTGGATGTCTTCACAGGAGGGAAGTATTATCTTCAGAGTACATGATGGTGGGTGTGATACAGGGCACAGCTCATGCCTGCTTGCTTAAGCCCAATAAGTAAAACACCCCATCAGGAGGATATGCCTCCCATATAGGGTTCTGTTTCCCACACAAGGTCATATCTCCCCCTCTTCTTCTCCTTCCCCATCTCTTTCCCGAAGACCTGAGATCCAGATGTGCTGGCTCTCTTGGTTCTCAGACCCTGGACACTGGAGGTAGACTGACCAGAGTTCTCCAGAGAACACCGCCGGACTGCGCTACCCCTTTCCCAGACCCTGTTACCTATCCCTTCACTTGTAAGTTACCCCACAAAATAAACCTCCCTTTTAACTACATGGAGTGGTCATAATAATTTCACCAATAATAGACCATTGTGAATACGTGGTCCACTGTTAATGGAACTGTTTGGGAAGGACTAGGAGGTATGGCCTTGTTGGAGGAGGTATATCACTGAGGGTGGGATTTAAGGTTTTAAAATTCCAGGCCAGGCCCAATGTATCTCTCTCTCTCTCTCTCTCTCTCTCTCTCTCTCTCTCTCTCTCTCTCTCTCTCTCTCTCCCTGTTGACTGCAGGATGTAGCTCCCTGCCAAGAGAGCAATGGACTAAGCTTTAAGCTTTAAAGTTCTGAAGCTTTAAGCAAGCACCTAATTAAATGTTTTCTTCTATACGTTGCCTTGGTCATGGTATCTCCTCACAGCAACAGAACAGTAACTAAGACACTGTACTTCAAAGAGTGATAAGGAACATAATCAATAAATCCTGACACTGTTTACAAGTTTAGAAAATGGAGGGGAGTGGAAGTATGGATCCCCAGAACTCACATGATGAAAAGAAAGAGGAGGCTCCTGAAAGTTTAAAAGTTGTCCTCTGAACTTCACATTCATGTATGCCAAGACATGTTTACACGCACGCACACACACACACACACACACACACACACACACACAATCATTTTTTTACTTTGACTTGAATTTTCTCTGTTGTTGTCCGTGCTGATCAATATTGTTTGTCAACCTGATAGGCTCTAGAATCACCACCAAAATAAATCTTTGGCCATGATTTCAGAGTTTATCTATGTTAGGCTAAGGTGTGATGATCTTAACTGCGGACATCACTGTTCTGTGGGCTGGGGCACCTGGAGGACCTGACTGAATTAGAAGCAGAAAGATGTCTGGGAAGTAATGCTCAGGGCCTCCCCACCCCCATTTACCTCAAGTGCTAGTTGTCGTAACACTTCCTCTCCGGTATTTAGACCTGCAAGTTTGCTTACCTTGGTAGCCTGATAAAATAGTGCTTGTCAGTGTGAAAAGCTGCCACCATAACTCTGTCTTGAAGACTTTGCCTGGCACTTACATAGTTACACCAGCTTTCTTATTCTTTGTTGCTGTTGTTGCTCATTTTCTTATTTATGTATCTGTGTGCATACACATGCATGTAGGTGCCTACAAGGGCCAGAGGGGTGTCAGATCCCTTAGAAGTGAGGTTACAGGTGGCTGTTAGCTGCCAGACATCAGTGCTGGGAACTGAACTTGGGTCCTGTAGAAGGGACCAACACTCTTAACCCCTGAGCCATCTCTCCAGCTCCATGGTACTCACTCACACAGCAGCCACAGTGACATTTCCTGTTCACATCACCAATGCCATGCTGCCTTTTCCCAAAGGAGTGTCCTGAGGCTCACAGAATTACTCACGCAGCAGGAAGGAAACACAGATGTTTCAACATTAGTGACACCGGATGATAAGACTTCATTTAACTTGGTTTGCACTGTCTCTCCAGGCCCACAGGGGTACTCTGTCCTGGGACACTATCTTGGCCACACCAACTTCAGCCACAAGCCCTTCATGCAGGGTGCCACGCCATGCCAGTGGAATGCCCTTCAGGTGCTTCATGTCTTTTCCTTCAGGGTGGGAACAAGTAAGTTTGTCAAAAAGCCCTTCCGTCCTCGGCTACCTAAAGCATTTTCCTCCGATTGTTCTTCACCCACTGTGTCTCGTTCACTTTGTCCACAGTTGTAATTTGAGTTATATAAACACATATATTTACATTTATGTAAATATGTATGGGTGTATATGTAACCATTTCATGCTTCTCCCTTCTTCCAGGTTTTAAGCCATGCAGGATTGAGACCTCGTTCAATATATTAGCATAGCGGTGTTTGACACTTTGGGCATATAGAAGTAGAGACCAATGAATAATTCTTGGGTAATATGAAGTGGGGAAATTACCAGTATAGACGTTTCTCTTGTCATTGTGATGACGTATAAGACAGAAACAGCTTAAGGGAAGAGAGATTTATCCTGGTTCATAGTGTCAGGGGCTTCCATCCCTCATGGCAGTTAAGGCTTGATGGAGCAGAGCAGTTAGGGCTGTGATAGGCCAGGACACAGAGAAACAGAATGCAAGCTTTCAGTTATCTTTTTCCTGTTCCCTCCTTCATTCTGCTCAGATTCCCAAGTCCATGGATGGTGTTGCCACATCCAGAGTGAGTTTTTCTCATTTATTAATTATCTGTGGAAACGCCTTGACAGAAATACGCAGACATGCCTCTTGCCTATCTCTTCAGTGATGCTACGTCCGTCCAGGCCGACCATCATAGCATTGTCTATGGATGGTCTCATTTGTGATTTGGGTTTGCTTTATGATAGTGTGAAGCAGAACATGTTGAATAGAAACAAGATTTCAGGTTATGAAATGTAATCATTCCTAGACTACTGATGTCTGATAAGTGACTCTTTAGTGAGGCTGGGCAATGGGAGCAAGCCATGACTGACAGTCTACTCCTAGATCATGGCAGGAAGCAATCCATACTACACAATACACATATTGCAAGGTCAGGAGGTTAAACATATTCAGTGCACTGTGATGCATGGTATTTCCAATTTTTTATGTAATTATTGGCATGCAACCCATACCAAATGGAGCATTTACATATTTAAATAGGATAAACATTATACAGATGCACTACGTACACACACAGACTCACTCCACCTTACAGAGTCTGCTGTGTTTATGCACGAATCTTTATTGCCTTTATGAAAAGTATCTTTTGCTCCTCACTGGTCACCTCCTCGAGCATGTAACTTCTAGAAGGTCAGGGCTTACACCCTCTTCATTTCAACTGGAATTTCCGGTCATATGTGACATTTCATTGGGGAGTTTTGCTCCCTGAATATATAAAAGAATGGCCAACAGTCCGGTGATTTTTGCTGAATTAAGCTCAACTGCATGGTGTCATTAATCTTTCCTTCTCTTGCACTTATTTTTAAAAGTTGCCTAGTGAGGGGAGGTTTTTTTCCCTGTTGGGGTTTTTGCTATTGGGTTAGTTAGTGTTGGGTCTGTTTCTGATTCATTATCAGGTCTGTCTGCAGAACCTGAATCCTGATTCCGTAAGACTCAGTTACAAAATTAGCTTTGTCTGCCCCCTTGTGGCTGTCTGGTGATCCTGGCAGAAGTAATTTTCCCTACCCAAGTTTAAGATTTTTGTTTTAATTATGTTTTTTCTTTGTTCTTTGAAAAGTTTATACGTATATAAAATGTATTTTGGTAATACTTACCCTCCTATCCCTTCTAATTCCTCCCAGACTCTCCACATCATGTGCTCTCCCCAACTTCATGGCCTCTTCTCTTATAATGGATGAGGTCCAATCAGTGCTGCCTATGTGTGCATGAGAGTGTAGGCTCATTAAAGGGGGCTTTAATAAAACTTACTATTACCCTCCATCAGCCATCAACTGACAATAACAGCTCAGCTCAAGTTAGGGCTCATGGCATGGGACCCAGAGAGTCCCTACCCTAATCAATGCTTGAAGGTAAAGCCCTACCCCAACCATGCTTGAAGGGAAGTCCTTACTAAAACCATGTTTAAAGGGAAGTCCCTACCCCAACCACGCTTGAAGGGAAGTCCCTACCCCGACCACGCTTGAAGGGAAGTCCCTACCCCAGCCATGCTGTAACGGAAGTCTCTACCCCAGCCATGCTGTAACGGAAGTCTCTATTCCAACCATGCTTGAATATTGACAGACTTGCTCTTCAGCAAGTCTTCACAGGCAACCACAGATGCTCTGGGCTTATGAATACGATGGCCCTGGCACACCAAGAAGGCATTGTTTCTTAGCAATTTCCTTGAACCTCTGGCTCTTAGACTTTTTCTACCCCCTCTTCTATGATATCCCCCTGATCCTTGGGAGGAGGTGTAATATAGAGATCCCATTTAGGAATGAACACAGGCAATTTTGACAGAATTTTGACAAGATGAGGTACCAAGCTCTGACCCCTATTCTTTCACTATATGTAAAGCATCATTTTCATCCCTATTAATGTCTGGGTCTTGGTTATTTTGTTTTTGTTTTGTTTGTTTGTTTGTTTGTTTTGTTTTGAGGTACTAGAATTGGTGCCAGGGTTTTACAAAATGCTAGAAAAATGCTATACTACTTAGCTGTATCTAAAATTTTATACTAAATATTGTCTACCTTTATGATGGAAAATATTTTAAATGCCTCTTTCAACAATGACCTTTAGAAAAGTATTAGTCTGTACCATAAAATGAGCATTAAAATGAGTTTAAGACAGAAGGTAATAACAGGGCACAACACAGAAGAAACAATGTAAAATATTAAATAACTTCTATGCAGTATGGAAATTTGGATACGAGATTATTCTGTGATTCAAATATTCTCTCTAAAACTGTTACCAATCTACTTTCTAGCACAGTCCATCAAATGAAGATTTTTAAATCATGAAATATAAAATAAACATAAAACCCCCCATTTTAAAAACGTTTCTCAATAGTTTATCCTTGTCTCATTTTGATAAATATGAAAATCCAAGTATGCTTCTCTTCCCTAGAGATTCTTAGCCAATATCCACACAGGTTTTTCTTTAGATTTTTCTCTTCATGTCATACATGACAAAGTAATCATTTACCTTTCATTTAAAAATATGATGAGCCGGGCAGTGGTGGCGCACGCCTTTAATCCCAGCACTTGGGAAGAAGAGGCAGGTGGATCTTTGTGAGTTTGAGGCCAGCCTGGTCTACAGAGCGAGATCAAGGAAGGGCGCAAAGTTACACAGAGAAACCTGGTCTCAAAAAACCAAAAAAAAAAAAAAATATGATGAAAGAAAACACAGAGGAAAGGGTAAGGATAAGGGATAACTATTACTGAAAATATTTGAAGAAGCCATTGGGAATTATATTTTGCTTACTTAAAATTGGATATATGTTTATGTGTGTGCATGATTTATGTCTATTTATATGAATATATTATAAACATGTATAATATATTTAGTATGTTACACCACTTGAGGAGACAATGTTCCCACAAACCATAGACTGTCTAACAAAACCCCCAAGGTCAAGCATGGGAGACCTCCTTTAGGAACTGTTGGTCAGAGGGGTCCAAGAGACCCCAAAAACAACATGAACTCTTGCTATCACCTTTGATACCCTCTAGAAAAAGAAACCAAGACTCTATTATAAAGATAGGACATATTTCGAACACAATACTTGGGAGAATTGATCTGCATCTGAACTTGAAACTTCCTCCCTGACAACTAGCTGTCATACTATCTGAAGGAGCCATGTAAGCTGCCAAGGGAAAAACTCAATAGCTATGTAAATATAATCAATACCTATGAACCACAACAATGTTAAGAATAGTGAGATATTCTGATAATACTGGTGCTTACATCCTGAGGGAAACCAACACTCACCTATTTGCAAGTAAGGTCTGTTCAATAGGAGGGAATTCATACCTGACACTGTAAACTTAGCAAACTACCCATGGCTAGTGAGGCCATGCAACCTAGAGAACCTGCTGCTGCAATTTTCCTAAACTAGTATAGTTTCTTTACTTAATGAGGAGAGTGCAAATGCACTCTCCCACTACCACAAATTATGCAGTTGAGTTTCCTACATTTGGGGGAAATCTCAGGGATCAGCACACCCCAAGTACAATGGGTGAGCCTTATCCTGGGAAAACACCTTCCTGATCATAGTGTCTCCCCTGCCAGGTAAGGATGTGAACAAGTATAATTTTAACTGCAGTCTGTATATTTATCCTTATACCTATAGGAAAGTGTAGCTCTCACCTCTGGTATTAATCAATTAGTCAGGTGTTCTAGAGCAACAGAACTCTAGATAGATAGATAGATAGATAGATAGATAGATAGATAGATAGATAGAGTGAGTGAGTGATTGATTTAATTTATTAGAGTGGTTTACAGGCTGTGGTCCAGCTATTCCAACAATGGCTGTCTACCAACAGAAAGTCTAAGAATCCAGTAGTTTTCACTCCATGAGGCTGGATGTCTCAGCTGGTCTTCACTATATGCCAAAATTCCAAAGAAGTAGGCTCTAATGCCAATGAAGGAATGGAGTTGCCAGCAAGAGTGAGGGCAAGCAGGCAAGAGAGAGCTTCCTTCTTCTATGTCCTTTGTATGGCTGCCACCAGAAAGTGTGGCCCAGATTAAAGGTAGACCTTCCCACCTTAAAAGATCCAGACTAAAAGTGAGTCTTCCCACTTAAAATGATTTTAGGAAGAAAAAATTCTTCACAGATGTGTCAAGCTCAGGTTTTAGTTAATTCCAGATGTAGCCAAATTGACAACCAAGAATAGTCATCCCAAGTCCACCCCTGTTAACTTGACACACAGCCATATCTCCTTATGTCACATTTAATTTCCCAATGAAAACAATAACCAGGCCTGGCAGGCTCTGCAGGAACAGACCAGCTCTGTCCTAGGTCCCTAGACTTGGGGCAGGAAGAATTTACTATGAGCCCCCTGGTGCCTCTGGTGCTGGGCTGTCTGACACCATTATGCCCTCTCAGCAGAATCACCTTACCAGTCCAGATGTCTGGATAAATACCTTTTGTTTGAAGCCGCATACATACTGTGTCCTGGAAGAGAAGATAGGAACCTGCCCAGCACAAGTAAGACTGAACAGAGACAATGATCCAAGTGTTGGTCCTGGGCTCTCTACCCTGGGCCCGAAAGAGAAAACACAGGCCTACCCAGTGCCTGAGGGGCTCTATCATGGTGAGCAAATATATATAGGTTATGGAAGAAAGAGAAAGAGAGAAGAATGGCCCATGCCCTGTGAAGAGAGGTAGCTCTGAAGAGGTGAAGGCAATGAGAAGCACAGGCTGAGGTGGGTGGCCTACTTGTCACCTGGGGCCATGGTGCTGTTCAGGTCTGAGCTGTGGCTAAGAGCCATGTCTGCACCTGTGGCCCTGCTGCAGCCATGGTCTGTGCTGATGTCCTTGGTTCCCGTTACCACTGAAGGCCGAGAGGATAGGGCTGCACAGAATTGGATCCTCCCCTCCCTGGCTGCAGCACTCAACAGAACTGGTGGGTCCTGTACCTCATCTGGGCAGCATGACAGAGCTGACCCTGTTGCCAGGGGTGTGGGCAGGCTAGCCCTGAGGGAACGAGAGTGGGAGGGCTGATCCCGGACCCCCTTGTCTGCCGTGTGGTGGTAAGGTTGAGGGAAAGTTCCCCCTCCCCCGTGCACCTCACCACCTGTGGCCAGTGGGAGAGCTGACCCTGCCCCTCACCACCTGTGGCCGGCAGGAGAGCAGGCCCTGCCCCTCACCACCTGTGGCCGGCGGGAGAGCAGGCCCTGCCTGGGCAGCACAGTGGACTGGACCCTTAAGTGAATCCATAAGAGTCTGTTAAAGGATATCAAGGATTTATTAAGTTATAAAATGGGGACAAATAAACTCACGGGTACAGGACAAAGCAAACAGCCGTCATCGTCCTCCTGTCTGGCTGGGGGTGATTGGAACCAGCCATCCAGTCTCTGACCACCGAGAGAGAGAGAGAGAGAGAGAGAGAGAGAGAGAGGGGGAGAGAGAGAGAGAGAGAGAGAGGGCACCCCCTCCTTGGTTTTAAGCAGTCGTGTACCCAGAAAAAAAAAACACGCTTCTATCAGGCCAGATACCCCAAGGTCATTGGCAGAGTGAATTCCTACAACACTTCCCCTTTTTGTCTAAATAAGAAGGTTCTAACCCTAATACAAAGTTAAATACAATAAGAACAATTATCAAGCATTATATAGATGAAAGAAATGGTAAAAACATAAACAAAAATGGAAATACAACCAACAAGAACAACATCAAGCAAGAAACACATACTAAATGTCCAGGCCAAAGGTAACTGGAGAGTTACAGAGATTGTTCCAATAGCTCTCTATCCTGAAGATTCTAAATCTAGTACCTGATATGTTCTTAGCTAAGATATGGAAGGAATGTGTCTCGGCAAGATTCAGCAGTCGCTTTTCCTTGTGTCCTTCTCATCCAGAGTGAACAGCGTGCTTGCTGTCAGCAGTTGAGGCAAGGGCAGTTCTTTGCCCAACAGGCCACTTACGCCAAGAAGAAGACAAACTCAATATGAAGTGTCTTTGAAGCCCAGCATCCTCTCGGGAATAGACCAGTGCTGCCAGGAGCTATCGTGTCTCACATCAGCAGAATTCTAAGTTACTACAATATTTAAATGTCATATTCTCTGGGTCTATGAAGTGTTTGAAGATTACCTATCCATCTAACATACAATCTCTAGGAAACCTAACTAACATAACTATGACAAGCATGGGTGATTTACTCTTATCAACCTATATAACTTAAAGGCTAAGGCTTCACATTATAAAATTGAACAGTCTGTAGACAGATGTGCGGTACAGGTACAATGACCTTGAAGTTGTGACAATACACAAAAATATCTTAAACCTAGGTAGAAATGTGTAGTGCAATATGACAATAGACCTTGTTGACAGGGATGCAGGTGAGCTGGCCCTGGGAATGTGAGTGTGGGAGAACTGGCCCTGCTATATGGTGGTGTGAACAAGGAGAAGTCCTCCCCTCCCCCACTCCTCACTACCTTTGGCTGGTGGGAGGACTGGCCCTGAGGTCAGGAGAACCAGTGAGCTGGCCCCGTATCTTACCAGCTGCAGTACTCAGGAAAGCAGGCCCTGCACCTTACCTGAGCAACTCAGTAGAGATGACCCTGCTGCCAATGATGGTGCAGGTGAGCTGACCCTGAGGGCATAAGTGTGGGAGATCTAGCCCTATTTCTCATCTGTCATGGAGCATGGGTGGGGGAGAGATGCCCTGTGGTGACCTATTGTGTACCTTAATAAACCTTGCCTGAAGATCAGAGAACAGAACAAGCCACTAGATTAAACATAGAGGCCAGGAAGTTGTGGCACACATCTTTAATCCTAGCCTGGAAGGCAGAGATCCATCTGAATCTCTGTAAGTTCAAAGCCACCCTGGACTTCATGAGATTGACTCAGCCTAGGAGAGAAACAGATCCAGGCAGTGGTGGCACACAACTTTAATCTCAGTACTGGGAGGCACACACGCCTTTAATCCTAGGAAGTGATGGCTAAGTGGAGAAAAGTATATAAGGCGTGAGGAGAAAGGAAATAAAGGCTTCTTAGCAGAAGCATCCCTTTCAACTAGAGGCTTTTCAAGCTACGGAGTCCTAGAGGTAAGATGTAGCAGTGACTTGTTCTTTGTCTGTCTGATCTCTCAGCATTTACCCCAATATCTGGCTCTGCTTTTTTTTTTTTTTTATTAAAAGAGCATTTAGAATTCAAGTTACAGTGCCCCCACCACTGCCCCTCACTCCTTACTACCTATAGCACTCAGGAGAGCAGACCCTGCACCTCACCTGGGCACCATAATAGTGCTGAACCTGCTGGTGAGGGCACAGGTGAGCCTGCCCTGAGGCCATGAGAGTGGGGGAGCTGGCCCTATACCCCTTGTCTACTATGTGATGTTGAGGGAGAGGGAAAGATGCTCTCCCCCACCTTGCTTCTTGCCACCTGCTGCAGACAAGAGAACTGACTCTGCCCCTCACCAGACACAAAACTAGGGGAAGTGGGCCCTGCACCCCTCTTGGGAAACACAGTAAAACTGACCCTCTTGATGGAAGCATGGGGGACCTGGCCTGGAGAACATGAGTGTGAGAAACCAATGCCTGCCCCTCACCCGCCATATGGTGGTGTGGGCAAGAGAGAGAAGCTCCCCCTCGAGGCCTGTGATAGGTGGGAGAGCCACCCCTGAGGTCACTAGAGTAAGAAAGCTAGCCCTGCTTCTCATCATCCACAGCACTAGGCAGATTGGCCCCTACACCTCAACTAGGCAACACAGTAGAACTGCCCTTATGGCAAAGATGTGGGTGAGCCAACCCCAAGGATATGAAAGCAGGAGAATCAGCCCCACCCTTGCGCTTACTACATAGGGTAAGTTAGGAGGGGCAGTACTGGAAAGGTCACCCTGGCATTGAGGGTGAAGGAGAGCTGGTGGGCTGACCAACCCAACAACCGCCCAGACCCAGAACCAGAGATATGAGTTGGTCCATCCCTTCATCCACTAAATCTATGATCTGTTGAAACACATGATGGGGCTGGTTCTTCAGACCCAAAGATACAGAATCTCCATGACACAGGACAACAACAGGATATTGAAGAGGAGCCCCAGTGAGGGCCCCATATTGATGATGTAGCAAAATCCAGAAACCTCAAACCAGACCAACGACTCAATGCAATGACCACTTGCAAGTAACAATAACTGGACTAAAGGACTGTGTGACTCACTGTGTCACACTGCCGCTTCTGCAATGAGATTTTTCTTTTCTTTCTCCTTTCCTTTAAATTTTATATTGTTTTATCCTGGGGAAGTTGCAAGGGTAGAGGATGGATGGGAAGGGGCTGAGAGATGAGTGGGATTGAGATGTATGATGTGAAATCCACAAAGAATCAATGAAAAGTTAAATTTGAAAAGAAAAAAAAACAATAACCAGGTCATAATTATGCCTAAAATGATATAACTACTCCCTGTACATCCACAAACACGTAAATAATAAAGTCAGTGGCAGTTTCCCTTGAGGGACACTCCTTTGGTATCTTAAGTACTATGCGTTCTGTATTTCTTCTACCTTCAGCAAGTGCCTCAGCAGGTGTTGGTTCTTTTCCTGGAGGAGTAACCTGTACCTTCATTTCTGACTGGTCTGTGCCCTTTGTCATCCTACCTGGATTAGGTTGTTGTAGTTTCCCATTGACTTTTTTTTTTTTTTCCTACACAGGGTTTCTCTGTGTAGCTTTGCGCCTTTTCCTGGAACTCACTTGGAAGTCCAGGCTGGCCTCGAACTCACAGAGATTCACCTGCCTCTGCCTCCCGAGTGCTGGGATTAAAGGCGTGCGCCACCACCGCCCGGCCTCCCATTGACTTTTATCACAGGTTGTAACAGCAACAAGAGATGCCCTTAAGGATCTCCTGCAATACAGACATAATCTCTCTTACGTCCATTGTGGAGAAACAATCCAATTTCCCCCTGGTAATCTTGATCAGCCACCCCTCCTAACACTATTATTCTTTTCTTGGCCTGTTGGCTTAAGGGTTTAAGTGAACCCCTCGGTCAGAAGCAATACTGTGTGGAACACCATGATGGTGGATAAGGCATTCTGTGAGTCCAAGCATGGTAGTTTTGGCAGAAGCATTACTTGCAGATGAGGCAAATATATAGTCAAAATAAGCAAGGACAAAGCATTGTCTTCTTCATGGAAGAAGTGATCTATTGTACTAACCTGCCACCAGGTCACTGGCTGGGCACCCCAGGCAATGGTGCCATATCTGGGGCTCAGTGTTGGTCTCTGCTATTGGAAGAGATGGCATTCAGCTGCAGGTGTAGTCAGATTAGCCCTGGTGAGTGAAAGACATTGTAGAGCCCATGTACAACCTCTGTCTCTGCTACCATGACCACTTTGTTCATGGGCCCATTGGGCAATGACAGGAATGGATGAGTAAAGAGATTAACAGTCCACACAATGGGTCATCCTATCTACTTGATTATTGAACTCCTCATCAGCAGAAGTTACCTTTTGATCAGCATTTACATGGAATACATGTATCTCAACATCCTTCAGCCATTTAGAGAAATCTAGCCACATACTTCTTCTATAAATGTCTTTCTCACCAATTTTCCAATCATATTCTTTCTAAGTCCATGACCATCCAGTCAATCATTGGCTACAGCCCATGAATCAGTGAACAATCACACATCCAGCAATTTCTCCTTCCAAATAAAATATATGACCATGTGAGCTTGTCAACGTTCTGCCAATTGTGAAGATTTCCCTTCACTGGTATCTTTCAAGGTTGTTCCACAAAGGGTTATAATCCTACAGCTCTCTACTTCTGGGTGGTGACTGAATCACATGTAGAACTATTGCGGGATATTAAATCACACTGTGAAACTCTGAGACTGTGTTAATAAAATTAACTTTGGATCAGGGGTAGAGCAAGTGACTAATTGACAGAAATTAGCCCTGGAGAATATGGATGAGCCAGGGATACAGATAGAGAGATACACAGGCAAGAGTAGGGAGGGACTTAAAGATTCACTGGGAGTTTGGTTACAAGTTGTTATTGGCTGTGGTCAGGGAGGAAACAAAAAAAAAAAAGAAGTTACATTACGAGATTTCTTTCTGTTCTGGCTGTCTCTCGACCATTGCCAGCCGTCTATTGTGGGAGTATCTTTGTGGATTTCTGTGGGCCTCTCTAGCACTTTGTTTCTTTCTTTTCTCATGTGGTCTTCATTCACCATGGTCTCCTATTCCTTGTTCTCCCTCTCTGTTCTTGATCCAGCTGGGATTTTCCGCTCCCACGGGCTCTCTTTCCCTTGACCCTCGCCCTTTATTACTCCCACTCATGTCCAGGTTGTTCATGTAGATCTCATTCATTTCTCCGTCATTGGGTGATCCTCGTGTCTTTCTTGGGGTCCTGTTTTTCAGGTAGCCTCCCTGGTGATGTGAGTAGCAGTCCACTTATCCTTATTCCACCTCTAGTATCCTCCTATGAGTGAGTACGTACCATATTTGTCTTTCTGAGTCTGGGTTACCTCACTCAGGATGATTTTTTCTCGATCCATCCATTTGCCTGCAAACCTCATGATGTCATTGTTTTTCTCTGCTGAGTAGAATTCCATTGTGTAGGTGATGGGATAGCCAAACACCCTAATAGTCGTGCTAGAAACTCCATCCAAGTACTGAGGAATCTGGATGCAGAGATCCACGGCTAGGCCCCGGGTGGAGCTCCGGGAGTCTAATTAGTGAGAAAGAGAAGGGTTTATATGAGCGAGAATTGTTGAAACCAAGGTTGGATAAAGCACAGGGACAAATAGCCAAATGAATGGAAACACATGAACTATGAACCAAAGGCTGAGGGGCCCCCAACTGGATCAGGCCCTCTGAATAGGTGAGACAGTTGATTGGCTTGATCTGTTTGGGAGGCATCTAGGCAGTGGTACCAGGTCCTGTGCTCATTGCATGAGTTGGCTGTTTGAAACCTGGGGCTTATGCAGGGACATTTGGCTCAGTCTGGGAGGAGGGGACTGGACCTGCCTGGACTGAGTCTACCAGGTTTATCTCAGTCCTCGGGGGAGGCTTTGCCCTGGAGGAGGTGGGAATGGGAGGTGGGCTGGAGGGAAGGGGAGGGGGGCAGGAGGGGAGAGAACAAGGGAATCTGTGGCTGATATGTAGAACTGAATAATATTGTGAAATAAAATAAAGGAAAAAAAAGAGATTTCTTTCTTTTCCTTTCCTCTATCCTTCTTTCTCTTTTATCTAAAAAAATAAGGGGGGAGGATATAGGAATGATAGGATAAAAGGGTAGATTACTGAATCTACTTTTAGATTAAAAGTCAACTACTAGTCTCAAATATTTTACATTGGTATAAGTTTTTGTATATTGATACACATTTAAGGTTATTTTTTGTTACAATGTACTGTAATGTATTGTACCTATGCAAATTATTTAAAATTTTAATGTAAAGTTCTAGGTCTTGAAAGCTACTATTACAAACTGTTTAAAATAATTAAGATAACAATCAAACTTTTAGTAAGGGTTCAGTTACAGAAATAAGCTTTATTTAACTTCATATATTTTAGATAGATGATTAGTCTTCAAACATTTCAGAGAGGTACAGAATTTAAGTCATTTAAATTTAATTGTTTTAAATTTAAAATGTTTTAATAACATAAAGCTTTTTATGACAGTAAGATACATCTGCTCCTGGCAGCACCAATCTACTTTAGAGAAGATGATAGGTATCAAAGAACCTCCATATGGAGTTTTCAGAGGGCATCTATCTTATTTAGGGTTTCTATTGTTGAGACAAAACACCATTGTAGTGGGTAGCCATTCCAACTTTGGTCTGGAAGTTCCAACCCCCATTGAGGTTTTGGTAACTATCACGCCCACAAGGTGGGGCCAAGGGAGGGTCTGAAGACCCAAGATTGGGACGTGTAGTGCTTTCTTGCTGCTGGGAGCCCGGACGCTAGAGGTGGACAGAGGAGAGTTCTCCAGAGAACATTGCTGAACTACTGCTGCGTCTTTCCCAGAACCCTCAACCTACCTATCCCTTCATTTGTAAGTTACGCCATTAAATCTCCTTTTAACTACGTGGAGTGGCCTTAATAGTTTCACCAATACACCATGACCAAAAAGCAAGTTGGGGAGTAAAGGGCTAATTTGATTTACATTTTCACAGCACTGTCCACCATTGAAGGAAGTCAGGACAGGAACTCAAACAGGATAGGATCCTGGAGGCAGGGGCTGATGCAGAGGCCATGGAAGGATGCCGATTACTAGCTTGCTCCTTGTGGCTTGTTCAGTTTGCTTTCTTATAGAACCAGGGCCACCAGCCTCGGGATGGTACCACCCACAATGTACTGAGACCTTCCCCATTAAACACTAATTAAGAAATGCCTTATAGCTGGGTCTTACGGAGGTATTTTCTCAATTGAGGTTCTCTCCTTTCAGATAACTCTAGTTTGTGTCAAGTTGACATAGAACTATTCAGCACAGCATCATTAACAGGAGTAGAAACCACAGTCACTTGCACAGTTTCTTCATGTAGCTTTCTTGTGCCTTCAGGATATGCTCGGATCCCATCACATAATACCACTTCCGTTTGATAATAGATTGCTGCTGTGCACATCCTATTTTTATGGCTTGGTGGGCCAGATAATACCTAGCTCATGATAAGCAGCTCAGCTTACATGGAAACTTTGTGGCCCATTGTCCAACGTTCAGTTTCCACTAAGGCCCAATCAATAGCAGGCCAAGAGCTGTCTCTCAAAGGGAGAATGGTTGTCTGCAGATGATGACAGAGCCTTGCTCCAAAATCCCAAAGGTTTCTTCTGATTCACCTACCAGGACTTCCCAACAGCTCCAAACAGCATATCTATCTGCCACTGACGCTGTAAGTACCATCGGGTCTGCTGGATCACATGGTCCAAGTGGTGGAGAAGCCTGCACAGCAGCCTGGACCTGTTCAAGAGCCTTCTCCTGTTCCAGGCCTCACACAAAGCTAGCAGCTTTCTGAGCCACTTGGTATATGGGAGGAGGTAACTCACACAAATGAGGAACGCGCTGTCTCCAGGATCCAAACAGGCCCACCAAATGTTGTTCTTCTTTCTTGGTGGTGGTAGGGGCCGGGTGCAATAACTCGTCCATCATAGAAGGAATGCCTCTTTACGTCCCACACCACTGGACTCCTAAGAATTTCACTGAGGTTGAAGGCCCTTGATTTTAATTGGATTTCTTTCCCATGCTCAGATGCACATATGTGTTACCAACAAGTTCATAGTGGTTGCTACCTCCCTTTCACTTGGTCTAATCATCATAGCGTTGTTAATATAGAGCACCAGTGTAATATTTTGTGGAAGAGACAGATGATCAAGATCCTTCCTAACAAAGTTTTGACACAGGGCTTGAGAGCTAATATAGTTTTGAGGTAAAACTGTGAAGGTATGCTCCTGGCCTTACCAACTGAAGGCAAATTGCTTCTGCTGGTCCTCATGGACAGGGACTGAGAAAAAGGCATTTGCCAAATCAATAGCTGCATACCATGCATCAGGAAATGTGTTAATTTACTCAAGGAAGGACACCACATCTGGTACAGCAGCTGCAACTGGAGTCACTACTTGACTGAGTTTTTGATAGTCAACTGTCATTCTCCACAATCCCTCTGTCCCACACTGGCCAGATAGGAAAGTTTAAGGGAGATATGGTGGTTCCCACCATTCCTGCATCTTTTAAATCCTTGATGGTGGGGCTAATTTCTGCAGTTCCTCCAAGGGTGCGATACTGTTTTTGATTCACTATTTTCCTTGGCAGAGGCAACTCTAAAGGCTTGCATTTGGCCTTTCCAAACACAATAGTCCCCACTCCACAGGTCAGGGAACCAAGGTGGGAGCCATGCTAACTTCCAAGTCTATCTATCCCAGTTATACATTCTGGGAGTGGGGAAATAACCACGGGATGAGTTCGGGAAGCCACTGGACCTACAGTGAGGTATAATTCAGCCAAAATTCCATTAAACCTGTACTTTAGCTAGGGGGCCACAACATTTCTTGGGGTCTCCCAGAATCAGTGCCAATTCAAAATTGCCTTAGGTAAAGTTATCATTGCTTTGATGAAACACCATGACCAAAGCAAATTGTAGAGGAAAGGGTTTACTTAGTTACACTTCCACATCACTGTTCATCATCAAATGAAATCAGGACTGCACCTCAAACAGGGCAGGAATATGGAGCCAGGAGCAAATATAGAAACCATGGAGGAGTGCTACTTACTGGCTTGCCCTCTATGACTTGCTCGGTCTGCTTTCTTGCAGAACTCAGAACTACCAGCCCAAGGGCAGTGTCTTAGTTGGAGTTTCTATTGCTATACTGAAATATCATGGCCAAAAGCAAGGTGAGGAGGAAAGACTTTATTTGGTTTACATTTCTACATCATAGTCCATTATTGAAAGAAGTCAGGACAGGAACTCAAACAGGGTAGGAACCTGGAGGCAGGAGCTGATGCAGAAGCCATGGAGAGTACTGCTTACTGGCTTGTTCAGTCTGCTTTCTTATAAATCCAAGGACCACCAGCCCAGGAATGGAATCACCCACAATGGGCTAGGCCCTTCCCCCATCAATCATGAATTAAGAAAATGCCTACAGGCTTGCCTGAAACCTGTTCTGATGGAGGCTATTTTCTCAATCAAGGTTCCCTCCTCTCAGATGACTATAGCTTGTGTTAAGTTGACATAAAACTAACCAGCACACCTTTCATCAAAGAAGCTTTTTTTTACAACAGAAATAATTACATAAAGTCACAAGTTGTCAACACACAGATTAATTGACTGTGAGTGCTACTCCCAATTAGTAAATCTGTAACATAACACTTACACTTAATACTCAGGGAGCAATGTAAAAGAGTGGGGCAGAGATTGTCGGAGCCAGAGGACCCTGACATCTGCTGAAGATAGTGTCTTCTACAGAAAGAGAAAACAGAGAGGGAACAGAGAGAGAGAGAAAGAAAGGGAGAGAGAAAGAGAGAGGGGGAGAGAGGGGGGAGTGGGTAGGGAAGAAGGTGGGTAGGACTAGGAGCAGTCGGAGGGGAAGGAGGAAGAGGTGAGTATGATCAAGATACATTGCATAAAATTGTTAAACATTCAATAAAAATACTATATTTTTTAAATATAGGATGGGCTTGGGAGAGGACTCAGGAAGATCTAACTGTGTACGCATGAAGACTTGAGTTTAGTTCCACAGCACCCATGTAAATGCCAGGCAGCAAGCAACCATTCTGCAATCTCAACACTAGGAAAGCAGAGACAGGGGAATCCTCAGAACAAGCTGGATAGCCAGACCAGCTGAGTAGGCACGTTCTAGTTCAAGTGAGAGACCCTGTTTCTATATGGATGGTAGAGCAAGATCATAGCTGAGTAGGCAAACTCTAGTTCAAGTGAGAGACCCTGTCTCTATATGGATGGTGGAGTGAGATCAAGGAAGACACTGAAGTCAACCTCTGGCCTCCACACACATGCAGAAACGCAATCACATGCAGCAGCACACATGCCCACAAACACACTAAAATACATATACAGGCACAAACACATGCAAAAAGAATTGTGTTCATTACTGGTTTTCCCTCCCTTGAACTACTCCATTCCCAGCACAACCCAAGGCAGTGTATAATTCAGTGAAGACTACTTCAAAGTTCTAGAGTCATTAGTAAAGACAGTTACATTCTTGTTGGCTTCAAAAGGTGCCATTGATGATTAAAAATAAAGTGCATACTCATCCTCAAGAGTCACGAATGCTTTGCACCCCACCATCTCTGACCTCTTAAGAGAGAGTGCTTGTTAGGTGTTTATTTAAAAACCCGATCGTTGAGGCACCTGAATACGGACCTCAGTGGTTCCTCTGCCTGATGTTTCCTGCCACTCATCTTCCTCATCGTCTTGGGATGAGAGAGAGATGCGTGGGGCACAGCTGTGGGTAAATGTTTGTAGAGCTGAATTTTAAAACTCACTTGGTTTTATCTATGGCCTTCCCAAGAGAACTTTCATGTATATCAGAGCGTCAGCTTTTGAGACAGTGAAAGTTTCAAATGCTCTGAAACTCAACTAGTCAAACATTCAGCTTAAAAAAAAAAAGGTTTTAAGGGAAGGGAATGCCATGTGTGGCCGTTTGAATGAGAATGTCCCACACAGAGTCATGCATTAAATGCCTGGCTTCCAGGTAGGTGGTTGTGCTGTTTGGGGTGAATATGAAACTTTTAAGGCCCGTAGCCTCACTACAGGAAGTACCTCACTGAAGGCGGGCTTTGCGAGTTCATAGACTCTCCACTTCCTGTTCCCTCTCTCTGCTTCCGGTCCCAGGTGGAGATGTGACCTCAGCTCCCTTCGCTAGCTGCCGGAACTCCCTGCCATTGTAGCCCTCAGGAACCAAAATCCAAAACAAATTCTTCTTTAAGTTGCCTTTGGTCTTGGTATTTTATCACAGCAACAGAAATGTAACTAATTCACCTCACATGTAAACAGGAAAGGTGAAGAAGAGATGTTTTCTAAAGTACCCTTTGGAATTTTATTTTTCAGATTACAATAGGTAAAGGCACAAATCTTAGCCTGCCAAAAATTGGAAAAGTTACAGAGATGAACTCATTTGTAGTTCTTCAAATCATTTATGTGTACATATATGTGCATGTATACAAACATGTGCAAGTGTGTAAAATGTGGATTGTAGATCCTCAAGGTAAATGTTACAGATTGTGGCCACAAGGTGGTGATACAACATAATCTTTATTTTTCTCATGCTGGTAAAACTAAAAGAAAATAAACCAGGTTGTGAATCAAGGCAATTTTGTTTCTACACTCCTAAAGGGCTGACCTTTGATCTCTCTTCTTGCAATACAATGATAACTCTGACCTATATATAGCAAAGAAAATATGCTTCTCAGGAAATACATATATTTTATGAAAATTGTATTTTAAAAATAATTTATGTAACATAAATGCAAGTTTACTTCCCAGTTCTAGAGTCCTGGTGTCCCCATGTTCTAGGCACCCTGCCGTATGTATGGGGGTCTTTTAGTCTCCGATCATCATTCTCATAGTATCAAATTGAGTCTTTACATCAGATGGTTTTCAATCTTCCTCTGTCACTTCTCCTTAATCTCTTTTTATTATTATTTTTTGCACTCTCATCTTTTATGCTTGCGTTTAATCTAAAATTTTTGCATAATATTTAAGAAGTATTACATAATATAACAGCTTTTTCTTACCACCATGGCCTTCCAGAGTTAAGTTTCTAGACTATATAGACATCATAACCTATTAATGCTGATTAATATGTATGTGTTGTATCTGTGAAATATGTACATTCAGACAAAACAGCAGTCACATATCCTCACTTTGTAATATGTATAAAGTCCATGTTTAAACACAGACTCAGTTTTATTCAGGGCTATATCAACAGTTCTGACTGCTGAACTTATCTACTTATAAGAAATTAACTGTATTCTCCCACACAGATGTGGTTACAGGCAGTCATGAATATGTGTGTGTGTGTGTGTGTGTGTGTGTGTGTGTGTAAAAGGTTATCATTTAGGAATGCATTCATATTACAAAACATCTTACTGACAAAGAATTAGAGAGAGAAAATTTTAAAAAGAGGAGAAGCTACTGAAAACTCCCAGAACCCCAGAACTGAAGGACTAAGATTGTAGACTGAAAGAGCTTATTCAGCACTGTAACAGTGGGAAATCCAAAATCTTACCACAGCCCATCATGGGAGGCTTCAGGACACAGAATGTGTTTTTAAAAGTGTCTGAAAGCTTAACAAGAAAAAAAAAACCAAAATTTAGTGACATAAAGTCATTAAGAATCATATGGCACTGGACCGCTTCCCAACAGCAAAGGCCAGAAGACAATGAAGTCCGTTCTTCAGCTTCCACAGGGAGTGGTTCCTGTCCTTGAATCCACACCATGGCTACCTGAAATAAAGAAAGGTAGGAGAAAATATAACAGAATTCATCAGGCTAAAAAAATTATTTTCTGAAAACTACAGCTTCTCCCTCCTAGTCCTTGGAAGGAAAAGAAGCGATGCCTCAGAAAAAGAGCCTTGTTTTCCCGGGGGTGGGGGTGGGGTGTTAAAGAAGGGAGCAGGAGAGGAGAGACATGACCAGCTCAGCAACAAAAGTAAAAATGAGGCATTTTTTCACCACACAGAGACAAAAAGATATGTGAACAAAGAACTGCAGAAATTGCACCACAAGGGTCAGCTGTGATGATGCTGAGCGATGCAGAAGGAGCCGAGCAACCTGACTCAAAGAAAAATCATGACCCAGTATTTGGGGTACAGAGAGAGGTGGTGGGAAACTAAGGTTGACTCTATCATAGTAAGAACCTACAGTTTTCTAAACATTTTTAAATAGGAAAAAATGAGATTGTTATCCTAAAACATGAAGAGATCTCCTGAAGTGAGGTAAATTACTCTAAAGCAGTGTGGCTTGTCCTTGTCAATCTCAGACGTCAACGTCTGTAGCACAATCTGTAACATTTACCTTGAGGATCTACAATCCACACCCCAAACGGATGGACGTGGACACAGCTGGACACAGCTGAAGCCAGGACACCACCTTCTCCCTGAGTAACGGGGAACATCGGAGACCTTTTTAGTTGCAAGAATACTTTAAAAAGTCGTTCCCATAACCTGTTTTTCTGTTTGTTTTCAGTTTTTCAGAAAATATTTTTTTAGCAGTCTGAAACAGGCCTGCTAACTCCTGCCATGAAAGATTTCAGTGGTAGAGAGGTTTCTGCCAGAGGAATGGACATCATAAGAAGAATTTACTGGGAAAAAATTTCAAGAACTTAGCAGCCTGTATAGCAATGCCCTCCTTAAAATCGTGTGTGGCTTTTCAATAAAAGGAAAAGAAAATATATTTTGTGACATCTTCTACTCACAGAATTTTAATAATTTGATAGAAATAATTCCATAAATCATATGAACTCTCTTATAAAGGGTTCTTAAAAATTTATATCATTATAATATCATAGTCATTTGTATTTTTAGGAATTTAATATTGAAATTGTGACTATGATTAATTCCATGCTCATATATTTATATAAAATATATTTCTTAAGAAGCACTGAAACTATGTGTATTGAATTTATGCATGAATAAACCAAATAATTCTAAAATTGTTGGTTTTCAATTTTAATGAGATGGGAGACTCCCTGATAAACTTAGCATAACCATGTTATTATATAATCAGGATTATTGTTGCAGACAGGTTCTACTCAGAGTCAATCTATGGGTGGTTCCTCCTTTACTTCCTTGCTTCTTGAATTCTTCCCTCCCCCCTCCTTTTATCTCCATGTAATATTGAATGTTAACTTTGTCGAGACAGTGTGTTCAATAACAGGCTCATGAAAAGAACAGCCACATTGATTATCTCCATTAATTACTGCTGTGCTTGGGATGTTGAACATACCCCCAGAGGTCTGCATGTTAAAGATTTGGTCCCCGGGGTTGTACTAATGGGAGGTAGAACCATTACAAAGAGAGACTGATGGGAAAATCCTTAGGTCATCAGAAATGTATGTCTTTGAAGATTGTAAATAACTGTGGAATTTTGAGGATTCTCAGCCCTTTCTCTGTTCTGGTTTGAGATGTAACTGTTTTATAATTACAGAATTTTCCACTATGGTGTCCTGACATCTGCTACCTTCACCAGAGGCCAAATAAGAGAGATTTCCAACACAAGACTGTGAACCATCCAAACAGTGAACTAAAAATAATCAATTTTTTGTTAGAATTTAAATGCCTCATGTATTTTGTTGTAATAACAAGATGATTAATGAAATAAACTAAATGAATGGGTTGATGATAATCCTGGTGTGGGATTTTGAATGTAATTAGCCCCCATAAGATCATTGGGAGTAGCACTATTCAGAGGTGTGGCTTTGTTGGAGTAGATGTGGCCTTGTTGGAGGAAATGTGTCACTGTAGAGGCATGCTTTGAGGTCCCATATATGCTCAAGCCACACCCAGTGTCTCAGTTCACTTCCTGTAGGACTCTCAGCTCCTTCTCCAGCAACACCATGTTGCACCATGATGATAACAAACTAAACCTCTGAAAATATAAGCCACCCAAATTAAATGTTTTCCTTTATAAGAGTTGTCATGGTTATGGTGTCTATTCACAGCAATAGAAACCCTAACTAAGACAAAGTTGATTCCAAAGGCTGGGGTATTTCTGTGATAGGCCTGATCATATTTTTTGTTTGGAGAAATTTGGACTTTGTTACTTTGGGTTAGGAAAGCAGTAGAATGTTTCAAGCACTGCTTAATGAGCCATGCTAGTAGGAGCATGGAAGATTTGAACTGTGGTGGCTTGGCTCAAGAGGTTTCAGAGGAGAAGAATATCAATGTGTGCCTAGAGATCTTTCTTGTGATATTTTGGTGAAGAATGTGGCTGCTTTTTGCCCTTGTTGCAACAGTCTGCCTAAGGCTAAAGTGAAGAGATTTGGAGTAATTTCATTTGCAGAGGAAATCTCGGACAACCTAGTATAGACTCTGTTGTGTGGTTATTAATTAGTGTTAAGTCTAATGGAGATATATAATGAAAAGGAGAAAGCTGAGCAAAGAAAAATACAAAATGTACAATTTGAGGAGGAAAGGAGCACCAGGAAGTGGAATGGAGCTAATTCCTATGTTCAAGGGAAATAAAAGATTAAGAAATGGAATAAAGGGAGTGGTGATCTCAAGAGCCCACCCAGCTAAGTTTCCAACTTGTGAAAAAAAATTAAAGAAAAGCTTAGAACCATGTGCGGTGTCTCTTCACAGCAATAGAAACCCTGACTAAGACTTTGCTATACTTCTTTTAGAAAAAAATACTTGTTTAAGTGACTGGAGATGTGGCTAGACAGTTAAAAGCACTTGCTACTTTTGCAGAGGACCTGGGTTCTGTTCCCAGCACCCATATGGTGGCTCACAAACATCTGTAACTCCAGTTCCAGAGGACCTGAGTCCTCTTCTTATTTCCATGAGCACTAGGCATGCACATGTGCACTAGCATAGATGCTGGTGAAAAGCACATATGCATCATCATCATCATCATCATCATAAATCAAGCCTTCACCAAGTCCTCTGACATCAGTGGTCTCTCTTTTTACCTTGCTCTTCCCAGACCTAGTAACCTAACATCCTCTGCCTTTGGTCAAATCCTTCAGCTCACCAGCAAGGACTTCTGTGAGGGTGCTTTTCCATCAAATCATTTTATGTTTAGCTTGTGTTACTAGACTACTAAAAATTGATGAAATCTTCTACAAAGTAAAAAGAAAATAATGTGTATGGTAGAAAACACATTTCTTTGAAAACTAATTCAAATATTCTTTTGAGACCTTATGGAGATTAAATCTTCAAAAATTTGCTGATTCACCAAAATAGACTGAAAGTAATGGGGGACAAAATGGCAGAACTGGAAGGCTAGCCAACAGAGAAACAGAGAGAGCTAGACAATAGTCATGCTTCTTAAGAGTCTGCTCTGTTCACACACTGACATCCCAATTAGAACATACATTATAAATGTTATGTAAGAAAAAAGCCTTTAAGAGAGTCTGGCAGAACTGACAGAAAACTATAAAAATCGCTTAAAACACTTACAGTTTATATGTACCCTTTACTTGAAGCATCCCCTTAACTAACCCTTGAGGTTAACCAACTGTCCATGGTAACATCTGACCCTAGAGTAATAACATCTACTGTCACAGTCACTCTACCTCTCAGTGCTTGCTCATTAACAAATAGCATGGTTTTTGTGTTAAAACACACAGCCAGTGCAGTAGATTCAGACATAGACCTTGAGAAGTGGGACCTTTGAGAGGACTGGGTTACGAGGGATGCCCTCCAACAAGTTATTAGTGCCCTTCCAGATGCCTGAGAAAATGTGTTTATCTACCTGACCATGACAGCATGGTGGGAAGGGGCCCTCTTAGGAATGCAGAGCCCTCAGCAAAGCTACTGGTACCACCTGTAGAAACTAAACAAACAAGTTGCTATTGTTTATAAGCCACCAGATTGATATATTTTGGGTTAGTGATCCAAATAAAATAAAATAATATCATATTCAATTTATTCAGACTTTGTACTAGGCTGAGGTGGTTGCACAAAAAGAAAAAGCAAGTTCAGATGTGGAGGTACATTCCTGTAACCCAAGTACCAGAGGGGTTGACCATGAGTTCAAAGCTAGCTTCAGCCATAAAATGGATTTAAGGCTAGCCTGGGATATTTGATACCCAGTCTCAATATACATCCCCATACACCCACATACAGAGACAGAGACAGAGAAATGGGAGAGAGAAGACAGAGAATTTGTCCTGCCTTGTGAGGCTTAAAATTGCTCATTGTAAGCCATATGCTATCATGTATCTATTTTTATATTCAAAACTCTGAGTATTTTGAGATCCCTATGGAAGCATGCATGGCATTCCTATTGTTGGTTGTTTTTACACTTTTATTGGCGGGTCTTCAACCCAGCTCCCAAATAAATACCACACGGAGGCTTATTCTTAATTATGAATACCTGGCCTTAGCTTGGCTTAGTTTCTTGCCAGGTTTCCTTAACTTATCCAGTCTACCTTTTGCCTCTGGGCTATTACTTCCACAAATCTTACTCTTACTCCATGGCTTGTTGTGTAGCTGGGTGGCTGGCCCCTGGAGTCCTCCTCCTTCTCTGGGTCCCAGATCTTAGATCTCTCCTCTCAGTTTTCCCCTTCTATATATTCTCTCTGCCTGCCAGCCCTGCCTATCCTTTCTCCTGCCTTGCTATTGGCCAGTTCTTTATTAAACCCCCAGGTGTTTTACACAGGCACAGTAACACTGCTTCACAGAATTAATCAGATGCAACATAAACAAAAGTAGCACACCTTGAAATAATATTCTACTGCACATTCCCTTTACTGACTATGACATAGTCTATCAATCCTACAGTCTACACTTGTTTAGTCATTCACCTATAGGTGAATTCAATTTTCCCACCCCAGCCCCATTGTAACGTATCTTAACTCTGTGATAACCCTTTGTATGTAGACTGTTTCTTTTAGACTGGTGCTCCTTAAAATGTGACCCACTGCACACTGTTACCATCCACAGTCAGATACAGCTCTGTATAGAATAAATGCAGTCATGTCCCAGAGCACAAGTGTGGTACCTTCCATAGTTGGCAGTAGGGCTTCCTCAAGGAGGGGAGTTTACATTGCAGCACAGCTCTTTAAGTCTGGATTGAGTGGATAATGTAAGCATGAATTGAGTAGATCACACACACACAAGTTGGGTTTCTGGGTAGAAATGTTAAGAGGAGTGGTGAGATCCTGAGGGTGCTGACCCAGTGAACGGATTGACAGCTGGGCTGATTCATGATGTGATAACAGTAGTGAGAGAAAACTAAAAGTGAGGAAGGACCTCGCCACCAGGACAAGGTCCTCGGCTGCTATGCCTTGGCCTGAACCCTTCCAGATTCTTTTTCCCCTGCTTCTGTCCATCACGAGATGGAAAAGCTCTGCTGTGATACCCTTACCCCACCCAAGTGTTCTGCCCAGCATCAAGGAGCCAAGCTGTCATGGTTACACCGTCTGAAACTGTGAGCCAAAACGAGAATTTCCCCTTTTAATTTGTTATACCAGGTGGTGAGAAAAGCAACAGTACACAGAAGAGAGGACTCTTATTTTGCTATGGACACAGGATAGAGGATTCTTATTTTGCTATGGACACTAGACTGCTTTCCAGTGTTTGTTTCAATGTACTTACTTGTGGTATCTTAACTTTTCATAATTTTTCCCATGTCTTTTCTCATTTGGGCATATCTGCTTATCATGGTTTGACTGGGATATAATTCCCAGGCTGTGAATATCATGAACTCATTTAATGCACATGAATTGATGGTGTTCTGGAGGCCTAGAAAGAGCTTAAGAAGGTCCAGGGGACACCAGCATTCCTCACTCTCTGGTTGCCAACTTGGACATAGATGGCCATTGCCTCAAACTCCTGCTAGCACTGTGGGTATAATTCCTGCTGCCACGTCTTACCTCCATGATGGACTGCACCCTCAAGACACCAGCAACAGCTCCCTCCCTCCCTCCATCCCTTCCTTCCTTTCTTCCTTCCTTCCTTCCTTCCTTCCTGAAGTTGCTTTTCTTAAGTATTTTGTCACAGCAACAGCAGCAACAAAATAATCAAAACATGTACTTCCGGTAAGCTGGTGCCAAATGGAAGTTTTAAGATTTATTTTAAAATTTAATTTAAGTGGTTTTTTTGGTGGGAAGATGAGGAGCGAATGTGTAAAACGTAGACAAAGCCCTGAATGTGTATCATTGACATGGACATGTCAAGGACCCCAATGCCCCACACCCAAAGAGATAACAAAGCCTTCCCCACGGAAAGGCTCAGAGGGACGGCAAAGACCTCCTCTGAATGTCCACAGTGTGTATAGTATTTCCGAGTGATTGACCAGTGCATGCCAAGTCTAGCAACTGCAGCTTCCTCCTCCCTGATAACTGTAACCTGAGGCTGCTCCCAGCAGACTAGCTGGCCACTCTCCCTGTGTGGCACAGAATGAGCACACAGAGCTTCTGTTACTGCACAGTAGATACCCTCCAGAGGAGCACACAGCTCACCAGCCTCAGGTTCCCACACATGTCCTTGTTAACCCTGGTCAGGATTCCAGGACCAAGGGGCACAGGTCATGTTACCGTTTACACTGGGACTATCTCAGGTCCATGTGTAAAGCTGGATACTTTGAGCATCTTTATTATATCCTCCAATGGAAAGCAAGGGCCTCCTCCCCTGGTACACTGAATTTGTAGTGTTCCCTGTCCATGAGCTGTGAAGTTGTTCATCTCAGCTCTCCCTTTGCCAGCTCATGTTGTTTCCTGTGCATGCACACCAACATTCTGCCTCAGGAGGCTCCGGGTGCACCATTGTGGTACTCATTCCACACATGATTGTCTTCTTCATCGATTCTGGGTGCTTCACCTTTCCCACAGTCCCTGCTGGCTCACTTCTGGGAGGTGACAGTGCCCGTTTTGGGGTCTCCTTCCCTGCACTGACATACAGACGGCCTCCACAAAAGAAGCCGTGGCTCAGCCATCTGTTCCTCATCGCAAGACTCCAGTCACCTCATTTATTTCATCGGCCTTTCTATTTGGTTCTGATGAGAAGGTCAATTCACTTCCAGCCTTATTACTCTGGGAGTAGAAGTCTTTACATGAAATCCAGATGAGTGTCACTTTAGATGCATATATACCAATGACTGGAAAGATATAGAGAATATTAGCATGGGCCCTGTGCAATGAAGACATGCAAATCTGTGAAATGTTCCACATAAAAAAAAATAAAACAAAATCCAGATGAATATGAATATTAACTATTGGGATTTGAATGTCAAATGTGCCCTTTCAGCTTATGAATTTGAATACGTGGTACCCAGATGATGGCACTGTTTGGGAGGGTTGTGGAACCTTTAAGAGGAAGTGGGTCACTGGGAGTTTTATAGCTTGGTCCCACTTCCTGCTCTCTCTGCTTCTTGACTGGTGACACAATCTGACCTGCTGGTCCTCCTCCTGACCCCGCCTTTCTCTTGTGCTTCCTGCTTCCTCCCACCCTGATGGAATGGTCCCCTGACCTGTAAGCTAAATAAACCCTTCCTCCTTTAAACTGTCTCTTGTCAGCACTAAATATATATATATAACACACACACTAGCCTACATCCAGATCCAGAGGAAGAAGAGCCCGTTCCTTCCTCCCCTGCAGGACCTTCTTGGGATAGTGTGGGGTCCATCCTCAGTGAAGAAGTCACTACCAACTTTTGTTACCTCAATAAGAAGGGGGGCCATGATCAGTGCCTCAAGGGATCTTGGTGAACCCCAGGCCAGCCGCTGTCTTTGGGGTTGCTATCATGTCACCTCCCCTGCAAGAAGCTCAGCATCTCCCACCAGAGATGGTGACCAGCCCTATCTGTACCACAAAATTGATTTTAGCAAAAACCATGAGGTAAGTAAACTGAATTTATTTCACCTGTGAATTAGAGCATTGCCTTATCAAACTAAAACAGGACATCATTCACTGAGCACTTTTCTGTCATTTATTTCTTACTGGCTGCTTAAACACAGGCCGTATGTAAGCACTGATGTTGGTGACACAGATAACAAATCCCAACTTTTCCTAACCATTTAAACCTTCCTCTTGAGCAGCTCCCACAGAGCTGATCACACACACACTGAGGGCTGATGCACAACTGAGAGGGCTGTGAATCTGCTGCTAACAAAGCACGGGAGTTCCTGAAAGACAGTTAGAAATGGTGGTTTCCAGGCTCAAAGGGGGAAAGTGGGGGTGCCAGCCAAAGGGCACACATTTCTGTCACAGATGAAGAAAGTCTCAGAGATCTGTTGTCTGGGGTGCTGACTGTAATTAATAAGATATTGTGCTTGCAAATCACTAAGAAAGCAGACCTCCAATGTTCTTACCACAAAAATGACAAGTACACATAGTATGAAATATTAATTAGCTTCAGTCAATCATTCCAGAGCATACAGTATAAATATATCAAAGCAAAGTCATCAAACATTATGTTGCATACCATAAACAAAGACAATCTTCCAATTAGAATAAATAAAGACAAATCAAAATATAAATAAGGATGATTTGTGAAATGTTGTTTAACTACATACACAGAAATGATAAGGTAATGTAATGTATTAGATGGTGAGCTAGATTCAACTGTAATGTGTATATATGTCAAAATATTATGTTGTCTATCATAAATATAATTTTATACTATCAAGTTTGAAAAATAAATAACTTTGGAAAATGTCCACATATATGCAATTAAACTTAGATGTAATTGAATATTTTTTCCACAAAGCATCATTCTAACACTGATATTGTTTAGAACTACAGACACACAAAGACACTATAAGCAGACTAAGGGTCAGTTATTCCTATGGTTGATTCTAAAATTGTCTACACAGAACCTTTATGATTGTGTAGAGTTCCAACATCTACCTCCCATCACACTGAAAAACTAATATACCATAAACATAACTTGAAACGTCTTGTCCAGCCTAGCTCCTGCCATCACTGGAACCTCTTTGGTGGCCAAGGAAGGTGGCCACTTCCTTCAGGCCAACAGGGGTACCTCAAAGTGTTGAGCTGGAGGGAGCAAACAACCCCATCATGCAAATACAGTGAAGCTGTCATACCCAACCTCTCAAGTGACACTCTCTCTCTCTCTCTCTCTCTCTCTCTCTCTCTCTCTCTCTCTCTCTCTCTCTCTCTCATACACACACACACACACACACACACACACACTGGTGAGATGATAAATGGCTAGCTAGACTGCTGGGAACCTTTTACTTACCACATCTCTTTTCAAAGTGATTGTCTTCTCTTTGTTTAATAAATTGTCATATTTCTGCATCAGTGACACAGTCTCACATGAGCTGGAATCTCTCTAGATGTCTGTGCCTTCAAACAACCTCGAAGGTTTTTTAGTGAAAAGGTATCTTGGTGAATGGAAGGCCAAAGAATGCCACAAAATCACACCATGCAACAGACTTCATGCAAGAGATTTATTGACTGCCTCTAAGTCAGGATGGAAAAAGATATCAGGCCATGATGGTCTGGCCTTTATAGGACACATGGAGCATGTTCCTAGGAAAAATATGTAACCATAGCGATGATGGAAATGTCATATTGGCTGTTAGTGATGACTGCTCCCAAAGTTGAGTTACTGAAGGTGGGTTGAGGGATGGGGGAGCACCTGCTTCTGAAATGTGGACAGTTCACAGTTGACCAACACAGAGGATCTTGAAGGTTAACAACCTGAACCAAAAAAATACTCAAGACTAGTACACATTGGTGGGGTAATAGTTCACTACTTTTCAAAATATAAAAATAACTTTAGCTTCTGAAAAAAATTACAGAACCCACTTCTAAGGAGTCCAATGCATATAAAAGAAGTAGAGATAAAAGCAACATTCTGAAATGCCATTATCTGTGATACAATCAGAAGCATTTGGGTTTTCATGGAAACAGAATCCTGTACTTTTCAATATAAAGTATTAAATATAATTTGTCTGGATTCAATGAAAGAAAAATAAACAGAAGTGGAATCTATGAGATCATTTAACCTTCATGTAAATGTTTCTTCCTTCCATGAGATGTTTTCCAACCAAAGGCCCCTCTAAAATTAAGGAAAGCTGCTGAATAAAACATTGTGAGTAGGGAGTCATTATCTCTGATTAAATGCACAATACCGTTTTAGACAGTGCCAGCCAATCGCCTGCAGAGACAGCTAAATGCATTAGCAAGTTCATTCTTCCTATTTGCATTAATATCTTGTAACCATAATTCTCAATGCCATTTAGCATTTGTTGCCTAAGTAGCTATGCACAAGGCTACACCACCAGGGCAGAGTCTTCATCTCCACAGTCCTCATTTGTCCTCAGCTCTGATCTTTGTCACCTAGTAATTCGCTGCAGAAGGCTATACCAAGGCTGTGGGCAAGCCTGACTGTTTCCTTTCTCTTTGGAAGCAGGATGGATCGTCTTCACTACAGCACACCCCACGTGGCAGTGCAGGGTCTCACCCTGAGAAAGACCTCCCACTTGGGTTAACGTTCAAATGTTTCTGTCTTGAAACTCCCAATTTTTTTTTTAGCCAACAGCATCTTGTTCTCATTTTGCTTTAGACCCACAAATTATGGGGCTACTTTTGGTTAGGAGATGTTTGGACATAGCAGTTCTCTGTCACTCTTTCCGTCAGAACACAGTGCAAATACCTTCTGGAATTCCACATTACCAAGATAAATCAGAGGTCAGCCAGATGCCCCTCCCTGTTTTTGTCATTTGAGATTGCTGCCTGGTGCCTGCAGCAATCCTTTATTGTCCAAATGCAACCACTTAACCAGAACACATTTGTGTCCAGCATTCTGTATCATGGGTTTTGAGATCAAATATGTCCCTACATCAACCTGCCAATGTGTCTCAGAGAATTGTGTTTCTGTAATATATTTAGGAACTTTTGCTTTAGGAAAGAAAGAGGCTGACCAATTTCCATGTGTTCTGTATTAGCTGCTTTCTTCCTTGGACCTCAAATCTCCATCCTCAGGAGTTCAAAACCTCTTCCTCCAGAGCAAGCAATGAGATCTCTTAGAAAAGCAAAACAGAACCCCAACCCCAAGTCCCTGTCCAGTTAATTTATGGTAGAATTCCTTTAAAAAGGGCTGTGCATTATTACTGCTCTGGCTACTACGGAGTGCTGGTGGCTTCCCGCTATTCCTAATCTCTTGGCTCAGCAATAGCCATCTGTCATTTCAAGTCTCATATCACACATGGAACCAATTTCTACTCTAAATTGCCCCTCCACTTCTGCTTTAAATAATTAGAGTGGTTCTCTTTCTTTGGCTGCCTCTTGCCTAACACAGGCAATCATCTCAGCACTGGCAATCGCTTTGCACATACTGTTTACATGATTTAAATCCTCTGTCTTTTCTGAAGCTTTGACTGCCTATCAGTTGCCCCAAAAGAGGAAAGTCTCTCGGCATATCAACTTATCTGTCAATTGTTCCTTATATTCTGTCATTTTAAAATACTTTAATACTTACTAATGTATTATTCAAAACATGAGATTAAAAGAGTTGCTCCTAAAACTCCAAGCCCATTACTACATAGGGAATGGCAGGATCTTTTCCAAGTTTGAATGGCCTGAGGCTCCAGAAGAAAGTGTGGTTTGGGTCTGCACACATCCTTTCTGTGCGGACTTGTCGTCCCCCCCCCCCCCCCCCCGTGTCTCTGCCCTTCTCATCCTGTCTGCTTTTTCTTCCAAATATTGCTCCATTTTTCTGGTTCTCTGGTTTCACACTTCATTTTCCCAGTAAGGGGCAAACATATTCTTTTTCATGGTGTATGTTTGTGCATGTGAATATATTTGGCATGCACACACAAAGATTTCTGTGAAATGTGTAAAGTGACTTTCTAGTTTCTCTGTTCCTTTGTCTGTTTTTATGCTATGGAACTTTCTGTTTTAGAGCACTCACTGGCAAAGTCTTCAGGCTTAGACTTTGGAGAAGTCATTCCTTTATGATTTTTTTCATTTTAGGTTACTATTCATAAGCTTTCTACTTCTTTCATTTAATAATTCATAGTTCATATACTATAACATAGTATAATAATTTCATAGTTTGTATGGTATAATAATTTCATAGAATTGAATCTTTATCAAGATTTTTCAGATTTTCATTGCTGTTATCCTAATTTAATTTCAAGTGTGAGATTCTTTCTGCATTTACTCCATATGTTTCTGCATAAGTAAAGAGAACCCATGCTTTGTCCATTTCAGTGCTTGTTATACTTTATTACAAACATTAACTTTATAACGTGCATATTTTTACTCTGAACATATTACTAAAACATGCTTATGTTATGTTCCACGTGAAACTGCAAGATGCGGAAAGGAAAAGATGGCGCTCCTTTGCCGCCCCCTTTCCGTCCTGAAGATAAGACTGTGGCCTGGGGTTGTCCTACTCAAGTCGTCTTCTCATCTGTGAAGACACAAACACACAAATCCAGGTGGCTAGGTTTACTTTCTGCTTTTATGAAGAATGGACACACTCTGCTGGCTGCTCTTTAACTTCTAGTTTTCAACATCAAGGCAACTGAACTTCCCAAGAAATTAATATGCACACATTTATTTTATTCTACCTAGAAACTGCATGGTGCTTTACTAAGTGTTTATGTCACAAACATTCTTTTTTTTTTTTTTTTTACTATTGAAGGACCTTAGAATTTCCATTTCTAATATTATAAACAAAATCTGCACAAAGGTTATCCTGTGTGGTTTTAAATCTATATTACACAATCCATCCTAGAATATTGCCAGGAATCTCCATTTTTCTCATTAATATTTACGACCAGATTACTTGAACAGCAATTGAAACTTTCTCCAATGGTGTAAAATAATGACCCTTCTCACATATCCCCTTCAGTAGTAACTATCACCAATAATTTTTAATTGGTACCAATCAGGAGTGGAAATGTTATTCGGTATTTAAATACACATTACTGTAACTACTAATGACGCTGACCTTGCTATTTGTAGGACCCATCACATTGCCTCTCTCATGAATGTTCTGGCCCCATTCATCAGTTCTTTGGCTCAGGGTAGGGCCTACCACTACTCGATACGCTTGGCACAGTGAGCATTCTCTCATTTTGCTTCTTACAGTCATGAAGTACTTACCAAGGGCCAGATACTTTAAAGATTTGGGGATTCATCCATGAACAAAGCACAAGCTGTGTTCTCAAGAGCATATTCCAGAGGCAACGGACAGGAATACTAATGTAGTGGAACTTCAGGCACAGGACACTGGGAACTATCAAGACATAGAAATACAGAAAACAGCAGGGGTGGAGGATCTCAAAGGGGCTGCCCAGACAGCCTGACAGAAGAAAAAAAAATGGGAGGTATTTCCAAATGATGTGATGGTGAAAATCATAACAATATTTACAGTGTCCATACAAAGGAGGTGCAAATACTGAGGAATAAATTAGTATATTTGAAGAACATCAAAACATTCAATGTGAAGCCACAGAAACAGCAGGAGCTAGGAAAGAGGGCCAGCAGGTGGGCAGGATGACTGTGGGAGAGAACCTGCAAAAACAAAAGTATGCACAGAAATGTCAGGAGGGAAGCCATTACTCTATATGCTAATTTAAGAATAAAAATGACCGTGACAGCAAGAAAAAGAAGTGCACTGAGGTTGATCCAGTATCAGAAGAGGAATGAGGAGAACGATGGAAAAATGGTGAAGCCAGGCTACAGGATTTTTAGGTCATGGTAAAAAGATCAGATTTCATTGTATATAAGACCGATATGTAGAAGAGTGAGATGGTCTTCTGTATTTTATTTTGATTGGGTAGTATGTGGAGGACACCAACCATCAGGTGAGATGTGAATTGAGCTTAATGAGAAGCTCATGGCTCATTAGGTTACCCAAGCAATAGGATCTTGGCAGCTGGACCCTGGATGTAGCTCAGGGGTAGAGTATGTGCTTACCATACAGAAGGACCTGTACCACCAAAAGGAAACAAAATAGAAGAAATATCTGACAAATAAATGTTGATATGGGGTAGAGAAGGATACCATATGGTTAAGCAGAAACTAGAACTTGGAACAAAGTGAAGCAACTTTTCTGGGTTGGACATAGAAGGTAAGATTTTTTACAGCAGTCAGGTAGGTGTTGGGTTTGGGGTTTAGACAAAAGCTTGTGTTAGGGACCAAAATGAATGTCACTGGTAGAATAGAAAAGAATGGACATCAAAAGTCTTCTTGAACTTGCTGAGATTGGGATGCCATAGGAAGGTGCCAGCTGGTAGTTGGAAGGGTGAATTTGTCTCAGGGAACAGCAAAGGTGTAAGCATTCAGTTGGAACTGTAGAAGTATGGAAAACATTTGGTGCCATGGGATCACAAGAGTGCACCTGAGGATATAGAGACCACTGAGAGAATGAGTTCCTGGGCTCTCCAAGCTAGAGAAATGAAGACATGGATGTGGCTGAGAAAGGTCAGTCAGTGACAGAAGAAAGACAGTAGGAGAGAGTCACGCTTAGAAAGAATCCAGATTCTCAGAATATTCCGAGTATGAAAGTGAGGTGAGCTCCAATAACTACAATATTGATTTAAGACATACCTTCTGGGAGATTGTTCACATTCTGACTATAAGACTTGTTTTGCCATAAACAGAAGAAATTACTAACTAAAATATTTTCACTTCAGGGTTCTTGAGTTTCCTAATCTCTATAAGAAGTTCTCTCCTAACCAATGCTACATAAATATGTGCAGTTTTTCTAGTACTTCTGTTTATTTTATTTTCATGTCCCAATGGTAGATCTTCACAGCTATTTCCTGGAGGTCCAGTGTTGACTCTTTTAGATGGTGAGCCTGTTAAGGCAGCACCAGGAACAAAGTCTCTTCCTCACAGAGTTACGATGTACAGCTATAGCATGAGTTACTGCGCAGGTAACTGGAAGGTCAGTGTCAGCAGTGAGTGCTAAACAAAGTGCTCCTCAACAAAAGCATCAGTGGGAAAGGTATGCATTGGTCATGGGAAAGGTACGCATTGATCATGGGAAAGGTATGCATTGATCATGGGAAAGGTATGCATTGGTCATGGGAAAGGTATGCATTGGTCATGGAAAAGGTATGCATTGGTCATGGGAAAGGTATGCATTGATCATGGGAAAGGTATGCATTGATCAGTTGACGAGTTTGTTGTGAGAGCAGAGAGGCTCACAGGAATCCAAGGCTGCGTTTCCCTAAGGAACAAAGACATGGTAGTTGTTATTTCATTGTCCACCCCGACCAACATTATGAACCATCACTAATGTGGATAATAATAATTGACTATTTCAGGAAGGAGAACATTTTAGGAGCTTTTTTTTTATAGCTAGATCCACAGACAATATATAAAATGTGGTTAATTACTTTCTCTGTCTTTCTCTCTCTCTCTCTCTCTCTCTCTCTCTCTCTCTCTCTCTCTCTCTCTCTCACACACACACACACACACACAAACACACACATACACACACACATTCATAATCAAGTTCGTGCTTTAATTGTAGGGGCCAGTGTTCTCATTATATGATTCTTCTGCTTCCCTAAGCATGAAGGTATCTGTATTTTCAATTCCTTGATATAAACACAAGTCAAGGATGAGATAACCAAGGAGATTCAAGGAGACTTTCCAGAAGGAGGTTGAAATAAGAAATTAAATATAAGAATAATTTTACTTAAGTTAATTTTTCTGTATTATAATATATTATTGTAATGACAATTTAAAATAAAAAATTCTCTACAGTAGCCAGACAGGACTAGATGAGTGTCTCAGGGTCGTTGCACAGGGATGATTGTGCCTGAAGATCTGCTACTTCAGACCATGTTTTCTAAGAACTATTTTGTTCACTGGTAGAAATTCCTGAAAAATAGTAATAAGCCTTTCATTCCTGTATCTCCAGACTTTCAGGAAGGCCCTACCTCCATTCCCTGGACACTCTCCCTCTCTGGGTGGGACCCTGGCCCCCCAGTTCTTTCCCTTTTCCCCTCTCAGCCTTTCCTCCTAGCCCGTTTCCATTTCCTTGTGCCACATGCCAACCCACAGAACACTGTATCGGGAGCCCAGCGCCACCACTCTTGCCTAGGATCCAGAATGGCCAACAGCAAGGAAAGAATGGAGCACTCACCCAAGACAAGACTGGAGATCGACACCAAGAAACGCCTCAAACGTCACAATTCCAGAATCCTAGGTCCCAGTGCAAAAAAAAACCGCAAACGTGAACAGCCCCTCCAGAAGCTAGCAACCCCTGTGCAATAGGCCCTGAGAAATGAAATTCAGTAGAAACATAAGACAAGGACTTCAAAATAACAATTATGAGTATGTTCAAGAATCTTAATGAAGATATGAATAAATGCCTTAATGAAGACCATGAGAAGATAGTTCAGTGAAATAACTAGAAAAAAAATCAAGATGTGAAGTGGAAATCAAATACTAAAGAAAACCCAAACTGAATAAAACTGGAAATGAAACACTCAGCATGTCAAACAGAAACCTCAGACGTAAGTCTCACTAACAGATTATAAGACAGGAAAGAGAGCTTTAGGACTTGAAAATAAGGTAAAAGAAACGGATATCTCGGTCTAAGAAAACATTAAACCTAAAAAAAAAAAAAAAAAAAAAAAAAAAAAAAAAAAAAAAAAAAAAAATCCAGGCACAAAACATCCAGAAAATCTGGGACACCGTGAAAAGCCCAAACCTGTGAATAATAATAATAGGGACAGAGAAAGGATGTAAACCCCAGGTCAATGGCACACAGAATATTTTTATCAAAATGTTAGAAGGAATTTTCCTCAGCCTAAAGATGGATGTGCCTATCAAAGTGCAAGAACTATATGGAACCAAACAGAATGGACCAGAAAGGAAATTTCCTACAACACATAATGATCAAAACACAAAATGTACAGAACAAAGTAAGAATATTAAAAGCTGCAAGGAAAAAGACTAAGTCACATATAAAGGCAGACCTAGTAGAATATCACCCGACATTTTAATGGAGATTCTCAAAACCAGAAGGGCATGGACAGATATTATATAAACTCTGAGAGACCACAGGTGCCAGCCTAGACTCTATACTCAGCCAAATCATATGGAGGTAGAAGGATCTTGGAGGAATTGGGGGAAATCAGTGTCTTAGTTAGGGTTTCTATTGCTCTGGCTGGTGATGGCAGCTCAGAGGAGAGCACAGCTACCCCAGAAACGATGAGTGCACTGTAGCTGGAGTTTCCTCTCCAGGTCCCGCCAAGCCCCGCAGTCCGACAGCCCACTTATAAAATAAACACACAGATGCTTACACTATTTACAAACTGTATGGCTGCAGCAGGCTTCTTGTTATCTAGTTCTTTTATCTTAAATTAACCCATTTCTATAAATCTATACCTTGCCATGTGGCTCGTGGCTTACCAGCATCTTCACATGCTGCTTTTATGGTGGCGGCTGCTAGTCTTTCTGCCTCAGCCTTCCACTTCCCTGAATTCTTCTCCTCCTTATCCCACCTATACTTCCTCCTGCCTGGCTACTGGCCAATCAGTGTTTTATTTATTAACCAATCAGAGCAACACATTTGACATACAGACCATCCCACAGCAGTGCACAATGCCCCTTGACTCTTCTGTGCCTTCTCCTGCTTGTTACTGTCATGTTTCTACTGTATTTGGAATGATGTGATTTCTACGTGAAAGGATCCCACTGTATCTAATATAGGGTGATTGTTTCATGGGAAAGTCCCACTCCTCACTGGGCAATTTACTTGCAGATCATAATGAAGATGATTTTATAGAGCAATGACACTCAGAGATGTGAGATTTGCCTAGGATGGAAAATGAAATCAAGGAAGTTTCATGCATTATAGACCCATGAATTCTGCCTGTGAAAAAACAGGCTGATGATTAAAGAAAGCAATTACATCCCTACACCCAAGGCTAGGCCTGAGTTACTTGATCATGTAGCTTAAAGAATTAATCACAAGTTTTGCTGTGTACTTTGAAAAAACAAAGTTATGAAAAGAAATTAGATGACCCTAATGTGTGTAAAGAAAAAAAGAAACTAGATGGTTAGCTCGACCACTTGAGTAAAGTTTTGTAGAGTGAAAACAGGATAGGAATCTGCTACACCAAAGCCACAGACAGAGGCTGCCAAACAAAGGAACTGGCCGAAATAGACTTGGCTTGCTTGAAACTTCATTAATCAATAATAAAAGAATCATTACTCTGGGGTGAAGACGTTATGGTGGGAAAATTAATACAAAGAAAAATGTGTAACTACTTGTGGGCTTCTAAGAAAAACGTGTAACTTGTGATCATAACGTGATTTCTTCCTGTATAAAGATGTTAATTTTTTTTAGAAAGTATGTAACTTGTCACTGTGTTTCCTACTTGTGTAGAGATTTCTATCTTAGCTGGTATGGAAGGGGTAAGAGGAAAACACAGAAGAGAAGAAGAATGAAGTCTGCCCCTCCGATGATAAGTCTCCTGTGTGTTTATGCAGCCATGAACTCCACATCTCCTCCCCAGGTTCTCTGACCTACTGGAGCTGGACTCTGGCATCTGATGAAACACCATGACCAAAGAGCAAGCCAAAGAGGAAGAAGTTTATTTGGCTTACCCTTCAGCACTGCTGTTCACCACTGAAGGAAATCAGGGCAGAAACGCAAACTTTAGGGCAGGAACCTGGAGGCAAGAGCTGATGGAGAGGCCATGGAGAGTGCAGCTTACTGGCGGGCTTGCTTCCCATGGCTTGCTCAGCCTGCTTTCTTATTGAACCCAGGACCACAAATCTCGGGGTGGCACCACCTACCATGGGCCGGGCCCTTCCTTGTTGATTACTAATTGAGAAAATGCCTTACAGCTGGATTTCATGGAGGCGTTTCCTCAGCTGAGGCTCCTCCCTCCCTGGTGACTCTACCTTGTGTCAAGCGGACACACACAGATAGTCAGTATAATCATTAACGACACAATTCCTCTCTCCAAATTTCCCTACTTACTCAGTTCACTGTAGCCATGTTGCTCGTCCCATGCTTTCTTTTTGTGTGCCTTGTCATGTTCTGTGCTTTGGGCTGGGGACAAATCCTAAGAGTTATGTGACCTAGGAGATAACATAATCCAACTCCTCAAAGCTTAGCTTCCTCATCTGAAAAATGGGGATGATAATGACACTTGCTGCCAGGTTTCTGCAACCGTCAGGTGATATTCATCAGCAAAGCATACTCCCTTGCCACAGGTTATGGCTGTATTTGTGGGATTGATAAGGACAACTCATTAGGTTGTCTGTAAAATAAACCCTGGGGATAAGTGTCACCTGGCAGGAAACTGAAGAACACAGATGAATGGCATGCAACAGAGTGTATGATCCATACTATGAGAAAACACTATTTTGTGGAATTGTTATTTCAGAGGTATTTATATACTATGAAGTTTCAGGCAATAAATTTCTAACAGGGAATAAAATAGTTTGGAAAAGTTGAGATAGCATCAGTTTAAATTGTACACTCATCGTGAAATCAATCCAATTTATCCCCAAACTAGCAATGAACCCCCCTCCCTCACCTGTCACTTCTCCCTTTGGCCACATTCTGTGCCATGTTAGAACCATTTTGGAATTATCTCCTTTGTGCAGCAAATTCAAACCTCTGTGTATCCAGGGCACATACTGTCTTTCTCTGAACACTTGGCAGGCCTCTCAGCATATTCATTTGCATCCTGCAGATACTAAATCCCTATTTTATTATTAGATCTCTAAATTTTACTCATATCTACTTCTGGAAACGTTGTCTGATAAAGCTTTTCCTGGGGAGACACAATACACATGTCTAAGTACAGATATCACTTAAGTCTAACTGGTAAACCAAAGAGTTTTATTGAAGTTACTTACAGGAATGTGGGTAAGGGATTACTTATGGGAGCAGAAATGACAGAGAGCTGCATCATCAAGGCCCACCTCAGAATGGATGACAGCTCACAAGAGCTGGGAACCTGGGGCACACTGCACAGCCTGCAGGCAGCTCATCAGGTTAGAGACCGTCCTTTCCGAGTGACTCAGTTCGATTACACCCCTTCCAGGCAGCTCAGCCGTTTCTCAGAGACTTCTTTGCAGTTTATATCTGTTTGCTGAGACTCAGGGACTCACAGCATTTATTGCTTGCTATGGGTGGGAGGAGCCTAAGAGTCTGGTCAGTTTCAGGGACTTCCTGAAGCTGTTTTGATTTGTATACATACCTGTTTAAGGAGCTTCCCTGTAGGATGAAGTGTTTCAATCTCAGAGGAAATTGTTACACATCACACAACTGGAAATGATAAATTAACAAGGGAATCCTGGAAGACATAGAGGCAAATATTCAGGAAGTTACTTGAATAGGAGAAAAAAATGTTTATTTCTGTCAATGAAGAAATTCTACCCACTTTGATATGACTGAAGCATTTCTCTTCAAAACTATACATTTAGTACTTTCTAGGGCTTCATTGGTAAGTTTAGGATCATATAAATTCTGCAAAGGTATAGAATCCATTTGTGTATCCATTCTTTTTTGTATGGACACAAGCTTTCCATTTATTATTATTATTATTACTATTATTATTATTATTCAGATTTCCTGGGTAATTTTTAAATTTAAATTTTACTGTATTATTCATGGATTTCATGTAATAAGTATATTTCTTATTCATTTTTTATCTCCCAACTCCTTCCACATCCTCTCCTTCATCCTTATCCACCCACCTTCATTGCTGCAGGCTGCAGGAATATATCATAAGAACTCAGCTGGTTATGGCAAAGTCACTACCTGGAGGGATCAGGGAATTCCTCCAGAGGAAGCCAAATTCCAAGGAGCTTTTGGTGTTATTTGGCTTGTTATATATCAGCTGTATTCTGTTATGAAAATCATGTGTGCCTTCATAGTTTTCCCAATTGATTTTTCCCTAAGAAGAGCTAACAGTGTGGACTGATCACTCTCTGGACATACACATTAAAGGTATTTGGAGAACAGCCTCAGGAAAGGCTTTCTCTGGAATTAGATATCTCCCTAAGCCACTTTCAAGGACTAGCAGTAATAACAGTCCACATGCAAGTCTCCTGATTTAAGGTAAATTCCACAAGGAGACACCGCCTAGGTCAGGTGGACATTAAGTAATAGCTTTACACAATTTAGCTCTGACCCTCCCTTCTTACAACCTTACTAACTTTATAGACTTCTAACTCCTTACCTAACGACTTCTAGGAATGTAGACTGAGCACATAGATCCCCTTTTTGATATACTAACCAGTCATTAGCACTCAGTTGACCTCCTCTTTTACCACTCCCAGTTTGGGTTGTAAAAGAAAGCCTGGTGGTCACTGCCTGAGGAAAATGCTTACCTGCCTTTATGACCCTGTAGAATTCAAGCCTGGTGATCTTGCTTGACCAGGGGCTTGCTATTGCTTGGGTTTATAACTAGATTCCTGAGAGACCTGGAGGGAACGTGGAGGACTTAGGGACGGAGAACAGAGAGGGATAAAGAGGATTTTGACCAGAGAGTACGTGTGGATGAGATGGAAGATGAGGAAGAGTCAGATGGGGAAGTCCTAGCTGGGTAAGAATGAGATGAAAAAGACCTACATGAGGCAGAATTAAGATGAGAGAATTAAGATAGAACTTAGAGGGAAGAGTAGATAAATATAGAGAGAAATCACGCAAGAAAAGAGCTAGACATAAGAGCAGAATAGAAGCTATGTAGAGAGAGAACCATCACAGAATAATAAAGTGTATGAACTAAGGAGTTTCGTGTATGTAGATTCATTTCTTTTCTTCAAAGATTAATTATCAGCTAGTTGTAGATTCTTCCCGGACCCTGGGAGGGGACTATCGAGGGCCTGGACCCCCATAGTCTCCGATATTTCATGTTCCTTCTCTTTCTTTAAAAGAAAAAAAAAAGAGGAAAGAAATGTATTAAAAAGCCACTAAAAAACATGAAGTCTGATTTGTTTTGACTATCTGCTCCTGGGCACGGGGCCTGCCCTGGAATGTGGTTGTTATACCTAGATTCACTCCCCTAAAGAAAACAGGTCTCCCCTCTCCTATCAGGAAGTTATCCATGGCACGTTGTGTTTACTTCCCCTCCTTCGTACTGGGATTTAAACTTCCTGTTTCTAGTGAGTTGTTTTAGCGATAAGAAATTTTACCCACTGAGACAGGGAGACCGCTTGGTGGGTAAAGCACGCACTTTGGGAGCGTGAGACTCTGAACTGGATCCCAGCACCAATGTAAAGTCTGGGTCACATGTTTCTGTAACCCTAGTGCTGGAGGGCAGAGAGAGGCAGACCCTGGGGCCAACCAGACTAACCCAAAGTGTAAGCTACAAATTCAGCTAGAAACCCTGCTCCATAAAACAAGATGGACATCAACTGAGGAAGACGTGAAAATGTCAGCCAGGCCCTTCACATAAACCTGCAAAGGCAGCACACACGCACACGCACACGCACACGCACACGCACACACACACACAGAAAAATCACAAGTGTACGTCCATATCACTTTTATTGAAAATTAATTTCCCAACCTTGTTCCTCCCCCCTCAGCCTTCCCCCTTTCCTACTATTTTAAACCACTCAGCTTGAGTTAACAATGTCAATTCCCTCCTCCCCACCCCCCACCCCCAAGCGCACCCTCTGCTGGGTACTTCAGTGCAGAGAGTCCTGAGACTCAGACCATTAGGACATCATTTAGCCCTGATCTCTTGTGGCCTGCTCCCTTTAGTAAGCTTCTGCCAGGCTCTCTACGCAATAAATCAGCTGTCTACTCAGCACCTAACAGTTCCGGGAAAATGTGATCGCCATGCTGGTTCCTTTTGCTGGCTATAGAAACCCCATGGGTGGGGTTTGCCTCCCTGAGTTCGGTTTGGTTTTGGTCCTAAAACCACTGGCTAAGGGATGGGACGAGGAAAGACACTAGTTAGTTCTTCTTTGGGTTCTGCCACCTACTGGGTTCCCCTGGTGGTCAGAGCATCCATCATAATAAAGACACAGATGTATGGTGTGTTTGCTTGGAATTTTGTGCCTATGGTTTTGTTTTCAGTTCTGCCTTCAGAGTTGCTACCCACGCAAACTCCCAGGATAATCAGGGCGGACTTTGTAACCGTCAAGGCCACATACACACTGTGGTTATTTAAACAGCCACTGCCCTTCACCTTGACACTCATTCCCTCTCCTTTATACTAATTTCCACCCTTAAAGTGGATCCTTTCCCGGAGAAGAGGTACCAAAGCCCCAGAGAATGACTTCCAACCAGCCAAGAAGCGTGCGGACAAATTGCACACTCCTCTGTTTTCTCGGGGGCACAGTGTCACCTCTTCGTGGAAATGGCCTGACTCCATTTCAGTGGCTCTCCAAAGCTGCCCTTTCTGTCCTGCAGGCTAATCAGCTTTAAGAAAAGTGGTCTAGGTCAGATACTAATTCAAGACTGAACTTTCCCTGCAGCAATTAGATGGAGTAAGGGAAGCATGCTTTTGGCAGGTAAAAGGAATAGATTCCTGGTTTTTTTCCCCTTCCAATATGAGATCTAAAAGCCTGAAACATTAATCTCTTCCAATACCACTCCCCCTTTGCCTTAATTGAGCACTTATCTTATGGGCAAACAGTTTAGTGGTGAAATCAAATCACTAAAAGGTGACTCTGGAGAGGAGCATCTTTGGACAGTAGTGATCTTCTTAGCCATTATCCACTTAAAGCACACTTTTCTATTTTGGGATGCATTTTCGTTTCCTCTCACTTCCCATCAGGCTTCTGTTTGACTTGTTGCTGTAGCCGCCTCTGGAACTCCTGAGCATGGTTGCCTGTGTTCCCTGATGTCTGTAACCACTCTGCTGGTAGATGAGCAGGCTATTGCTTCTCCACACAGTTCTCTGTGAGGTGGAAACAGCAGGTGGTGTCCATTTGCAATGGACTCCCCATGACCAGCAGGCAGCTCAAAGGGTAGCATTTGCCAATAAACCCAGTTTGTCATATACACAGGAAAAGGAGTTTCCAAACCACACCCTCTTCACAGTCAGTTGTAGAAAAAGCAGCTCCTTCTCCTGATGGCCATCCCTACCAGTCACCACACACACTTCTGCTTTCAGCTGATCAGACTCCTGCCTGACCTGGAACCTAGAATGGGGGGCAGGGTAAGTTAATAATGGAGGAATTTTTTTTTTTTTTTTACTTATTTTATTTATTTTGCAGATGGCTCTTTCTCTCATTTCCGGGCCTTTGGCACTTGAATGAACACTAGCCCACTCAACCATGTGGCTCTGGCAGGCCTTGCCCTTCTCTCCCGTCCCCTCTACCTTGCTAAAAACCATTAGATTACATTCCTAAAGCTAGTCATCAAGGCTTATTTCTTCATTTGGCCACTTCCTCCTCCTGAGGCTGACTACCAAAGTCCAGCTGTCAAAGTATTGAAGTTCAGCCACCAAATGCCCCCTTTGGCTCACCTAATTGACATATCCAGTTAAAATCAAACACCTCATCCTAACATGGGGCTTCTCCTTGTATCTTTATAAACCACCGTTTTCCTGTGTGCCGCGTCTGTCTCCCCTCTATCCATAGGTGGTCCTTCGTCATTTGGAGACAAATACTCCTTCCCCCTTTCTCTTGTCTGTTATGTGACATTTTGTTTGTTCTGACAAATAAAGCTTGCCTGTAAATAAGAGGGCAGAATTAACTATGGTGGTATTTTATTTGTACTGAAATGTGATTTTAATTGTATGTTAACAAATAAAGTTGTCCGGGGGTCAGAGCTATTAGAGCCATAGAAAGAGCGTGGCGGTGGTGGCGCACGCCTTTAATCCCATAGATCTCTGTGTGTTCAGGGATACAGCCAGCATTGGAGACATACGCCTTTAAGACCTGGAGGGCTGTACTTACAGGCAGTGACGAGGCAGTCATGTGTTTGGGTTTACAACCAATGAGAAGGCAGAACAGAAAGACTATATTAGAGACAAACACACAGGAAGTAGCTCTCTTTCGCAGAGGTAGGAGCACCGCAGGAAGGGTAAGGTTTTAGCTCTGAGCTCTGACCTCTTGGCTTTCTCTTTTACATTGGTTCTGTGTTTCTTATTTAATAAGACGGTTGGTTACATCTACAGTTAATCACTAGTTAACCATAGAAGCCAGGCAGTGGTGGCTCACACCTTTAGTCCCAGCACAGTCTAGAGGTGGAGACAGGAAGTGATTAGGTGGAGTATTGATAGGCTCTCCCCCGCCCCCAATTAGGTCTGAGTATTCACAGAGGTAGCAAGTCTCTAGTGGCTGCTGTTCTGCACCCAGTCCTGTGATTTTTAAAGCCCACTTGTGTGTATACCTTCAGGCTGGACCACTTTTTAATGAAAGGGCCAGATGTTCACCTGCTTGGATGTTTAATAGTATTTTCAACCTAACAAGTTAAGTCCAAAAATGAATAATTCCTAATCCTTCCACCCTTTGAGGCTGATTTTCTATGATTTTTATTTTAGCAAATTGTGGAGTCATCCTAATCACATTGTAGAAAACTCCAAGTCCATTCATCCCCAATTCATATCCCTTCTCTCATGCTTATAATTTCCTCTATTAAAAAAAATCTCTGGGCAGTGGTGGCGCATGCCTTTAATCCCAGCACTCGGGAGGCAGAGCCAGGCGGGTCTCTGTGAGTTCAAGGCCAGCCTGGGCTACAGAGTGAGTTCCAGGAAAGGCGTCAAAGCTACACAGAGAAACCCTGTCTCAAAAAAACAAAACAAAACATAATTCCATAATTTTCTGCTGAACCACTAGTGGGCCATGGTTTGTAATGAGAAAGAAAATGATAATGTAGAGTCATATAATTTAAATGATTTAAGTAATGCACATTATTAGAACTTTCTTTTTCCTACACTGAGGACTGAACACAAAGCCATGTGCTTACTAGGCACGCTCTCCCTCGTGCTCATCCGACCTTCCATGACGACTGTGCTTCCAGACTAATGAGAGAGCTGTGTGATGACTTTAGTTGCTAAGGGACAGAATTCCACAGCCATCTTACAGCTCAACCGATACGCACATCTCAGCAAAGGAACGGGTTCATATACGTTAAAACCTTCTATTTCACGCATGCAGAATTTAAGCTCTAGATGTTAACGTGAAAATGTTAAAACACACACACACACACACACACACATTGGGTTATACTTTTGAGGACACATTTTTCCTTGTCCTTTATCAATTATCATTTACTTGCCAGAATTTACCACAAATTAAGATTTACTGACAAGAAAGCTATAGAAATTTAGACTCTGAGACCAGGTTTACAAATTTCTCTTATTTTTTCACTACTTACAGCAATTCCTAGTATTTAAGCACTTATTTCTACAGCCTTTACAGTCTACTCTTCCCACATATCCTGCCCTTTAAATGATTGCTTGAATGTTCCAAACTCCGATACACACAAAACAAAGCATGTTGACATTGCTTGATGTATGGTGAAGGGAATGTACACAATTCATAGAAATAAAATGTAATGGTTTGTAGAAAATAAACATGTTTGTGTAACCAACAACCCATCAAAAATGAGGCCTTCCTGAACTCCTGATGCAAAAACTCCACAAAGTCCAGCCACAGTGTCTAGCTCTCCTAACTCCAAGCATCACAGACCAGTTCTATTTACTTTTTAACTTTAAATAAATGGAGGTATGTCTTACTCCATTTTTTTGTTTTATTTTCTCAAAGTGTTTCTGAGATTATCCAAGTGTGGTTTGGTGAGCATTCGCTTACTCATTGCCTTATTAATCCATTACCTGGATATCAACGCTTCTTCTGTCCATTTCACTGCCCATGGACACTGTGGCTGCTTCAAATTTACAATCACTATGAATATGATGTGAAAATCTTTGTGATTGTCTCAAACATAAGCGTATTTGGGAGTGGAATGCTGAGTCATGGAGCACACCTACGTTTAGCTTCTGTAGATACGATTGAAAACTATCACACTGGTTTATTCTCCCATGAGCACTTTATAAGAATTATGCCTTTATAAAATTTTACTAACATAATGCCAGGTTATCCTATTATAGCCATTCTGTGAGGTTTATAACAGGATCTTACTTGGGTTAGGGGATTTTGGAATGTGCACGTGCATATAGTACATATGTGCACCTGTGTACATGCATGCAGAGGCTAGAGGTTAACATTAAATGTCCTCCTCCATCACTTTTCTGACAGGATCTCTAGTTGAACCCAGAACTCATCAATTTGGCTAGTCTAGCTACCTAACTTGCCCCAGGAATCCCCATATCCATCTACTGAGTGTTGGGTTCTGAGGATTCAAACTCTGACTCTCCCTGTCTTGTGGGAAACCCTTAATATGATAAGCCATGTCCTTAACCTTTATTTTAGTTTCAGCTAGTAGTTTCCTGGTGACTGACGGTGCTCACTAGCTTTCCACTTTCATTTATTTATTGGTCTTTAGGATATTGTGTGGGTGGTGTGGGGGTGTGATTGTAAATATGTGAGTGAGTCTATGGGTGAATGTATGTGTGTGTGTGTTGTGTATGTATGAGTGTTTATGTGTAATACATTTCTAATTTTGCATTGATATTTTATTTAGCATGTGTTTATATTCCTTATAAACATGTAGATGTGATTGAAATATTCTGGATGTGAGTTCGTTGTCGATGAAAATATTGCAGTTTTCTCATTGAGGCTTGTCTTTTCACTCTCTAAATGATCTCTTTAGATGAGGAGAATTTTGCAGTTTACTAATGATTTCCTTATAAACTGTGCTCTGTGTGTGTGTGTGTGTGTGTGTGTGTGTGTGTGTGTGTGTGTGTGTGTTGTTGTTGTTGAGAACCCCTTGCCTGCTTTGGGATCAGTATTTATTCAGTCTGAAATTGGCTCATTGATTTTTGACTGTGTGGCATGTAAGCCAACTCTCTCTGGGACAATATTCTGTGTGTAGGGCATCTAAAGGTGAGCGCCCTAAGCATTCATGTATTGGAAAACTATGCCAATAGATTCTAAAACTATTTTTTATTTATTCTTCTCACGCATATTATACCCCACCACAGTTTCCTTCCCACCCCTGATCCACCTTTTCTTTCCCTTCAGGAAAGCTCAGGCCTCCCAGGGATATCGACCAAACACTGCATATCAAATTACACCCCAGTAAGGCTGGATGAGGCGTCCCATAGGAGGAAAAGGTCCCCAAAACAAGCAAAAAGAGTCAGGACAGCCCCACCCCCACTGTTAGGAGTCCCACAAGAACACCAAGCTACACAACCATAACATATACTCAGAAGGCCTAGGTCAGACCCATGCAGGCTCCCTGACTGTCGGTTGGGTGTCTATGAGCCCAGATTAGCTGATTCTGTGGGTTTTCTTGTGATATCCTTGACTCTCTGGCCCCTTCCTTTCTCTCTTCTGAAGAATTCCCTGAGCTCTGCTTCATGTTTGGCTGTGAGTCTCTGCATCTGTTCCCATCAGTTGTTAGATGAAGCCTATCTGATAACAATTATCCTGGGCTCCAGTCTACAAGTATAACAGAATATCATTAAGAATTATTTCAAACCAGGCGGTGGCGCAGGCCTTTAATCCCAGCACTTGGGAGGCAGAGCCAAGCAGATTTCTGTGAGTTTGAGGCCAGCCTGGTCTACAGAGCAAGATCCAGGACAGCCGTGGCTACACAGAGAAACCCTGTCTCAAAAAACAAAACAAATAACAACAAAAACAAAAAAGAACAAAACAAAACAAAAGAATTACTTCATTAATGTTTCTTTTGTTTGTTTTTTGTTTTGTTTTTTCCCATGGTATTTGGTTCTAGCCTAGGTATCTGAACTATGCTGCCTCTGATTCCTGGCCCTCCAGGTAGTGTCAGAGGTGGGCTCCCTTTCATGGTATGGGTCTCAAGCTGAACCAGTCATTGGTTGATCATTCCCACAATTGCTCTGCTGGAAGCCATGCCTGGTTACAGGAGATGGCAAGTTCAGCTGCAATATCTACCATTGCTAGGAATCTTAGCTAGGTTCACCCCTACAGATACCTGGGAGTTTCCATTGCACTGAGCTTCTAGCTCATCCCAGAGATGCTCCCCAATTCCAATTGTTCTCCTGGTGCTCTCTGCCTCCATTCTCCTCTAATCTGATCCCTCCTGTTCCTGTCTCCATCTGCCCCCAGTCTACCATGATATTTATTCTGTTACCACTTCCCGGGGAGATTCATGTGTTTCTCCCCCTTGTGTTGTTTTTATCTAAATTTATGTCTTATCATTTTTATCAATAAAGATTCAGGAGTCAGAGGCTGGGATGAAAACCTGCTAGCTCAGAGAAGTTGAGGAGCAAGTAATTGACCTTCCTCCTAGAGGTATCTCAGAAAGAGACTTCTTTTTCTTCCATTCCAATCCAAAGGAGGCCATCAAACTCTAAGTTGCTCCCTTCTATTTCCTGTGAGTTTCTCTATCCATCTTCCTGACTTCCTCTTTACCCTCTATGGTACTTTCTGTCAACTAGCTGCCAGCTCTGCCTCCTGACCTCAGGTTTTTATTTAATTAGCACAATCTCAGGTTTCACAGTGTGATCAAATGTCCCACAACATTTCCCCCTTTTCATCTAAATAAAAAAGAAAGGTTTTTAACTTTAACACAGTAAAACTATATACAATAAGAACAATTATCATGTAGGAATTACACTCACAATGTCCAGTTCTTTTGTATTTGCTGAATTAGTAACAAGGAAAACTGTAAATCTATAACTATTTAGTCTTCATCCCTACCAGGGACCAAAGAAGGATAAAACATTGCCTAAGTAAACAGGAAGTACAGAGCAAGCAACTTCCAAAACCATAGAAATGGCAGAGTCAGCTGGCTGACTGGACAGTCACTCATGGTTCCTCTGCAACATTGAAGCATCCATCTTTGGCCTATGGGCCTAGAATATCTGATAGACTTTTCTGTGAAGCAGGAATTTTGAAGGATTGGCCTAGCTTGTCTTGGAAAAGTTCTGCAGTTGACTTCCTTTGTGTCCTGCTTGTCCAATTTGGACAGCATACTGTCAGCAATCGAGGCAAGAGCAGTTTCTTACCCAGTGGCTAGCTTTGTCACATTTAAAGCAAACTCTGCATGGAGCTTCTTTGAACCCCATCATCTTCTCTAGTAGACTGTGCTGCCAGGAGCAGATGTATCTCACTGTCATAAAAAGCCTCACGTTATTAAAACATCTTAATGTTATATTCTGCAGATCTCTAAAGTGTTTGAAGACCACCCATCTATCTAAAATATATGAGGTTAAATAAAGCTTATTTCTGTCCACATCTGAACCCTTACTACAAGTGATTGTTATCTTAATTATCTTAAACAGTTTGTAATAGGAGCTTTATAACTTTACATCACAATTTTAAATGAATCACATAGGTATAATACATTGTTTTAACAAAAATAACCTAAAATTTGTATCAATATACAAAATTCCATACTAATGTGAAATATTTGAGACTAATAGTTGCTTTTTTGTGTAATAGTATATTCAATAACCTACCCTTTTAGCCTATCATTCTTTTTTTTTTTCACTTATAAACTGTATGGCCGGGGCAGGCTTCTTGCTAACTGTTCTTTTATCTTAAATTAACCCATTTTTTATAAATCTATACCTTGCCACGTGGCTGGTGGCTTACCAGAGTCTTTACATGCTGCTTGTCCTGGCGGTGGCTGCAGTGTCTCCCTCCTCAGCCTTCTGCTTCCCAGAATTCTCCTCTCTCCTTGTCCCACCTACTTCCTGCCTGGCAACATCCTTCCTGCCTGGTCACTGGCCATCAGTGTTTTATTTATATAGAGCAATATCCACAGCACTTCCCCTTTTTTTCTTTTTTTTTTTAAAAAGGAAGGTTTTAACTTTAACATGGTAAAATTACATATAACAAAACAATTACCGAGCAAGAATTATAGTTACAATATTAAAGAAGATGTCCTATCTATCTTATACTTGTGAGTTTAAGGTTTTATATCTAACTTATCTTTTATCATAACTATTACAACTATCTAGTCTTTAACCACATCAAAGACCTGAGAAGGAACATAATGGTACCTGAGAAATGGTAGATGGGTGCAAGCAACTTTCGGGAATCTTGCAAGAGTAGACCAAGACAGCTGGCAGCCTGGACAGTCACCTAATGTTTCTCAGCATTGTTGGTGCATTCAAATTGGCTACAGGCCTAGAGTATCTGACAGACCATTTTCAGAAGCAGGAATTCTAAGATACCATCTTACCCTGTCTTGGTAGAGTACAGTGGTTGCTTTCCTTGTGTCCCGCTTGTCCAGAAAGGACAGCATTGCATTTGTACTGTCAGCCGTCAAGGCAAGGGCAGTTCTTTGCCCAGTAGGCCATTTTGTGCCATGAAGACAAACTTTCAAATGGAAATGTCTTAGAAGCCCAACATTCTCTTGGGATCAATTGGTGCAGCCAGGAGCAATTGTGTCTCACATCAACAGAATTCTAAGTTATTTAAATGCCATATTTTTTAGGTCTATGAAGTGTTTGAAGATTACCTATCTATCTGAGATATATCTATGTATACATAGAAGACTTAACTATCATGGCTACAAATATGATTATCATAGATGACTAATTATTAATCTATTTTTAATTATCCATTACAATTTTAAATGAGTTAAGCATAATACCTCAAACAAGAATAGAAATATATATATATACATATATATATATAGTATAACAAAATTAACTTCAAGTTTGTATCAATAAACTAAAATTTATACCAATGTAAAACATTTTAAACATAAACTAAAATCTATACCAATGTAAAACATTTTAAACAAGTTGTTCTTTAAAAGTAGGTTCATTAATCTACCCTTTTATCTTATCATCTCTATATCCTCCTATATATCTATATCATATCCCCTTTTCTTTTTTAGAAAGAGATCACATTTATAATCAACCTGTTTTAAATAAAAATATTGGTTTTTCTCTGTCCCATACCAGAGGGCTCTTCTGATTTGGGACACAAGAATCTCTTAACCATTTTTTTTAAAGCAATATGTCTGGGTTTAGAGGGGAGTGAGCCAATTCCACCTCTAAAGCCAGCTTGGTATATTTGGGAATTTGGGCGTAGCATTTCTTACTACTTCCTTCTGGAGGGGGGTGCTGTATCTTATGGGGACGCAAAGAAAATTTTAGGCCTATGGGGTAGTCCTTGAGGCTATATTGTGTGAACCAGTTGCCTTGAAACTGCTCTGGATGTTGGATCATCTGGGCCATGGTGTCATCGGAGACCTTTCAGGGGGTCTTGGCTGGTGAAACCTGATGTATCTTAATCTGGAACAAATCCACAGCCTCTGGCTTTCTGTGGAAACAAAAGCAGAGCCTCTTTTCCAAAGTAACATATCCTTATATCCAAATTTTGAAGTCAAGGTACCTTTAAAATTTACATTTTGGCATAAGTGAACAGCTTTTACAATCAAATGTTTTTCTTTAGTTACGAATATCAAAGACAACATAATCCAGATTCTATGTGTGATAGTCATCTTTACGTGGCTTATTACCTTCACTGTTTTTTTTTAAACACTTTATTTTTAGATACTATTTGTTTATATAATGGTATATATTTTTTTCTTTTAAGCCTATGTACATTTTTACATGCATTATAAACTATTTCATCTGAATCAGTCTTATTGCAAACTTATTGCTTTAAACTGTAGCCTTTTAAGCCTAAAACGGCTCTGTGGCTGTTGGCTCCACCCACTTCAGCTTCCCAACATGGCAGTGGTACGTTTTCCGTTAGCTCTGGGAGCCATCAATTCTCAGAAATAGTGGGTCTATGCTTCTTATCAAAGCAGGGTGTAGCCCAGAAACCTCTTTTTTTTTTTTTTTTAATACTAGTAAAGACTAAATCTACCACACAGCTTAATGTGCCGCTGGCAGACGCCTCATTCCCACCATACTGCCAGTCAAACGCACACGCCAGGAACCCGCCAGTGTTCAAACCTGCGTTTTGCGGCATCTAGCTGCTGATATGAGACATGAAGCAGGAACCTGGTTTTGGCTCTGTTTAGAATTGGTTATTAAATATTTTCAGGTTTAAGGTGGAAACTTGAGCCTTTGGGTGCCATTTGTTGCTGGAGGGCTTCTCTCCAGGTTCCCCAAGCCCCACAGTCCCACAATCCACTTATAAAATAATCACTCAGATGCTTATATCACTTATAAACTGTATGGCCGTGGCAGGCTTCTTGCTAACTGTTCTTTTATCTTAAATTAACCCATTTTTTATAAATCTATACCTTGCCACGTGGCTGGTGGCTTACCGGCGTCTTTACATGCTGCTTGTCCTGGCAGTGGCTGCAGTGTCTCCCTAGCCTATCATTCTTATATCCTTCCCCCTCAGCCCCCATTATTTTTTAGATAAAAGAGAAAGGAGGATCGAGGAAAGGAAAAGAAAGAAATCCCTTAATCTAGCTTCTTTTGTGTAGTTTCCTCCCTGACCATGACCAATAACACTTGAAACCAACTCCCCTAAATGATGACAAATGTCCATGACCCACCAAATGACCAAAAACCACCCACCCACCCACCTATAGGGAATGTGGCTGTTGTGTTATTAAAATTACTTCCTGCTGTCTGGGGCAACAACATCTTTAGGGGACCCCAAGAAAATTAAGGTAATGGTTAAGTCCTGAGAGAGCTAGTTATATCTTTTTTTTTTTTTTTTTTTTTTTTTTTTTTTTTTTTGTCCAGTCTCTGTGTGATGGAAAAATTCAGGGCTTATCTGAAATCCTGGATGGAGTAGTCTGTGAGGCTGGACCATATTAGCTAACCACTTTGAAGTTGTCCTGAGCATTTTGTAGTCTGAAGCTGATCTTTGGGCAGTGTTTGTCACCTTAGTGGTATTACCACAATCCAGGCAGATTCATCACTGCAGGGCCTCATCATCTTCTTAGAGATCTCAAAAGTCACTGCAAGGAATGGTCCTGGTTCACTGCAGAAAGCTTAAACATTGTAAATGTCAGGGAAGCTGATCTCCAAGAGGTTTAAGGACTGCAATCTGGTAAATACATCCATGGTATATGAACTTAATTCCTAGTTACCTGCTTCAGATTCAAACTCAAAATTGCATATAGGAAGCTAGATGAAGTTTATTTTTAGAATTAGTTAGTACTCTATATGACTACTAATATCAGGGCAAAAAGTTTATATATACATAATAATCTTATAGATTTTGAGATAATATTAATATCTTAAGAAAAGTTTTTAAAAATCAAATTAAAACCAAAGGATAATGAGATTAATGACAATAGAATAGTCCCTTAACTTCTGTTTTCTTCTGTCTCATACCAGGTGGCTCTTCTGATATGAGACAGAGTTTGGATTTTCTTTTAACAAGCATGAATTGGTTTAGAGAAGGAGAAAGCCACCTTCTAACTCCAAAACCAGCTTCAAATTTTAATTGAATTGGGACCACAAAAAAGACCATTTACCTTTTATGTCTGTAGAAAGCAACAGAAACAAGCATTTGGGAAGATTTATGAAATTCTACCCTGCTGGAATTGGGCCATACCATTAGGCCAATTTACTCTTTTTCTTGGGATATTTTCTCTTGATGACTTGTACTTCTTCAGAAGAAGTGACCTCCTGATTCCTTAGTTAAATGCTTTTATTTTGCTGAAAAAACAAAAACAAAACCAAGCCCCAACACTAACTTTGGCGAGTTCCTTTTTTGACAGGTTATATCTTTGTTAAAGCAAAATGTTTTTGGCAACAGAAAAATACTATTTTTTGATGGAAAATTTGAAACTAGAGATACCTCAATATGTGTGGATAAATATACCTATATTCCTCTCAATTTTTATATATAAATTCAAGGTTTAAGTGTATTTATTTTTAGATCATAAAGGACATTTACTATGAATTTCAGCCTGCTTTCTAGTAACCCTGTAGAGCGGTTTTTTAAAATAATAATCTGTAAATATGATATGCATACATACCATTGAGGAGCTATATCTGAGTTTTGTCCCTGTGTGGTGGGATTAAAGGCATGCACCAACATCACCTTGTTCACTGTAACTCTACAATTTAGAAAACAACCAACTTATAGAGATCCATCTGTCTCTGTTAGGAATAAAGGCATCGGCTATCACTGTCCTGCTCAAATATTTTAACTCAGTTCCAAATCAGTCTAACTCTTAAATATTTAGAAAACAAGCTTGAACTGTAGCAATTCTTTAACTTTACTTAAAACATTTTAAATTTCTTAATTGGGTTTTTAATGCCAAACAACAAAAATATACCCTTTTATTTAAGGAGAAAAGTCAAATGCTAATGTCCAAGATGGCATGGACCACATGGCAATCTACAGTCTAGCATTCTAACATGGAATTAACACACATGGTTTAAGAAAACCATTTTTCATTTTATAACAGGAAGGTATGTGTGCCTTTAGTAAATTACCATTCAAATATAATGTTATTTTTTATTTTTATTTTTTTTTTCATACCTGATTAAATGAAAGGCATTTCTTAGTCTTATAAGGTCAGGAGGTCTCTCCTGTTCAGATCTAATCCCTATCAATCTTGATGGTATTCACATCTTTTCTTCTCCTTTGGAAACAAAAGCAAAACCTCTTCACTAATGTAACATATACCCAGTTTCCAACACTTTTTTAAAATATACAGGCTGATTTAATTTGGCATTTTTTTTCTATTATCCAAGGTTTCTCCACAGCTGTCATTCCTTTCTCATTAACTTTTTAAAAAATTAAAGTTAATAAAGTACTATGTAATCTATCACTGGGGGTTTTTATTACCACTTCCTCTTTATTAAGCATATCTTTTAAAGTACAATTAGATCTTTCTATAACTACTTGTTCTATAGGATTGTGAGGTATATCTGTAATATGCTTGATGTTGTAATGTGCAAAAATAATTCACTTTACTAGAGATATATACTGGAGCATTGTCAGGCTTAATTTGCACAGGTGTCCCCATTATGGCCATAACTTCTAAAAAGTATGTAATTACAGAATCAGGCCATTCAGATCTTAGAGCAGTTGTCCATTGAAATCCTGAATATGTATCTATGGTATGGTACACATACTTTAATTTTCCATACTCCATAAAAGTGAAACATTCCCCTTTGCTAAATTCCATTTATTTGAGTACCCTTTGGATTACTTCCTGCAGGCTATAGAGTTTGGTTATACAAAGAAAAAGTAGGACATTTCCTTATAATTTCTTTAGCTTGATGCCAAGTTAAAAAAAAGTCTTTCCTCAAACCTTTGCTATTAACATGGTGTTTCTTATGAAATTCTGAGGTTTCTAGTATATTTCCTACTAATAGTTGGTCAATTTCATCATTACCTTGTGTTAGAGAGCCTGGTAGACCTGTATGTATTTCATACAAGGCATGATTCCTATTTCTGATTGTTTCTTGCAATTGATCAAATAACAAAGTTAATTTTGAATCATTTGGAATAAGTTCAGTGGTTTCAATATATAAAACAACTCTATGCATATTGAGAGTCAGTAATTATATGAAGAGGTTCCTGAAAATCTAGTAATACCATGAGAATAGCATATAATTCTGATTTTTGAACTGAATCATAAGGGCTTTCCTGATTAATTTGCATCAGTATAGAATGTAGGGCTCCAGAAATTGGTGCTCCTCTCACTATATGAGGACGAGTCCAATTAGTTCCTTTTATAAACTGAAGTCTCTTGCTTTGGGAATATTTGTTGCTAATCTCTCCAAAAAATTACTTCAAGCTCAGTGTTCATTTTCTCCCCATATTGGGGGCAATTTCAGCATTAGTAAAAGATACCACAATTTCTGCTGGGTTTATTCCTGCTAACTGATGAAGTCTCATTTTTCTTTTCAGAAACAGTTTAGAATCCTTTTCTACATAGGACTTTAATATTTTACTCTGTTTTTGTGGTTTAAAAAGTCTATTCTAATATATTAACTTCTCTCTGCATAAGAATTCCTGTGGATGAATACAAAAAAATGTAAAATAACCAGAATATAATCAAGCTCTGGATCTAAGTAATTCATATGTGCATCCTGTAATTTCTTTTCTACCAGAGCCAATTCACTCTCAGTTTCAGCTGATAAATTTTCTTGGCCTATTTAAGTCCTTTTCACCTTGTAAGGTTTGAAGTAAACTACTCAGCTCTTAAGTAGTTAATCCAATTGTGGGTCATAGCAAGGTAATATCTCCCAGCAATTTTTGAAATTCATTAAAAAATCTGTAATTGATCACTCCTAGTTTGCATTTTCTATGGTTGAATTTTCTATAAAACTATATTATGTCCTAGATAATTGATAAAATCTCCTCTTTGTATTTTCTCAGGAGTAACTTGTAATCCCCCAAAAGGCAAAATTCTCTTTACTTCATCAAACAATTTTTCTAAGGTATCTGCTTCTGAATCAAGCAGTAAGATATCATCCATATAATGTTGATTATAGATTGAGTAAACTGTTTATGAATTATTTCTAACAGCTAGTTTACAAAATATTGACACAAAGTTGAGCTTTGTAACATTCCTTTTGGCAAGGCCCTCCACCAGTACCTTATAACAGTTTGAAAATTAGTGTAAGTAGGCACTGTGAAGGCAAATTTTTTTCTATCCTATTCTTGTAAAGGTATAGTAAAAAAGTAGTCTTTTAAATCAATCACTATAATAAATCACCCCTTTGGTACCAAAGAAGGCAAGGGAATTCCAGGCTGTAAAGGGTTCATTGACTGGATCACCTTAATTATGGCTCTCAGATCTGTTACCATTCTCCATTTTCAAGATTTCTTTTTAATGACAAATATAGGAGAATTCCAAGAACTGGTTAATTCTTCAATATGTTGAGCCTTTATCTGCTCCTGTATCAACTGCTCCAGTGCCTATAATTTTTCTGATGTCAAAGGCCATTGTTCCACCCACACAGGTTTGTCAGTTAACCATTTTAAAGGTAGGGCTATTGGTACCTTTGAAAGATCAGCAGCTGTTGTGCTCTGCTTATGTACAAACTGAATTGTCTATCACTGTTCTTGATAGTATCATTTAAGAGTTCTCTCAGAAGCATTCTTTATTTAATAGTTTGTTTCTGAGATTGGAGGATGTTAATCTGTGTTTTCCATTGCTGCAACAAATCACATCCCCATAAATTCACTGCCATGTTAGCCACATATGGCTTTAATTTTCCTGTCTGCTCTTCTGGCCCTATACACCCAACCCATCTTGTGCTTTATTTTACCCAAGACAAAGTTCCAGTCCCTAAAAGCTGAATATTTACTTCCTGAAGAGGCCAATCTGGATGCCAAGATTTGGGTGAAATTATGGTTACATCTGCACCATAATTTCACCCATGTCCAGTAATCCTTCTTTTACAATGCCATTTATTTGTAATTTTAGCTTTGGTCTATGATCATTTATAGAAGTGTGCTAAAACACTTGTTTTATGATCTTTATTTTTGTTTTATCTGCTGAAGCTGTTCTGTCATTGATTACATCCAGAGCAGTATTGTTCTTGACAACAGGCTTTAAAGCTTTTAACTGCGCTGTGAATGAGTTTCTATGATGATGGCAGGGAATGACTGAATGAAATTTGATATTGGGGCTTGTGAGAGGTTCCCTAAGGGGTTTCCCATTGGCAAAAGGTTACCTTGCCTGTCCCTTGTTGACCTGAACTAATTAGTCAAAAGCAGGCCTTTGCCATACCTTTTGCTTACCCCAGAAGGCTGGGGCTTTTATTTGGATTATCTCTAGAAAAAAACATTGTTTTTAGGTACACCTTGCCTACAATCTCTTTTCAAATGATCTTTCTTACCACAATTAAAATATCTGTCATTTTTATCTTTCTTACCACGATTAAAATATCTGGCATTTTTATTTTTCTTAAAATATCTAGAATTACTTCTTCTATCAAAGCCACATCATAAGTGTGAGATCCAATATCAGCTGTATTTCTAATCCACTCATCTATTGGTGCTCATCTTGCCTTTAAAGGCCTAATCACCCTTTTGAATTCTAAATTAGCATTTTCAAAGGCCAAAGATTCAACTAATATTTGTCTGAATTCTGAATCAGAATTCTATTCTATTTACAAATGAAGTCAATCTTTACAAAAAAAATCAGTGAAGACTTCTTTTGGGCCTTGTATAGTTTTAGTAAATGACTCAGACCTCATTCCTGATTCTTCAACCTTTCAAAGTGGCTAGATAACATAGGGCCAAAGAGTGATCATCAAAGTCAATCTGCCTCCACAACTCAGTATATTGGCCCTCACCTAGTAACTAACCTTGGGAAATATCAATACCTCTAGCCCTATTTTGTTGTTCTCCATTGTAACTGAGGACCAGCTTCCAATGTTGCCGTATCTAAATCTTTCCAGTCTTGGGGTTTAATTGTGTCCTAAGTTGCCCAGGAATTTAATATCTGTTTCACACGGGGTGAATGAATACCATATGAAATGACCACTTCCTTAAATCTCCTCAAATCTACTATTTCTATAGGATTCCTTCTAAGTTCCTGATAATCTTGGAGGCATCTATCATCTCCTGGTCATTCTTGTATGGTAACTGGATAAACTAAGGTTGTTTTCTAATAATTTTGGTCTGCCCCTCTTCAGTTTCATTATATGGTAGTAAGGTAGGTTCTCTAAATTCCTCCATCTGTGTCTGAGTATTTTTCTTATTTTCATTAATAAATCATTCTAAAACTATTATCTTATCAGTCAAATTTTCACATTTGGCATAAAAAATCCACTATGACTATTATTAATAAAATATTAATAACCAGACTGATAGTACTTATAATTAGTATTATCAGTTTCAGTTAAGTCATTTATCTTTCCATTTTCTGCTTCTTTTTTCAAGCCATCTAAAACAGCACTATACAGAGCCCTAGCTCCCTGCATTGTGATGTTTCCCACCCTTAATGTGGGAAAGATTTAATGTTATTTAGCTCTCTCCTGAAGGACTTCCCAGGTTTCTCATCAATTTTGCTGACATTTCAGTTTGTCCACAGCAGTCGTGGTTACAGTGTCAGTGGGACTGTGTGGAGCAGCCAGCAGTGGCTGCTCATGGGGTCAGAGTGAGCAGAGGCGGCACTTGGGAATGAGTGTCGCCTGTGCACATGTGGAAGAGTGGTGGAGGAAGCCACAGCACCAGCTGGAATGATCTAGGGCCCCTCGTTGGGCACCAATAGTTTTTTATCTAAATTTATATCTTACGATTTTACCAATAAGGGCTTGGGAGTCAGAGGCTAGAGTGAAAGCCTGTTAACTCAGAGAGGTTGAGGAGCAACTGACAGAACTTCCCTCTTAGTCTGCATCTCAGAGAGTTCTTTTTTCTCCATTTCAATCCAAAAGGAACAACCAAACTCTAAGTCCATGCCTTCTACTTCCTATGAGTTTCTCTATCTGTCTTTGTGACTTCCACTTAATCCTCTATGGGTATTTCCTGGCTCAGCCTTCTGACCTCAGATTTTTATTTAATTAACACAATCTTGGGGTTCACAGTGTGATCAACTATCCTGCAACACCCTTGAGCTCTCCTTGTTACTTAGCCTCTCTGAGTCTGTGGATGGTAGAATAATTATTATTTTTTATGGCTAATAAGTTATTTCATACCATGTTTGTCCTTTGGGGCCTGGGTTATCTCACTCAGGATGATTTTTTTTCTAGTTCCATCCATTTGCCTGCAAATTTCATAGTGTTATTTCTTTTTTAACATCTGAGTAATACTCCATTGTGTAAATGTACTACATTTTCTTTATCCATTCTTCAGTTGAGGGACACCTAGGTTGCTTCCAGTTTATGGATATCATAATAAACCTTCTAGAACATAGCTGAGCAAGTGTCCTTGTGGTAGGATATAGCATCTTTTGGGAATATGCCCAAGAGTAGTATGGCTGGATCAATTCCTAATTTTCTAAGAAGCCACCATATTGATTTCCAAAGTGGCTGTACAAGTTTGTGCTACCACCAGCAATAGAAGAATGTTCCCCTTGCTCCACATTTTTGCCAGCATGTGCTGTCACTTGTGTTTTTGATCTTAGCCATTCTGACAGGTATACAATGGAACTGAGTCCTTTTGATTCGCATTTTCCTGATGGCTAAAGATGTTGAACATTTCTTTAAGTGCTTCAAGGCCATTTGAGATTCCTCTGTTGAGAATTCTGATATCTTCTTCAATTTCTATCTTCAAAGACTTGAAGGTATTGTCATACAGGCCTTTTACTTGCTTGGTTAAAGTTACCCCAAGATATTTTATATTATTTGTTGCTATTGTGAAGGGTGTTTTCCCCTGATTTCTTTCTCAGCCTGTCTCTCTTGTGTGAGTTACAGGCTACTGATTTTTGTGAGTCAATCTTTTATCCAGTCACCTTGCTGAAGGTGTTTGTCAAATGTAGGAGTGTCCTGGTAGAATTTTGGGAGTCGCTTATGTATAGTATTATATCATCTGTTAATTGCAATATTTGATTTCTTCATTTCCAATAGGTATCCCTTTAATCACCTTTAGTTGTCTTATTGCTGTAACTAGAACTTCAAGCACTATATTGAACATATATGGAGAGAGTGGACAGTCATGACTTTTTCCTGATTTTGAGTGGAATTGCTTTGAGTTTCTCTCCTGAATCCTATCAGATCACCATGTATTAAAGCTGGATTTCAACAACAACAGAGACAACAGAAAGCCTACAAACTCATTGAACAACTCTCTATTGAATGACCATTGGTCAATGCAAAAATAAAGAAAGAAATTAAAGTCTTCCTAGAATTCAATGAAAATTAATGCAAAACAATCAAACTATAGGCCACCATGAAAGTGGTGCTGAGAAAAAAGTTGATAGCACTGGAAGCCTTCATAGAGAAACCAGAGACCTCATACCAGAGACTTCCCAGCACACCAGAAAGCTCTAGAACAGAAAGAAGCAAATATACCCAAGAGGAATATGTGGGAGGAAACAATTAAACTGAGGGCTGGAATCAATAAAATAGAAACAAGTAGAATAATACAAAGAATCAATGAAACAAAGAGTTGGTTCTTTGAGAAAATCAACAAAATATACAAACCTTTATCCAAACTAAGAAAAACTTAGAAAGAGAATATCCAAATTAATAAAATCAGAAACAGAAAGGGAGATATAACAACAGACAATGAGGAAATCCAAAGAATCATTATGTCATATTTCAAAAACCTGTTCTCCACAAAATTAGAAAATCTAAAAGAAACGAACAATTTTCTTGATAAATACCACTTTCCAAAGTTAAATCAAGATCAGATAAACAATTTAAATGGACCTATAAACTCTAAGGAAATGAAAGCAATCATTAAAATCTCCCAACCAAAAAAAAGCCCAGGGCTAGACTGTTTTAGTGCAGAATTCTAACAACTTTTCAAAGGAGAGTTAATACCAATACTCTTCAAATTATTTCACAAAATAAAAAGAACATTTCCAAATTCTTTTTATGAAGGCACAGTCACCCTGATACCCAAACCACACAAAGGCTCAACAAAGAAAGAATTACAGACCAGTCTCCCTCATGAACATTGATACAAAAATGCTCAATAAAATACTTGCAAACTGACTCCAAGAACACATCAAAAAGATCATTCACCATGATCAAGTAGGCTTCATCCCAGAGATGAGGGGATGGTTCAACATAAGAAAATCTGTCAATGTAATACAGCATATAAACAAACAGAAAAAAAACACATGATCATCTCATTAGATGCTTAAAAAGCCTGTGACAAACTCCAACATGCCTTCATGATAAAAGTTGAAGAGATTAGGAATACAAAGGACATACCTAAACATAATAAAGGCAATTTATAGAGAGCCAATAGCCAAAAACAAAACAATTTTATTAATTTGATAATTTAGTGCCATTCTGGTGACCAACTAGGTAAAAAAAAAAAATGGCATTTTCCCTGAAATGCTTTCCCTGAAATGTTTCAATTGCCGCTCTTTCCCTAGCTTTGTGAGGGCATAGGACTGAACTTGGGGCTGTTCAGACAAGAGTGGTCTGGAAACTGGCCTCTGGCCCCAACATAATCATGATCAAGGGACAACTGTTAACAAAATTAGGTTTGTTTTTCTTAGTCACTTTTTATTATGATTATAAATTAATCCTTTTCCTGACAGGGTGCTCAATGGAACCTAAGCTTCCTCTGGTGCTAACCTCCAGTGACTTGCTTCTTTGTGCTTCCTCACAACTCACCTGGTGGAAATGGAAATGTAAGTAGTTCTGAAATAACCACAGTTCACAGTAGATCATGAAGATTTTGTGAGGGAGGTATGGTTTTATTTTAAGGTCCTTGCAGTCTTAAGAATTTGTGTGTGTGTGTGTGTGTGTGTGTGTGTGTGTGTGTGTGTGTGTGGTTTCTGTGTCTGTGTGTGTAGACATACAAACATAAATATATATTTGTAGTATACACACTTTGTATGTGCATATATCAAGTATAACCTTAAGGAGTGTGTATCAATAACTCAATAACTATGAACATCTGTATGAGAGAGACAGATTGTTTTGTTATTTAAAATCTTATCTAATTTTACTAAAGCATCCTAACAGTTCATAAAAATACAAGAAGTAATTATTTCATCATCAAAAATGATCAATTCTATAGTCTTAATAAGACTTCCCATTAGCCTTTTCAAGATACTTAATAGAAACATCTCTATATATTCTAATTCTATTATCAAATTTTGTCAAAATTGAGAGGTGGTCATGGGATGATTTAACTTAAAATATAGGTGGTGGAGCATTCCCAGAATCCTCATTATTAATCTGGTGTTTCAGAGTAGAGCCTCTAAGAGCAACTAAAAATCCTTCAGAACAGTTGACACTGGGGACACAAGGGAGGTGACTGGAAGTTTGCTGGCCAGTCTGAGATATCCCAAGACACTCTGGACAGAGTGACAACAGTGCCTTCAGATACAAGGCAGATCAACACCATGCATGCTCATCGAGGTTTCAACCAGGGTGGCCTCTTTAAACACCTCAGCCCACAGTTCAGTAGCTGCAGGAAAACATTCATGCGGTCAAGGGCTATTGGAGCTTCTCCTGAGAGTCAACAGGCAAGAAAATAAGGCACCTAATTGTGGGATTTGTTAAAACTTTTCCATCAGTCCATGTTTGAACTTACCTGATGCCTCTTATGACCAAATTGGGCCATCAGTACCTTTAATCATAGTTGTTAAGTTTTGGGAGCCTGGGATGTTGTAGCTCATTTGGTAAAATGACTGGCAAGCATACATAGAGCACTGGGGACCATGAAAGCTGAGCGTTGTGGTTCACACAATGCAATCCTATCACTTAGGAAGTGGTGGCAGGAGAATCAAAAGTGCAAGGTCTCCCTTGATTTCATAGTGACCCAGAAGCCAGGGTGGGACACATAAGACCTTGACACCAATCTCTCCATCCCTGCTCTTAATTCCCTGCTCTTGGTTCCACCTCAGCCAACTTGAACAATAGAGGGGTGTGTTTCTCCTGGGGTAAACTTTTCCATGGTGAGCTGCATTGCACTTTTTTGTTATACACTTATATTTATTTTTATTAATTTCTGTCTCTGACTTTATAGTTTAATCTGCTTTAGGTGATTACTTTATTCTACAACTTAAAAAATACATATATTTTTACTTTATGTGTTTGAATGTTTTGCCTGCCAACATGATTGTGCACGACCTGTGTACCTGTTCTATCCCTGGAGGTGGAGTGTAGATGGTTGTGTGCCTCCACATGGGTTCTGGGAATTGAACCTGGGTCCTCTCTAAGAGCAACAAGTACACTTAACCACCGAGGCCTCTCTCCAGCCTCCTTCATCTTCAGTTTCTGAACTGAATGCCTAGCATATAGATTCACTGTTCATTTATTTTTGTCAGGGCTTTTGCTATCTAGCTCAGACTGACCTCAAATTCATGATCCTTCTGTGTCAGCCTGACTTCAAAGATTACATTCATTCACCACTGTGCTTGGCTGCTAACATGTTTATTTGTGTAACTTTCTTTAAGACACGGTCCTCCAAATCACAGTCTTTCTGGTACTTTGTATTTTGTGCCACTTAGCATATCTTGTGGTGGTTTGAAAGAAAATGGCCCCCAAAAGAAGTGGCACTATTAGGAGGTGAGGCCTTGTTGGAGTAGGTGTGGTCTTGTTGGAGTAGGTGTGGCCTTGTTAGTATGTGTGGTCTTGTTGGAGGAGGTGTGGCCTTGTTGGAGTAGGTGTGGCCTTGTTGGAGTAGGTGTGGCCTTGTTGGAGGAGATGTGGTCTCGTTGAAGGAAGTGTGTCATTGTAGAGGCAGGCTTTGAGTTCTCACAGATGCTCAAGCCATGCCCAGTGAGACAGACCACTTCCTGTTGCCTGCACAAGAGGTAGAACTGTCAGCTATCTCTTTAGCACCATGTCTGCCATGGTGATAACTAAACCTCTGAACTGTAAGTCACCCAATCCAATGTTTTCCTTCGTAAGAGTTGCCGTGGTCATGGTGTCTCTTCACTGCAATACTAACCCTAACTAAGACATGTCTCTTATGAAAATATGCATACCTGCAGTTGGATGTTGTTCTGCCTCAGTCCTGACCAATTGCTGTCAAACAACCCATTCCATAGTCAAGTTTTTTACTATTTTACTCCCATTCAAATAAACGCACAACTAGGGGCAGAGCAGGGTTAAGTCCAGCATCTTCTTTGTTTTCTCCTGAGCTTGCTCCCTCTGTACTTTCTTGACTGCTTTTAAACTGATCGCATTTGGTGTATCATATTTTTCTGGAGTTTTAGAAATTTATCATCTGTTTTTATCCTTTACCTATTGTTTGGAAATTGAAATGCAGATTAATTCATCCAAATCTAATGTTATTTGATACTTTCATTCTCATCTTATTACAAAGATCTCTTTTAAAATTTAACTATTTACCATTTTCATCTCTTGCCATTTTGTCAAAATCATAATTATATAATTTTTAAATACCAAAAGCACTGCCTTTTAATTTTGACAGTTGAATTCATCTGGAGTTACCCACGTATTTCCCACTTCCTCTGCTTTGTATCTCCTTTTACAGTTCAGCTCCTCCATCTGGAATCATTTTCTTCTAAATAAAGTACAAGTTTTACAATGGCCCCTAATGCGACTTTAATGTGCTTAAAATTCATTTCATCTGAGTCATACAAAACATTTCAATGGATGTAGAATTAATTCTAACTTGTGAGTTATTTTCTTGATGTATATTGAAGACAACATTCCACAACTGTCCCTTTTTCCTCCCTCCTCTCTCCCTCCCCTCTTCTCTTTTCCACAATGCTAGACATGGTGGCCAGGGCCTCACACACTAGTTAACTGCTCCACCACTGAGCTACATTTCTGCCCTTCTGAGTCTATTCATGTCCAGAATTTAACTATGAAGGTAATGATAGATTCTGTGAGGACCATTTTTAACGTCTTCCCTGACTTTAATTTTCTGAAACTTCCCTGTAATCTGTTTGAGTGTATTCTCCTCTTCATATATCCTTTTTGGGAGTCATTGACTTTTTGGCACCTGTATACTTGTAGTTTTTATTACATCTGGGAAACACTTAACTGTCATCTCTTTAAATGAGATTGTGTTTCATATCTTTGCTCCTCTACCCCAGGAGAGATGGTGACATTTGTGCTACATATTTATGTTCTGCCCCACATAGCCAACGCTCTTTTATGTAACCTCAGTTCTATCATTTCTCTGTGACTTTGGTTTGGATCTTTCTACTTGTCATCCTATTCATCAATCGTGCCTTTACCACATCTAACCTATTATTGAACAGTATTCACCTGCATATCACCTGTCATTCCAATTTTCTCTTTGAATTCTGGATCTCTAGATGTTAAATCTTTTCACTCTATCTTCTGTAACTGCTCTCTCTTCTATATCAGCCCTGGTTTGGGTTCTTTGTGTTATACTGTGCTCTAGATAACATATTCCAATTTATGTCCCAGTTCAGAAATTCTCTTTCTTCATGTGCCAAATTTGCTCTTAAAGTCATCTTTTAAAAATATTCATTTCTTTCCCATTTTTTGAAACTCTTATCTGCTTGTTTTTCAGTAATTCAGCACTGGCTCTTCACAGTCCTTTAAAACCACAGATAGTCAAGCTGGAGCAGTCCTGGGTCTTCACAGTTCTTTGTACATGCAGATAGTCAAGCTGGAACATTGGATCTTCACAGTCCTTGACACCCTCAGACAGTCAAGCTGGAGAAGACCTGGGTCTTCACAGTCCTTTGTACATGCAGATAGTCAAGCTGGAACATTGGATCTTCACAGTCCTTGATACCCTCAGACAGTCAAGCTGGAGAAGACCTGGGTCTTCACAGTCCTTGACACCCACAGACAGTCAAGCTGGAGCAGCCCTGGGTCTTCACAGTCCTTTGCACCTGCAGATAGTCAAGCTGGAGTATTGAGTCTCAGTCGTTTGCACCTGCAGATACTTAGGATGAAACAGCATTTCTTTCTCATTCACCCTACAGTCCACCTCTGCCCCATGATGACTATCTACAATAGTTTCAAAGTGCCAAATTCTTGGAGTAGAAGAGACTTCTATCCTTCTTTAGCTCATGCATGATTATTTATATGTGATTTACTTAAAACTTAAAAATCACTCATATATGATTTACTTAATATGCTTTAAAAATGTTTCCCATCTTTCCAGTGCTCTAACTAATGTAAGTTGCAGAAGACTCTGTGAAGTATATTCCTATTCCCCATGAGGTTAAATTAACAAACTTGGGTATATGTGAAGATAAATATAACTATACAATAATTATGAGGAAAAAATTTAAGGTTGAAATCATTTTTCTGCTTGGTGAGGGCAATCTGATATTCCAGCTAGATTCAGCCCTCTCATCCTGACTTCCTCTGACATATACAGGCATGCAACTATCTTTATTTCTGTTGCTATTTTCCTATGGGGTATTTAAAAAAACTGTCCTCTAAGTTACATGTTATCTCTTGGATACTTTTTTCTTGCCTCTGTTTTCTTACAGTTTTTACTCATGGTGTTTTCTTCATTTGTTTTTTTTTTTTTCTTCTCTCTAAACTTGTAGGGGGAGATCTCAAGCTGTGGAACTAATAATGCCTTGATTGACTGCTCATTCTGTTCTTTGGAGGCCCCCACATTATTCATCATTTTTAGTTTTATGGTCTCTCTGAAAGTAATCTTCCCTGTGTTCCAATTGTTTCTTTTTCATTTATACAATATTGCATGGACACCACTGAGACTATAAATTAGATTTCAGAAGCACTTTCCTCCTGGAGCTGTTTGGTGAGTGACCTGGATCATCATAAGATTCTCCTTATCACAATTCAGATACATATTGTTTGTTACAGTATTCAAAAAAGGATTTTTCCTGCATAACATTTTTCTTCGTTTTTTATCTTTTCAAGTGATCATTTGCATACAATATGAACAATTCAAATAAGTTGTCTTGGGCAGGTAGGGGGTAGATAAATAATATACATACATATACTGCTCCTTACATAATAAACTTATATTCAAATGTTTCGTCTCTGTGAAGGGGAAAAAACCTATGTGTGTATTAGCTACCTGCCTAACTACCTATCTATACATATCTGTATCAATTTTTTTGTTCAGATAGGATTTCATCTACCTTCAAAAGTAGTAAAAGAGTGTCCAGGAGAGAATTTTTCTGCTCCAGGGGGATTTCCTTCAATGCAGTGTACTGTATTACCCTGCAAACCAGTACTTGATCTGTCTCCAAGATCTCCAGAGTTATGAAAGTCAGTTCTCTCTCAGAGCTCCTAGCGCTGATGTGGCACACACTGAACAACCTGACAGTACTCACTCTGTGACCTGACAAGGAAGAATATCTTTTTTCCCTGTCCATCTCTCTCAAAGCACTTCTCCTCTGTACCACTTGGGGAAGCACATCAGAATTGCTTTCCTGTGCTTTGCTACACAAGAGGCAGAAGGGACTTTTTCCCCATACAATGTATTTTGATCATATTCTTTTCCCTCCTCATTTTTTTCTCAGAGCCTCTCCACCTCACTATTCACACAACTTCATGTTCCTTCTCTCTCATGATTTTCATTTTTGTTTTGTTTTATCTTTTCAGAAAGAACGTGGGTTTTTGCTTTCAACTGAATGGACATTCCCTATGCAATAAAAAAAATTAAGCCCTTTACTACGTACTTGATTAGAGATTAAATATAAAGATTGCATCACCCATCTTAATAGCTTGGGAAACACAGCTTACTGTGAACTGACTGCCAAAATATAGAGGTCACATTCCATTCTTTACTCCCTGAAAGAAAAGAAAGGACAGAAACAAAGCCAAGAAAAGTCACTGACTGTATTCTTCCAAAAAGTTCTTTGGACCTGGTGGCCTTTCATTGATGTTGTTGTTTGTTTGTTTGTCTGTTTAAAGCAAATGAGCACATAGTATCTTAGCTATGTATGCTGTTATGAAGAAGTTACTCTTATTAAAATTATCTATTAGATTCATCATCAATTATGACAGGCTTGATATCATCAACAATTCTTGGATGGTCAAGAATATGAGTTTTGCTTTCTGGGGAGTGTGTGTGTGTGTGTGTGTGTGTGTGTTTATATCATTATAAAATTTATGTCTTGATCATATCAATGGAAATGTGGGAAGCTTCAAAGCCCATGAGTAAAACAAAGTTTTAATATGTCCATGACATCACTATTAAAACCCTCAGGAAATAGTGATGTCATTGGGAAAAAACAATACATGACAATGCCAATAGCTGCCTCCATATTATTTCATCAAAACTCATGAGGATAGGTGATATCACTTTTCTGGATTTTCTGTTGAAGTTAACAATGAGCTATTTCTAAGGAACTATTTGTATAGGTGTACAGAATTCGCACCCACAAGACCAAGGGACAACAGCTACCATGATTTTAACATGTGGACAGCTGCACTTCCACCTATCACTGGGACAGAAAAGGAAAGGGGAAAGCTGAAGGAAATAAAACGTCAGTCAACTGTGACAGGCCATCCCAGACAGACGACTCACCATGTGCTAAGAGACATGGGATTGTGAACAAGACTGCTAAATTGAGCCAACCAAGATACTTTAAGGCTGTCTTAACTTTTAAAAAAAGAAGTAAAAAAAAAAATGTATCTGTCAAATAGAAATCAAAAATGCTTTGGGGAAGAGGTTTTGCTTTTGTTTCCACAGGAACCAAGAGGCTATGAATTCCTTTGGGATTAATATGGATCAGGTTTGATCAGGGGAGACCTCCTGAATCATGATAGGTGGCATATATCAACAAAGGTTACAGCTGGTTTTCCCAAGTCTTGGTCATTATCTCAGTTTGCTCAGGGACCCTGAAAGACACCTTCACCCACAGACAACAAGAAGCAGCCTAAAGAAGACTATGCCCACATTCCCAAGAGATAGGGTGGGTGGTTGTTGATTATTTGTTGGGTTATGGATGTTTGTTATCATTTAGGGGAATATAGGATAAAAGACAACTATTAATTTCAGATATTTTGCATCAGCATGGATTTTTGGTATATTAATACAAATTTCAAGTTATTTTTGGTATCCTGTACATAGTTTCTACTCTTGTTTGGGGTTTTGTGCTTTTGCAGCTCATTTAAAAATTCAATGTATAGCCGGGTGGTGGTGGCGCACGCCTTTAATCCCAGCACTCGGGAGGCAGAGCCAGGAGGATCTCTGTGAGTTCGAGGCCAGCCTGGGCTACCAAGTGAGTTCCAGGAAAGGCACAAAGCTACACAGAGAAACCCTGTCTCGAAAAACCAAAAAAAAAAAAAAAAAAAAAAAAAAATCTTTAAAAAAAAAAAAAGATTCAATGTATAATTAAGAAAAGAGTGCTGTGGGGTGTTCTGTATGGCAAATGTGTTGCTCTGATTGGTCAATAAATAAAATAATGATTGTCCAGTGGCTAGGCAGGAAGTATAGACAGGACTAACAGAGAGGAGAAAAGAAAGAACAGGAAGGCAGAAGGAGACACTGCTAGCCGCCACCAGGATAAGCAGCATGTGAAGACACTGGTAAGCCACGAGCCAGGTGGCAAGGTATAGATTTATGGAAATGGGTTAATTTAAAATATAAGAACAGTTAGCAAGAAGCCTGCCACGGCCATATAGTTTGTAAACAATATAAGTCTCTGTGTTTACTTGGTTGGGTCTGAGCAGCTGTGGGACTGGCGCATGAGAGAAATTTGTCCTGACTGTGGGCAAGGCAGGAAAACTCTAGCTACAAAAGAGATTGGTGGTTAATCTATAATAATCAAGCCTTTAGTCATATTACATATGTTTTAAAGGTTAAATAGGTATACTTAGACATTTGGATGATTTTCAAACACTTTGAAGACATACAGATATGGCATTTAAGATGCTTAATAATCTAAGGTTTTTCATGACAGTAAGACATATCCGCTCCTGGCAGCATCAATTTACTTCATAAAAGGATGGTGGGCATCAAAGAAACTCCATATGAAGGTTGCTTTCAATGTGGCAAGGCTAGCCATTTGGGCAAGAAACTGGACAGACCAGAAAACAGGACACAGAAAAGTGACTATTGAACTTTGCCAAGACAAGGCAGGACAGTTCTTTGAGATTCCTGCTTCACAGAAGAGTCTGCCAGACATTCTGCAGGACACAGAGGAAAGTGACTGATACACTTTGCAAATACAAGGCAGGACAGTCCTTCAAATTTCCTGCTTCACTGAAAAGTTTTCCAGATATTCTAGGCCTATAGGCTGAAGATTGGATGCCCCAACATTGCAGAGGAACACTGGGTGATTGTACAGGCAGCCAGATGTCTCTGCTGTTAGGTAATATTATATTATTCTGGGGTCTTTGATGGCATTAAAGACTAAAAATAATTAGAGTTATAGCTTTCCTTACTTATAATAGAAAGTAAAGTAGGTATAAAACTTTGAAATCCCTAAGATAAGATAGCTAGTGGAGTATTTTCCCTGAATTTGCTAAATACAAATGGACTGAAAATTGTAAATGTAATTCTTACTTGATAACTGTTTTGTTATATATAATTTACTATGTTAAAGTTAAAACCTTTCATTTTTATTTAGACAAAAATAGGGAAATGTGGAATATTAGTTTAAGATGTGTTACATTCATTTATGCTGTGGAATATTTGTTTAATGGTGCAAAGATGTTGCATTCTTTTATATTGCATTTGTTTAACTCTGTAAAGCTGTGTTACTCTGCCTGCCTAAAACACCTGATTGGTCTAATAAAAAAGCTGATCAGCCAATAGCTATGCAGGAGAAGGATAGGCAAGGCTGCCAGGCAGAAAAAATAAGTAGGAGGAGAAATTCAGGGAAAAGTAGAGCAAGGAATGAAGAGCGAGAAAAGGAAAAAGTAAGGAGTCCTCCAAGGAGCAGCCATCCAGTGACACAGCCAGCCATGGACTAAGAAGAAAGAAAGATATGTAGATTAAAGGAAAGCAAAAAAAAAACCCAGAGGCAAAATGTAATTAAAGAGAAACTGGATCATTTAAGTCAGAAAAGCTGGCTAGAAACAAGTCAAGCTAAGGCTAGGCATTCATAAGTAAAAATAAGTCTCTGTGTATTTATTTGGAAGCTGGGTGATGGTGATTTTTTTTAATCCAACTACAACATACAGTTGTGAGTTGTCATATAGAAGCTAGAACCTGAACCTGGCTCCTCTGGAAAAACAACAGACATTCTTAGCTGTTGAGTCACCTCTCCATTCCCATCATGCTTCCATTCAAATGGAAGTAAATCTTATTTTACCACATGACATTTTGTAGCTACCAATTCACCTTACCTATTTAGAATTGTTTTGTTTATTCAGTACAACTACTGGTACCCAATATATGATAAATATATGTGACAAAATACATGAATCCCAAACTAACTATTTAACCATACAGTGTGAATAATAATTATATCCATAAAACCACCATTGCAGCCATCCACACCATGATCAGAAAATTTAAATCAATAATTTGAGAACTCCAGTGTATGACTGTAACAGTTGCTACTTCCTGGAGACTTTGTATGAATGGATCAACACTATGACATTTTACACACTTTTTTATTCATTTAACCCCTTTGCTACTTTACCACCCAGTTTACAGAGCAGAAAACTGAGAGTTAAAGTAGGTAGATACATTAGCAACCATGAAAGGATGGATTTGACCCTACTTTTTTCAGATTCTGAAGTAGGCATTATTCTTGTTGAACCAGGTTGCTTTATAGACATTCATTATAATGATCCCTTGTTCTGTACCATAGTTATACTGAATCTTGAATCATCTAAACTTGAGTAAACTTTAAAATGGGTGATAAAAGATTGCATAATCAATGTTCCCGGGCTATCACAGTTGATAGCCTTTACAGTATGTAATAGATCTGCAATAAGATGCACATTAGAATTCATGTGTATTTCAAATTTAAATATTGACAAACATCAATTGAACAGGATACATGGCTCAAGAATATTAGTCTCCAACAACTCTAACTGCCTCAGGAGAAAACACATACATCAATGACTACTGCTGTGATAAAACACCATAACCAAAGTAATTCATAAAAGAAAGAGTTTAATTGGGCTTAGAGTTTCAGAAGGTTAGAGTACATGATGGTGGAGGGGAGACATGGCGGCAGGAGGCGGGGGCACCGGCTGAGAGCTTACCTCCTGGTCCACTAGCATACAGCTCAAAGCCCGCCCCATGGCACACCTCCTCCAACAAGGCCACCGTTTCTTATTCTTCCCAAACAGCTCCACTAACTAGGGATCAAGTATTCAGACATAGGAGCTTATGGGGGCCATTCTCATTAAAAATGCCACATTTTCCTACTTTGATGCAGTATTAGAGGAGAAGAAAGGTTGTATGGGATTGAGTGGGGACGTGGGATAAACTCAGAAGGCCTCAGGAGACCTAGTTAACAAATGTTTAGGAAGTTGATGTGCACACTGTGTGACACAGCTATTATTAAAAATAAGTCACGCAGTCTTGCAATTAAATCACACCAAGGTTACAGTGATAAATGCAATTGTTTTAGTCAATTCAGTACTGTTTGTGCTCATGCAGTTATTCCCGTCCTGTACTGTGGAAATGTGTGATGTTACTCATCACATGTCTCTTTTAAGCTCCATATTAGGTGACATCAGCTATGGCGGGAGCTTTTATTCCACCAACTTGGCAAACCAACAAACAAGGGCTGGACTAAGGGATTGTAAATTTGAAGATTATGGGTAGTTTTATAAAGTAAAATTATAAAGTAAAAACTAGTGGGTTATTATAAAGTTTAATTAAAATGCCTTCTTATTTCCTGTTGCCCACGGCTGCTTTTGTAATAACTGTACAAAGTAGCACAGAGTCAAGAAAGACCTCATGCTCCATAAATCCAAAAATAGTTATTATTTCATCAGAGAGAAATTTTGCCAATCTCTAGTCTAGGCTTAAGAGGCTAATTGACAGAATGTTAATTTTATAGCCTAACTATAGAAAGAGCATCATGCATACAGCTATCCCATTCTGGCCAGCATAAAGACTTGGCAAAACTTTCAGTACTCAAAAACAACTATACAACTCAGCAAAAAAGTTGCCTGTGTAATTGGCAAATGAGTAAAATGCCAATATATACAACGCCAAATGAGAAGCAACTTCAGTTCAATTAATGTTATTTGTTGGGGATGGGAAATAGTTTAATTTTAATGATGATAAATGTATTACAAAAATGTAGTCAATTTAGAATGCAACTCTATTTGTCAAATCAAGGCTGAATGGCAGTAATAGGTTGTCTATGGACACAGGAGTTTGAAAAAAGTCAATGAAAGTTTGCTGTGACTCAGTTGTCTACAGAAAGCTCAAAATGCTGAATGGTTTATGATTATCTATAAATCATATACTATGAGTTGGCATCAATAAAATTAATAAACACACACAGACAACTTCCCCAGAGATCTTGTCTTTAAACAACTAGTTGGAAAGCATCAGTCAGGTACCAAAGGGGGCAATTTCTCTTTGTCCAGTGACATTAGGACACTCAAATTAGTGAATCTGATTATTTTGTTTACAGAAAAACCAAGAAAACTAAGATTGGATGGAAGACAATACCTTGGACAATGATAAAGCAGAAAATAGTCAAGAGACAAACCCTCACCTAGTTACTGTAGCAGGATTTTTATGACCACCAGCCCCCAAATCATGACACAGAGACTTATTATTAATTATTAAAGCTTGGACTTAGCTTGGGCTTGTTCCTAACTAATTCTTATAACTTAGATTAGCCCAAACTTTTAAATCTACATCCCTTTATGTGGCTCAGTTACCTTTACTCTGACTGCACATCTTGCTTCCTCTGAATCTGGCTGGTGACTCCCTGTTTTCCTCTCCAAGTCCTCTCTATCCCCAGAAGTCCCTCCTAGCCTCTTCCTGCCATTCAGCTCTTTATTAAAACAATCACAGTGTCACATCTTCACACAGTGTAAAGAAATATTCCATAAGTTACACCCAACGTTAAGGAGCACCCACTGTGAGCAACTTTCTTTGAGGCCAGAGATAAAGAACATTGGGGAACAGGTGGCTGAAACTGATGCTTAGAGCTTTAAACAGCTCTAGAAAGTCAGTGACACACCCATTGATCCTACATTCAGATCATTGTCCAATGTGGTATAGTGGATTGGGGTTAGGCGCTCTGTTCCATACTCAAGTACGGACCCAAGATCCTTAAACTTAGGTGCTAAACCACCTCCAGGAGTCCTAGAGGATCATGGGATGTCTTGTTTATAGGTGACCTACAGAAGAGTGTGTACTGGGTATAGCAAGAGATTTTAGGGCTAATACTAGAGAATTCTGCACAAAAGGAAATGGTCATTTGGGAATAGAGTATTGCCTCACTGTTGTTTTTAGCCCTTTCTTCATGGATTGAGAATTTGTAGTATATGACACTTCCCCTTTAAAATTTATTTTATGTGTATGAGTGCTCTATTCTGCATGTACAACTTTATGCTGGGAGAAGATCTCAGATCCTACTATCAATGATTGTGAGCCACCATGTGGTTGCCAGGATTTGAACTCAGGACCTGTGGAAGAGCAGCCAGTGCTCTTAACCACTGAGCCATCTCTTCAGCCCTGTTTCCTCTTTGAAAGCACATCCCAGTAATCATGCTTGACTCATCCAAACTGCACAGTAACCCTGAAAGGGTCCCAGCAAACTCACCAACAGTTGTCTGCTGCAGATGTGCAGGATTTGAGCTGGCTCCTGCAGGAGATTATGGGAAGGATGGGAGAGATGGGGTCAAAAGAACCTTATTTCTCTGATATAATTGATTACTTTTCTGTGGTGGTATTGTGTTCCCCGAAGTATTGTGCACTCTAATAAATTTATTTGGGGTCAGAGAACAGAACAGCTACAATATTAAGCATAGAGGTTAGGCAGTGGTAGCACACGCCTTTAATCCTAGCATTCCAGAGGCAGGAATCTGCCTGGATCTCTGTGTGTTAAAGAATACAGCCAAGCATGGTGACTCATGCCTTTAATCCCAGGAAGTAATGACAGGAGGCAGAAAGGTATTTAAAGGATAATGATGAGGAACTATAGCCTGGTTAAGCTTTCAGGCTTTCAAGCAGCAGTTCAGCTGAGATTCATTTGGATGAGGACTCAGAAGCTTCCAGTCTGAGGAAACAGGATCAGCTGAGGAACTGGTGAGGCGAGGTGACTGTGGCTTGCTCTGCTCCTCAGATCTTCCAGCGTTCACCCCAATACCTGGCTCTGGGTTTATCTTATTAATAAGACCATTTAAGAATCCTGCTATACTTTTCTACTTTAATTTTACAAAATAGTTACTCAGATTCTTATCCCCTGGATGTTTATAACTTCAGGCCGGTGCTACCTGTTATGTTATTGGAATTTCCTGAGTCTTTTCTAAAACTTTGTGAAAGGAAAGGCAGATGCTCAAATGAGGTGTTAAGACAAGTAAGTAAAACACAGAGAAGATTAAAGGGAAGTCTGAAATAAACATCCTGAAGGATGCAATTGCGCCGACCAATCGTAAAGTTCAAAGACAAACACCCAACAGTGTGAACAGAGCTGGATGTCTGCAGGTGCATGGTGCTTCGCCGTGTGTGTTGGTGGGTGTCTGAGAAACTTGCCAAATTCTATTTCTAGAACGTGATTCTAAGGACAGCAGGGCAGGAATGTGCTCCTGGAACAATGTCAAGCAAACAGGCCACCCTCCTCTCCCCAGCCTGGGTGCCAGTAGAGACATACATGTGAGGGAGATGCTTCCACACGCAGCTCTCCATCTGCTTCCTGGACTCTTTGAACAGAATGGAAATGCTGAGAGCCAGGACAAAGCCAGAGGCACCGCTGTCAGCTGGCCCAGAGACACCTCCTCTCACCGCGTTTGGCACACTCCATGCCAGGCACACACTTTGGTGAGGAGAGCAATCGTCCAGTTTCATCTACAACATGTTTAAACACGGCTGCTCACAGGTCTTCCTCCTTAGTAAAGCAGCAAGACCAGGAAATATCAGAAAAAGGAGTCCAGAAACTAACATACAGGTACTACTTACCACATGATGGAGGCCTTCCTTTGCTCCTGGTGTGTAGGAAAGCTGCCCCACATGGTGGCCTTGACCGCCTTCTTCTTTGGGGGGGTTTCCTGGTGTAACTCTACCATCTGTCATGGGGAGTATTCTGGGAGAGGCCTTCCTATTCTAGCAACCTGCAGAGGAATGACAGATGAATGTGGGGGAAGGGGAGCACATGTCCCCCTCTCTGAGTGGGCTTGTGTGACTTCAAGTCAAACAGAGCTATAATTACAAATGAGCTTTTGAAAAGATGCATCCCCAAATGTCAAGGGTTGCAGTTTCTTTAACTGTCTTTCTGTTTCTTATCTACTTTTTCCATAATTTTTTTCTTTTATTCGTAAAGAAGACTCAGAATCTCAGAGCCCTATCCCAGAAAGGTAGTATTTGCTTTTTACAAATTAAAAAATGACTAGTTAAGAAAACTCATAAATTATAGTAAACTTTGTAGCACCATTAATGAAGAGAATAGTGATGTGACCAGAAAAGTGTTTATTTTAGTTGTCTTGCCTATCCTGTGCTGTCCAATATGGCAGCCTATATATATATAATTTGAATGGATGGATGGATCGGTGTAGACAGGCTCTGGGTATAAAATGCAGAACCATTTCAAGCACTCCATACAGAAAGAGAATGTAATCTCTTGAATAATTTATTTTGATTGCAGGTTCAAATGGTAATATTTTAGTTACAAGGGACTAAATAGAATACATAATATTTAAATTTTTATTAAGTGGTTTTTATTTTTTAATGTGGCTTCTAGAAAATTTAGAAATCTGTTGTGGTCCACACATTTCTATCAAACACTGGGAGATAGCATGTGTATTAAGGGAATTGTGGAAATAATAACTAGTTTGGAAACTCCCTTGCTGGTCTCCTCTCAACTTCACATTCATTACCTAAAGTTGATTATTGGCAACCACTATTTTTCCTTCTCATTCCATTTGTTTTAGGAAATGAGAAGCAGTATGCACTGTAACAGTGTAACTCCTAAGCCAGCAACTCCAGCCTGTGTGTGTCCTAATGTGTCTCTCTACCCTCTAGCCAAAGCACATGTGCGTGGGAGAGGAGACATTGCAGGTGCCCTTGTGCCACAGTGCATGTGTGGAGGTCAGAGGACAGCCTTCTGTAAAAGGGGGTGTGATGGCTGTTCTTAGTTGTCAACGTTACTACATCTGGAATGAGCTACAATCCAGAAATGGAGACACACCCATAAGAGATTCTTTTTGCTTGGTTTTAAGTGAGTGAATCTACTTTAAGGTAGGGAGACACACACCTTTGATCCAGATCTTGAAGTGAGAAGACCCACCTTAAATCTTGGCCACACCTTCTGCTGGAAGCATATATAGACATAGAAGAAGGAAACTTTTTCTCATTGCCTGCTTGCCCTCACCTTGCCAGCACATCCATTCCTTCATTGGCATTGGAGCCTACGTCTTTGGAATTCCAGGATGTACTGAAGACCAACTGAGATACCCAGCCTTGTGGAATGAGCAACTCCTGGATTTGGGGACTTTCTGTTCATAGCCAGCCATTTTTGGATTAGCTGGACTGCATGCAACCTATATGTCATTCCATTAAATCTTATATGAGGGGTGTGTGTGTGTGCGTGCGTGTGTGTGTGTGTGTGTGTGTGTGTGGAGAGAGAGAGAGAGAGAGAGAGAGAGAGAGAGAGAGAGAGAAAGATTCACTCTAGAGAACCCTGACTAATACAGGGAGTAATTGAATCATTTTAAAAAGCAAATTAAAAGCCCCTTCCATGTATATGTTACATTTCAAAAGAAATAACTAAAGGATTAAACACAAGTTCAAATTTCTGAACTTCACTGGTTCTCCTGTTCAAGAATTTCTTTGCTATTCTGTGACACATTCTATATCTTATTCAAAGATGACATCTCTCAATCCTGTAAGAGTGACTGTGACTTTCAGATAGTATTTACAACATGTCATGGAATTGATGCGTGACTCTGGAAATATAATAAGTGCTTTAAAAGAGGTGATGCAGACTTAGAAGACTGACTTCTCCTGTTGATTTTAAATGATTCTAATGGTAGTTTAATCAGTGTTGGAGTTCTGGTCCCACTTAGAATGATGGATGGTATTTAAGAGTCTACTGGTTTGAAGCTCATAAAAGATGTAAGGTGGTACAGAAACAAATTAAAATGAGTTTCAGTGAGTGACAGGTTCCTCTAAGGTAAGATGTGATGGGAGAAATGTCAGCCACACCAAAGTGTGGGAGGGAAAGGCAGATTCTAAATGAGTATTAAAATAAACCTAAAATTTTAATTTGATTTTTTTTTGTTTTTATCATCATCATCATCATCATCATCATCATCATCATCATTATTTGTGTGTGAGAGAGAAAGAGGGTAAGATAATTTTCAGGAGTTGATTCCAGGGATCAAACTCAGGTCTTCAGACTTGGACAGCACATGTTTTCAATATGATCTCACCAGCCCTTTAATCCACCCTTAAAGACCAACTTTGAGTAACTGGGGGGCAGAGACAACAGACATGCACACACATCTGTGATATCTTTGCCAAGCATTTGCATACAACATTCATGATGAAGATGGAGAGGAAGACACAAAAGCACAAAGGAGTCCTCCAGGGTGGTGCAGGTGCAGAAAGAAAAGGTGCATAGACTCAGTGTGCCAAGAGCAAAGGGAAGAGACAGCACAGTGCTCTGCAGAAAACAAACTAATGAAAGAACGCAAGGGAAAACTATCAGAGAGCAAGATACCTGTAAAACTGTAGAAGAAGGAGTGGAAAGATATAAGAGCATGAGGATCAGAAAGTGTGCTGTGAAATTATGTCTCCTAGTAACGTCAGAAGCTACCCCTATAAAGTGTCACCAACATGAGTGCTCAGCCAGGAGCTGGACAAGGAGGACATCAATGAACATGCCAGACTGGAGAAGAAAAGCCCCAAGAGGCCTCCACCATACATGAAGAACTACAGGTAGATGAGGACAGCTGAGAACAAGAGAAGTGGTCCTCCCCCCGGGAAAAGCACAGTGCCAAACCACCAGTCATAAACCATACATGTAAGTAACATGTGGACTCAACAGGCTAGGAATATATATGTATGTACAAATACATACATGCAAGTAGTAACAATTAACTTAAAAAGATGACATGAATTTGAAGGATAGTGGAGAGGAATATATATGAGGGTTTGGAGGGAGGAAAGGGAAGGGAGATACATTTAATTAAGTTACAATCTCAAAATTAAAAAAGAACTGCAACTAAAGAAATAGCTGTAAAAGGCATTTTTTTCTTTTCCCTCCAAGTGGTGTAAAACAAACCTAGAAAACATACAGTAACTCTTATAATACTTAAAACTCAAAGCTGTGACAATAGTCCATAGAACAGGAAATAGAAAAAAAAGAATAATTAACTTTATGACTCAATCATGAAAACATATCAGGATGATCTACAAACACTTGAAAACTGAATAATTCATTTTTACATACGCAATGGTTCAAGGGTGGCATCACAAGGAAAAATTAGAAAACAGTGTTTGATTTACATGAGGAAAAATGCAAGATATAAAAATGCATGAAACTCAGCTAAATCAGTGCTCTGGGGCAAATGTGTAGCTTTAAGTGCTTGTATTAGAAAAGAGGAGGGCTCTCAAGTCCATAATCTACATGAAGGTCAGAACATTCTTCCCGAAACAGGCCAGATCATTAATGTTTGAAGCTGTGACTAATGTATGATCTCTCTTATAAACACTCAACACTGTTTTTATAGTGTGAAAGAAGCCACAAATAACAGAAAAGTAAGTGATTATGTTTCTGTTAAAAATCATTAGGAACACTGAAACTTGAATTTCATGTAGTTTTATGTACTACATACATAGTATTATTAGAAGTTTTTAATCAAGTGAAAATATAAAGACATATTCAAAATGTTATATAGATTTAACACAATGACAATCAAAAGCTCAATAGGATTTTGTTATACAGCTTAATTAATTAAAATACATATATATGAAAATAAAAATACTAAAAAGAACAAAACCACAGAACTCACTCTGTAAAATCTAAAGCTAACCATAAAGGAAATACGCTGATCTAGAGGCCCTTGTATCAGCATGAGGATGCACAGAACAACTGGGTAACATGAAAAGACAAACATCTCATTTTATTTTTGACAAGAGTGTCTTAGTAATTCAGTAAAGGAAAAGAGGATTTTTAACAAGTTGACTTGGTGTGCTTTTTAAAAATGAAAAAAAAATTAAGAACATGAGAGTGTGAAGTTGGGATGAACATTTATCAGAGTTACTGACAGAGACTGGGAAAGAGCAGCGTGGGAATGGTCAAGATACACGTGTGCACATGCATGAGAATCTCAAAGAATAAAAGAGAAGCAAAAAGTAAACCTCAAACCATATCTCATCATTGGCAAGAATTAACTAAAAATGGATCATAGACCCAAATATAAATGAAAACTAGAAAAGTCCTAGGAGGGAAAAAAAGTTTGAAATCTTGAGTTTCGAACATACCCTTGCTGTGGGATGGTCTGTATGTCAAATTGCTCTGATTGGTCAATAAATAAAACACTGATTGGCCAGTGGCCAGACAGGAAGTATAGGCGGGACTAACAGAGAGGAGAAAAGAGAGAACAGGAAGGTGGAAGGAGTCACTGCCAGCCGCCACCATGACAAGCAGCATGTGAAGATGCCAGTAAGTCATGAGCCACGTGGCAAGGTATAGATTTATGGAAATGGATTAATTTAAGATATAAGAACAGTTAGCAAGAAGCCTGCCACGGCCATACAGTTTGTAAGCAATATAAGTCTCTGCGTTTACTTGGTTGGGTCTGAGTGACTGTGGGACTGGCGGGTGACAGAGATTTGTCCTGACTGTGGTCAAGGCAGGAAAACTCTAGCTACATACCCTTATAAATAAGACACCAACAGCACCAACTACAAGAGGGAAATTTTGATTAACGTTACTGTCAGTATTTAATGGCTCTGTGCATGGAAAACTACTGTTAAAATGGACATGCAAGCCAAAGATTCAAAGAAAATAATTTAAAATTAACATGATTGTGAATATGCCCTGAGAAGAAATGAAGACCTACAATCAGTTAAATAGTGGACAACCGGGTCTGAGGAAAATGTCTGGGAGTAAGTTAGTCGCTGAGCAGTCCGAAAGCCCTGCATTTGTGTTCCCAGGACCCACAGAAGAAGCTAGGCACAGGGGTGGGCAAAGGAAGGAATGGATGGAAGATTCAACAGGACTTTCTGAAAGAAAAGTGGCAATTTTGATGGTAATTTGATGACTTCATGTACTGTGTGTATACTCATCACATTGAAGCCTTAACATGAGAGGTTCTGGATTACCCAATTTATAGTTCATGAACATGAATTTTGCAAACCTTATAAATGAGAATAAGGCATTATTCTCTGTCTGCATGCTTTCTGTGGTGTCTACATGTGTATATGTGCAGGTGTGTGTTTGTGTGGGTGCACACACCATGCTTCTGGAACTGACCACTCTGTTTATTGAGATAGTGTCTCTCACTGGTCTGATACTCACAGAGGGGGTGAGGCTGGCTGACTTTCTAGAAACCTCCATGGATCCACCTGTCTTCTCCTCCCCAGCAGTGTGATTAGGCACACACTACCACCCTGGCTGTGCTTAATTTTTATTGCCCTTATTTGGATACATAAAAAAGAAGTGGATGTCTTCAGTCATGCCAATTACACAACGTTCCCATTTGTCTCGTTTTTTTTTTTTTTCTTGAATTTTTGTTTTTCAGATACAGTGGTGAAGTGCCTTTGAGGTAGCAGAACACTCAACAGGAAGTGCCTCATCTCTCACAGGTGGGTCCCACAGCACGTGAACTGGCAGAGCCAGGACCAGGTGGGAGTCTTCATCGGCTCCGCCTGCTGCTCTCTGCTTCTTTTCATTTTGTTCCAACTTCTCTTCACTAAACAAAGATGCCCTCAAGTGAAATAAATGTGTGATTTACAACTCTCCAGAAAGCCCCGGGTTCCTTCCAGGCCGGCTCTGACAACTAGGTAGAGTGAGTAGCCTGCAGGTGCAGTCCCTGCTTGGGTTTTTATGAGCAACTTCCGGGATGCCGGGAGCTCTCAGTGAAGCCAGAAGATGGGGGAAGATGTGATGAAGACATCAGAGGTAAAATAAGCACACTGCACAACAGAGGTAGATTTGCAAGGACAGTGAGACCAGGGCTGTCTTCCTCTGTAGCCTCTGTGTGTATGTGTGTGTGTGTGTGTGTGTGTGTGTGTGTGTGTGTGTGTGTGTGTGGCTGGCTCACTGGTTATGTGTATCTGTCTGTATGTGTGTCTGGGGGGGGCTTCTGTGTGTGTGTGTGTGTGTGTCTGTGTGTGTGTCTGTGTCTGTGTGTCTATGTATGAGAGGGGTCTCCGTGGGGGGAATCTCTGTATATCTGTGTGTCTATTTGTGATGGGGTCTCTTTATGGGGGCCTGTTTGTGTATGTATGTGTGTGTCTGTATCTATATGGTCTATGTGTGAGGGGAGTCTCTGTGGGAGGGTCTGGGTGTGTGTGTGTGTGTATCTGTTTGTATGTATGTGTGTGTCTGTGATCAAGGGAAGAACAAGAAACCCCTCAGAGAGATAAATCACATCAATTGAATAAGCCTTCAGTACATATATTCAGTCCATTTGTCAAACTCAGCAGTGTTGACTACTTTGGACTATGATACTAAATTACGTTTTAGGTACTACCTGGTTTTCCTAGCTCACTGCTCCATTCGATGGGAGGGTTCATAGCATACCAGCAGAACAGAGAGGCTTGGCTGTGGAATTTTGTTTTTATTTTAATCTCCAGAGACTGTGTGAGCTGAGTGCAGTTGTCTCCATGCCACACACTGGGGGCAGGAGGGGTCTTGGATCTTTCCAGTGTCGTGGTGAAGGTCAGGCACACTGCAGGTTTCTGAAGAATGGAAGATGGAAAGCAAGCAAGCCAGGTCTGCCCCCAACCCCACCCTTTCTGATCCTGATTCAGCAGCATCTACCATTCTTGAGCATCTCCTTGGACTCTGTCAGCCTGGTGCTTCTACTGACAGCCAGGACTCCATGCCTCCTTAACACTGAAGCTCTCCTCGTTCTCTTAGACTTTGTAGACCGAGCTCGATGGCCCCTTCCGTGTTAAGTTTTCACAGAGAGTGAACAGTGCTGGGGTACATTTTGATTTTCCACAGCTTCCTCTGTGTAGTCGTGCCTTGGAAACTGTGCCATGTGATGAGCTTCATATGTATTATGTGCTGAGTGCATGAAATTCAGCTCATTTTCCTCCTCACAATTTAAGTGGCAATTTAATCATTGGTATCTGTTGTGATTTTGCCTTTGCCAAAGAGAATATAGATTACTTCTTCCCCAAAGTTATTATTTATCTCTTGGTAAAGGCATGAAGGTAAATTCCTTCCACAACATACTGCAGAGAGTTAGAAGCATGCTCATCTACACCAGGACATTTCAACCTGTTTTAGGTCACATGGAGGTGCTTATCAAGTAGTCTGCCTCTATCAGGGATCTCTTGATTGCTGGGGGATGTCTTTCTGTACACTGTGAATATATGTTGTTCCCACTGGTTAATAAATAAGGCTGCTTTGGCCTATGGCAAGGCAGCTTAGAGGCAGGCGGGAAATCCAAGGAGAGAGACAGGAAAGAGAAAGGTGGAGTCTGGAGAGACACCAACCTGCCACCCAAGGAGCAACATGCCAGCAGACCAGTAAAGCCCTGGAACACGTGACAATACATAGATTAATAGTTACGGGTTGAGTTAAACTATAAGAGCTAGCTAGCAAGAAGCCTGCCATAGGCCATACAGTTTGTAAATAATATTAAGCCTCTGAATGATTATTTTATAAGTGGTTATGGGACCACAAGGCCAGGCAGGACTGCAGAGGCCTGGTTGGATCAGAAAAACTTCCCAGCTACACTTGGTGGCATTTCCTCCAAGTTGAAGCAGACCATTGCCATCTTATAACATAGCATCTGTGATCACCTGCACGATACCCTCAACAAGATCTGGCCTGTTCACATTCCTTTATGAAAAGCGGGAAGTGCATGGGGTATGTGGGCTCATTGTGTTTACAAGATCCCTCCCCTTCTAAAGGCTATATGGGAGTATGATTGGCACGGTGTGGGAGTCTCTTGTAGGGTAGCTGCCTGTAGTTTGTCCAGTGATTCCACTTCAAGCTACCTGGGACTCTTCAGTGGTGTGGCTGCCCATAAAGTCCCTGAAGAGTTCCCAATGTAATGTTGATTTTGAGTCATCAATGCTCTCATAAGTAATCCCAGCCTCAAGATGATCTCAGACAGAATCCTGGATCTGCTGGTGCCCTATCTGGGATGAACAGGCATTTCTTTATGTCTTCCCAGGAAAACACACCTCATAGTTTGAGTCCCTAAAGGCAATGCCTAGGAATTAGAATTGTTTTAAAAAGGTGTCCCACATATAAGAGGAATAAGCCTGTACAAGATACTGCTTTAATGTTTTCTGGCTCTGGCTTTCATTGGCTGCATTCACCTGAGAATATTACCACTAGTGAGTACTACGCCAGCTTCTTAAAAGAAGAAAGAGAACAACTTCTTAGTTTAAGTGTAACAGTTTGCTGGAAGCCACTGTAGTCTTTAATCATTTCACTTATGACCTGAAAATCAAAACTAACATTTCTCCTTCCCTCCTTCCCTCCTCCCCTCCTTCTGTCTTTCTCTTGTGTGGCATATATGTGTTCATTTACATGTGTGTGCATGTGTACTTAAGGGTACGTGTGTGCATGTAAAAGGGGCCAGTTGTCAAGTGTTTTCCTCCATCTCTCTCTACCTTGATATTTGAGCAAGGTCTCTTATTGAAACTGAAGCTATTGATTTGGCTAGACTGTCCAATGAACTTCAGGAACTTACCTGTCTCCACTTCCATTTCAGTCTCCCTATTCCAAACTCCCTCCTACCCAGCGCTGGGCACACATGCAGGTGTCATACCTGGTTTCACATGTGGGCACTAGGGAGTCCAGCACCGGTTGTTGTACTTGAGTGACAAGTAGTTTACCAACTGAGCCATCTCCCCAAACCATATATTGAGTCATTTTAGTTAGAATTTGTTCATTCAACATCTCAATTCATTCAATTAACTTGTTTCACAAAGTGAAAATGGTGAGATTTTTGAAGGAAGGGGGTGAAATTCTTGTCAGTCAGTGCAGTCATCAGGTGCATTGCATTCTATCAGGGATAGGAAATGAAAGGCAAGCAGTTCCATCACACCTGAGAGCTGTGCGTATATGTGTGATTGCTTCATCAACAGACACGTCCCGCAAGACAAAGCCAAAGTTCTCAAATGAGCACAGCACTCTGTGAATCCGTTCTCTGACCAGTGAGAAACATGAACACCTCTGACCCATTTGCTAACTGCAACAATGAGGGGAAGCTGCTGTGCAAGGGTGGATGAGTAATGCAGCTGTTATGTCTTGGTTGGGTTTTGAGCCTTTAACATTTCAAGCAAAGAAAAGGGTATGAGCGTCATCTAGCTTTACCTTCACTGGGAGCCATTGCTTAGGCTTTCTCTCAACCTCTTCCCTCTTGACATCTTGAATTTACTTACAACTCTTTGCTGTGGGGACTGCCTTTGCCTATAAGATGATGAGAGGCATCACTGGCCCCTTCCCACCAAAAACATCTCCACACCTTGCCAAATGCCCTCTGGGTTCAAAATCACTCCTACTGAAAACCACTGACCTATGTATATAAAATTAACTATCATGATAAAATTATCAGGGACTCCTTATGATCTGTTTTAAAAGACTGAAAAACTTATTATTTAAATAAATGGATGGCTGGGGAAGGGATGAATTCCAGAATCATGTGGAGTGAAGTCTCCTCCATAGTGAGGTAACACAAAGTTCTATCAGTGTGGGAGGAGGGTGCAACTGCTTGAATTCAAAGTAAAATTAGTTTAAGCTCCTTTGAGTTCCTACCTCTGAAGCAAGGGGTGGACTTTTATAAGTAATGTAGACTGGGATGTAATCAAGAAAATGGAAAGGGCCCTGAATGGTCATCTAAGTGATGTTTCTCAGAATTCAAGTCTATGGACCCTGGAAACATTCTGCTCAGTCTTGACCTTAACATCTGTGGATTTCAACATTCTTTTCTGTGACAGGAAGAAAAAAAAAAGAGGAAACCACATAGTTCATTCACAGGAGGCACTGCCCTAGAACAGTCTTCTTCAAAATCCTCCAGCAACCCCTCACTAAAGCTGAAAGTTGCACTGGTCCCACCCAGCCCTGTGGTCCTGTGTTTCTCTGGTATGCCTGGCCCCATGGTCCCACAGCCATTTGTAAAATAATTACACAGAGGCTTAATATTAATTGCAAATTATATGGCCTATGGCTCAAGCTTCTTACTAGCTAACTCTTATAACTTAACTCAACCCATAACTTTTAATCTATCTTGTGGACCGCAAGAATATATTATAGAGATTCAGTTGTGCATTAAAGCTATACCTAGAAATTTCAAGGCATATTTCTAGTTGGAAGCCATTTATCACAGAATATTTGGTGTTATTCAGCTTTAATAATCAGCTGCTCCTTGTTATGAATTTCTTGTGCTCGTAATTCCCACAGAACGTGTATGTGTGAGCATCTTCCTCAGGCCAATACTTGTATAAGGTGAGGTAGGCAGAGCCTTCTGCCTCTGAGCTCCATGCTCCCTTTTTAGCATTTGAATTGGGTATCTGCCTTCTGCAAATTTCCCCTTTTAGCTACATCCAAAGATAGGACCAGCTCCAAACAAATCATTGAAGAACAAGTGAGGAACAGAATAGATACCAGACCACTGCTAGGTACCTGCCCCTGAACTAAGGTAAAACATCCTTTCAGAGGCAACCTGGCTCCTAGATGCAGAGCCTTGTTTCTTGTGCTGATGAAGCTCAGACCATTCCTTGTATTCAGGCCTAGTGGCTTTCCAGAGCAATTGACTGAGAACAAAGGAGGTTTTTTTCATATCCAGGTGGTGTGAAAGGTGGAACAGAATTGCTGAGGGATAGGACCTTGTGGCCAGAGAGAAGAAAGAAAGGCAGAGATTCTGTAGATGGTAAGGCAGAATGGCTCAGGATGATGAGTGAGGAGCAAGGAAGAGTTTCTTGTAGATTGTAGGTGAATCAGATCAGTGTAAGAATGATAAGCAGCTCTGGTTACCATGCAGAAAGGTCACAGCCATGACTACCCCAGTATCAGTATCAGAGTTTTATTAGGAGAAGAGGGGTCAGGGGGGGACAAGAGAACCAGGCCTGGGGAAGGAGCATGTGAAGAGAGAGAGAAAGATGTTGGGGGGAAGAGAGAACAGAACAGAGAGAGAGAGTGGGGTCTGCATCCGGCTTTTTAAGGGTTACCATGAACATGCACAGGTAGGTTTATGGAGCTAGACCATGCATGCACTGATTGCGTGACCACGCCACACACACATAGTCACCAGCGCACACTGATGACATAAGATACAAGACCCTTTGCTTAACTCCTGAACTGTGCATGTGCAGTCATGCAGCTGGAGTGAGGGCAGAATTCTAACAATCAGGAGAGGAGAAGAGGAAGAAAAGATAGAGGATGAAGGAACAGGGGACAAAGATGAAATCAAAGGCATAAGGACTTAGTTATCACCAAGGCTATGAGGGGACAGAAAGTAGGTACAAAGAGGAACTAAGACTCAGGATGGAATTAAAGCTGTATAGATAGAATTTTGTCATAGAGAAATAAAGTAATCAGACAAAAGAGCTTGGTGTATCTAGATTCTTTCCTGTGCTGTTGGCAGCATCTCTCCTGGCCCCCTGGGAAAGAAATTAAGAGGCTGGACCTCAAATTTTACAAAAAAAAATCTATGTATTGCCATGTGGTCTGTGACTTTAACTATGTTCCATTACATGTTGCTCCTTGAACGATAGTTTGGCTTTTCCCTTACTCTCCTCTCTCCTTTCACTATCTCTCCTGGATTTTCCCACCTGACTCCATCCTGCCCTGCCATAGGCCAATGCAGCTTTATTTATTAGCCAATGGGAGCAACACATGTTCATGGCTCACAGAAAGACATCCCACAGCACCTCACATCTGCCATGGTGACCTCAGTAAGTTGGATGTTGCAATCCTACAGGTAAATCTGTTGCCACTCCTAAGGAAATCTTCTCTCTGTTGTCGAGGACAAGGGTGAGACTTGACCTTGGAAAGCAGCTGGTGGCCTCGGCCACACTAACTGGTGTTTGTAGTTTCTGCCCATCTTAACAACAGATGTTTACTATTCATCTTAACAACAACAGATGTTTACTATTCATCTTAACAACAGATGTTTACTATTCTTTTCTCCTTGGCTTTCCGGTACTCTGTCGTTTCTTCCATGGTGGACACAATGAACCGGACAGATACTGTCATAGAAAGAAACAGCTCCAAAAAACCTTTTTTCTTTTTTTATTTTATAACTTAATTTAATTTTATATATCAGCCACGGATTCCCCTGTCCTCCCTCCTCCTGCCCCCCCCCTCTGTACTCCCCCCAGCCCACCCACCCTCCATTTCCATCTTCTCCAGGGCCAGGACTCCCCTAGGGATTTAGCTCAGCCTGGTAGATTCAATTGAGGCAGGTCCAGTCCCCTCCTCCCTTCACCCAGTCTGAGCAAAGTGTCCCAGCATAGGACCCAGGCTCCAGAAAGCCAGCTCATGCACTAAGGACAGGTCCCGGTCCCACTGCCTGGGGGCCTCCAAACAGTTCAAGCTAAACAACTGTCTTACTTATCCAGGGGGCCTGATCCAGTTGGGGGCTCCTCAGCTATTGGTTCATAGTTCATGTGTTTCCACTAGTTTGGCTATTTGTCCCTGTGCCCTTTCCAATCATGGTCTCAACGATTCTCGCTCATACAATCCCTCCTCTTTCTTGCCGATTGGATTCTCAGAGCTCCACCTGGGGCCTGGCTGTGGATCTCTCCATCCGCTTCCATTAGTCATTGGATGAGAGTTCTACCATGACAGTTAGGGTGTTTGGCCATCCGATCACCAGAGTAGATCAGTTCAAGCTGTCTCTTGATCATTGCCAGTAGTCTATTGTGGAGGTATCTTTGTGGATTTCTGGGGACTTCTCTAGCACTTTGCTTCTTCCTATTCTCATAGAGATCTTCATTTATCATGGTCTCTTTTTCCTTGTTCTCCCTCTCTGTTCTTGATCCAGCTGGGATCTCCCACTCCCAAAAGGTCTTCACCAACCCCACATCTGACAGAGGCTGATATCCAGAATATATAAAGAACTCAAGAAATTAGATATCAAAATACCCAACAGTCCAGTTACGAAATGAGCTATAGAGCTAAACAGAAAATTCTCAACAGAGGAAGCTCAAATGGCTGAAAGACATTTAAGGAATTGCTCAACATCCCTAATCATCAGGGAAATGCAAATCAAAATGACTCTGAGATACCACCTTACACCCATCAGGATGGCTAAGATCAAAAACACTGAAGACAGCTTATGCTGGAGAGGATGTGGAGCAAGGGGAACAAACTCTCCTCCACTGTTGGTGGGAATGCAAGCTTGTACAGCCACTTTGGAAATCAATATGGCGCTTTCTTAGAAAATTGGGAATCAATCTCCCCCAAGACCCAGCTATACCACTCTTGGGCATATTCCCAAGGAATGCTCAATCATACAACAAGAGCACTTGCTCAGCTATGTTCATATCAACATTGTTTGTAATAGCCAGAACCTGGAAACAACCCAGATTCCCTTCAACTAAAGAATGGATAAATAAAATGTGGTACATATACACAATGGAGTACTACTCAGCAGAGAAAAGCAATGACATCATGAGGTTTGCAGGCAAATGGATGGATCTAGAAAAAAATCATCCTGAGTGAGGTAACCCAGACTCAGAAAGACAAACATGGTATGTACTCACTCATAGGTGGATACTAGATGTAAAACAAAGAATGACTAGACTGCTACTCACAACTCCAGAGAGGCTACCTAGAAAAGAGGACCCTAAGTAAGACACGGGGATCCCCCAGTGACAGAGAAATGGATGAGATCTACCGTGGAAAATAAGATTGTGTCAAGTTAAGACATTCCAGAGATTTTTGTTTGTTCATTAGAATATTAGGTCTGGTACAGAGGTAGGCAAGGGATGACTCTGGGAGCTAAAGATAACCCAAGAGAAGTTGTGATCTATTAGCTCAGCAACATTCTAAACTTCAAGTCACTGAAGCACTTACCAGTCCATCAGCCATGCGGATAGCTTCTCTCTGGGAATTCTCATTGGCAGTACCGTTCTGTCATCTCACTGCCACTTTTCACTTGTGGCCTGTGAACCTGCTAACCATTGTTTGTAGCTAGGGAGTTTTCTCTCCAGGTCCCACCAATCCCCAGCAGTTCCACAGCCCACTTATAAAATAAACACATGGACGCTTATATTATTTAAATGTTTGGCCTAATGACTCAGGCTTCTTGTTAACTGTTCTTAATATCTTAAATTAACCCATTTCTATTAATCTATACTTTGCCACGTGACTCGTGGCTTACTGGTACCTTACATCTTCCTTGTCATGGAGGCAGCTGGCAGTGTCTCTCTCTCTGCCTTCCTGTTCTCTCAATTCTCCTCTCTGTTAGTCCTGCCTATACTTCCTGCCTGGCTACTGGTCAATCAGTGTTTTATTCATTAACTAATCAGAGCAACACATTTAACATACAGAACATCCCACAGCAGTTGTTAGTGAGTTTTCACCAGAGAGACACATTAGTTCACTTTCCTTATTGAAATGCTTTTTCTTCTAGATTCCTCTGTATTTCTGTACATATTCTAGTACCATTTTGATGAGTTACAAGGAAAACTCTTGGGTGAAAGAAATGGATTTTATTTAACGTCTTCAAATCTTTACAGTATTAAGTCTTTCAATGAAGACATACAGCAAAATTTTGCATATTTATGTAATTCTTAGTATAATAGAGTCATGCAGAACTTACATTAATGTTCTCATATATTATCCATGCATAGTTTATGACTTTCTTGGCAGTATTAATAGGGTCTTGATCTTTATTTTAAATTCTTGGTGATATATATAAAGATGTAGCTTTATTCATTTATGCTATACACACTTAATTTACTTTGTATTCCAAAACAGCTTATATATTTTATTTTTTATATTTTCATATTATGTAGGTAATTATAACATGATCTTTTTCCATTGCTAGCTAGTCTTCATGAATATTAACTAAATTAGCCATATCTTCTATAATATTGCTAATTAATCATGATAGTGTGCTTCTTACTCATGATTTTAACAGCAGTGTTTGTGTTTTGTACCATTAAATATACTGCTGTCTATTGGCTTGGGGGAAAATGTTCTGTATGTTTGAAAAGTATCTTTTCATTTTCTTTTTTATAAGAAGTAATGTTTTTTTAAGTTTTATCAAAAAAAAAAACCTTCCTTACCCATAAATACATTTTCTTCTATAACTTATGTTGTACATCAGGTTTTCAGTATTAAATGGTGTTGCAGCTTCTTGTAAACTATCATTTTATAGCTGTTAAAAATGTTGTTCTAGTTTTTGATAGGACTATGACTTAGTTACTGTGCTATTGCTGTGAAGAGACACCATGACCATGGCAACTCTTATGAAGGAAAGCATTTAACTGGGGCTGGCTTACAGTTCAGAGGTTTAGTCCATTATCATTATGATGGGAAGCATGGTGGCATGCAAGCAGACTTGGTGCTGGGGAGGTAGCTGAGAGTTCTACATCTGGAGCTTTAAAATGGAATGACAATGGAGATAAGGAACTGAAATTAGATCCTCTTACTTCATAGTCTCATCTCCCTTTTCTCCTTGCCTCTTTTTCCATTCCATGGATAAAGCAATGTCATCAAAGTTTCAAACTTCTGCCATTACCACAGAGAATAGGGTTGGGGTAGATCCGTACAGCACAGATCAAGTAGACTGACTTCCTGTCCTTGAAATATCACACGCACACATACACACACATGCACACACACATACACACATGCATATACACACATGTACACATATATACACACACATACACACATACATATACACCCACACACATGCAACACACACACACACACACACACACACACACACACACACACACACACACACACGGGCTGGGGTTTTCCTAGGCAATCATTAGTCCACTTGATGTTGCCGTAGATTTCCTTGTTCTGGACACTTCATGTAAGTGGGACAATATGTGGGATCTTATGGCTTCTCTCCCTTAACACACTTTCAAGCTTCATTCATGTTGAAGCTTGAAGAGGTATTCACATTGTTACAGCCAACAATATTTTATTTTATAAATATGTTTTATTTATTTCACTATCATTTTTTAGAGATCTGTTTTTCTACTTTTTTTACTTAAACTTTTTACTAAAAATTAAATAATATTGGTATAAGCACTCATGTATTGGTTTTTGTGGGATATGTGTTTTCATTTCTCTTAGGTGTATATCCAGGGGTGGAGTTGTTAGGTCTTGGGTTAAGTCTAGATTTAACATTATGAGGATCTATCAGACTCCACAACACCTGCAATGTTATCCAGCAGTGGTTACACCCAGAGCTTAACATAGTGTCTAGTACACTGAATGTTCTCCAAAATGAAGATCAGGATTTAAAATGAAGTAGAATGTGAGCATTCATGAAGTTCAGTAATGGACAACCTGAGAGAGAAATTTGACCATGGCTCCTGGCATCGAGTGAAAGTCAGCGTTCATCCCCACCACTGGCAGCAATGGTGTTATACATCCAGTCCCGTTGTGAGGTAGGGCATGTTTTCCCTGTAACCTTCAGCTTTCTGGTTTGTCCTTGGGATCAAACTCACTACAGATAGAAAGAATGTTCACACCTTTGTGGATTCTTGCCCTGGTACTGACCTGTGCTGTACAGATCTACCCTAACCGCTCTGTGATGAAAACTGCTGAGATCATGGCACATTTCAGAAATCCGAAGGGGAAGCAAGGCAGCCCCACCTGTGTGTCTTGTATCCCCCGGGGTTTGTTTCTAGCGTGGACGACAGACACAATTCTCACCTGTGTCTTCCAGCCCACGTCAGAGCAGGAGACAGAGTCCCCAGCTGTGGGGGTCAGCTGGGGACAAAAGCAGCTGACGTTAAACTACCAGCTGCCTCGTGTTTATTCACAAAGTCTCACACTGCCAACAACCAAGGGCATCATCTGTAATGAGAATCCAGCTAAACCATCAGCTACAATGGAAGAGCTGGGTCTCACTCACCTACTCCAAAACAAAGCAGGCTGACCCTCTGGGTGATGGCCTAGCTCTTCTGGGCTGGAATGTCACAGAATAGAGATTTGAGTTCCCACCTCCAAAATGTTTTCACTTACAACATTTCTGACACCAAATGTGTGGGCTTTTTCTTCACACCAATCAACTCCTCTCCAGATACCATCTGGGTGTCCTACGATTCAGTTCAATTCTAACACTAACTGCATGGAGTCAACAGAAAACCCAGAAGTGAAGGGCTCAGCCCGGCAAGACTGCCTGGCGCACTTCAGACACCAAATGCAAGTCCAGGGCACCTGTATAGTGACCAAGAAGCTGTAAAGTTAGAGTCAGAGTTCCTTAGCTCTGCCTCATGCTCAGAAATTTACTTGAATAGCACACACAGAAAGAGAGAGAGAGAGAGAGAGAGAGAGAGAGAGAGAGAGAGAGAGAGAGACCAACTAAATAAAAACATAAACAAATATAAAGCCAAGAGACATGCTTCCTTTAGACTTACCAGGTCACTATCAAAAGACACAACTCAGGAACAAGCAAATTAAAGGGACACACAGCTGGGAACGGAGCACGGAGATCCGACGACCTCTCCAGGTAAGCAGCCCTCCCTTTATTGCATGGGTCAGCTTGCTAAATCATTGGCCATTGGTGCTTGACTCGGTCCCCACTCTGTCCCTCTCCCAGGAGGATAGACTGCAAGTCACAGCCCTCCAAACCCAATGTTGGTTCTTCCTGCTGCCAAACCCTATTCTAAAGCTGGGGGGGGGGCAGGGGAGGAGGGCTGCACTAAGCCGCTCTTTAGCATAACGGCAGAGATGTTGAAAGGGCTTATTGTGAGTTGTAACAGACGTTTATCTGATGGTTGTCACCCAAGGACATGCTCCATCTGGCCTTTTACATGGGTTCAGGATAGGTCAGGTCACCAAGGTTACACACGTGTGGCAAGTATTTTTTTTACCCATGAATCAACTGCTGACTCTGAGCACTGCTTTTCAATAGTTCATTCATGGTGAACTCAATTCACTTTAGGTACATCTGGAAACTCTGAGAGATGTGCTCGCTGAATGTATCTCAGCTGCATCTAACTAAGGAGGTCTGATGACATTTTATCACTAGTTCGGGGGGGGGGGGGGGCGACTTTCCCCATTGCCTTACAGGGTATGAAATAAAATAGAAACTATTCATTTCATACTAACAAAGTAGATTAATAATTTTTTTGTCCTTGCTGCAACCGAATGCCTACAAGGAACACACTGAAGGAGGAAGGATTTTTAGCTCCTGGTTTGAGAGCATGGGCCATCATGAAGGTGAGTCCATGACAGCAGAGGCATGGGACTGATGGCTCACATCCTAACAGCAGAAGCAGAGAGAGACCGGAGCCAGGAGTAGAGCTGAGCTACAACCCCAAAGACCTGCCTCCCGGTGACCCTTCTTCTCCAGCCAGCCACAGTTTCATAATACATCCCCCAAGGCCTCACCATCTGAGAACCAAGAAATGTTCAAACACATGGACTTGTTTAGAATATTTTCCACTGAAACCATAATCATAAGGAAAACAGTCGATGAGACCAGAAAAGTGAGGACATGGGTTGGGTGGGCGACTTCTGTTGTTTTCTCCAGGCTGAGATGACAGTATCTAAGACATTCAGTGCCCCCTCCCCATGGTCCTTCCCTGAAATCCCATGAGTTCTTATCCTAACGGCACCACACGCTGGCAGTGGTCCACCATGGCTTATCATACTTCCATTCAATTATGACTGGCACGGGCTGTACACCTAGAAACTCTGCCAGAGACACTCTCGGATGACATGCTATGAATGACTGAGGAGTTCTGATGACATTTATCACCAGTTTAGGGTGGACATCTTTGGGCTTTCTTGACTCACGTTGGGTATCATGTACATCAAGAGCAGAGTCTCCGGGTGCTCTGGAAGAGGTGCTAATATATGCTTGGCAGTAGCTGGTGAAGATAATCAGGCTCAAACTTTCTGGTGCTGCAACAGCTGGATGCTGACTCAGCTTTCCTTGCAGCTCCTTGCCAGTATATGAAAGGTACCATCCAAAGACTGGGAAAAGACACATGATCATCTCGTGGGCTCCAGAGATCTGTTCTTATTTGGTCGAGAAGCCCAGACCATCTTCCATAAAATAAGAGAATGGTAGCCGGGCGGTGGTGGCGCACGCCTTTAATCCCAGCACTCGGGAGGCAGAGCCAGGCGGATCTCTGTGAGTTCAAGGCCAGCCTGGTCTACAGAGCGAGATCCAGGAAAGGCGCAAAGCTACACAGAGAAATCCTATCTCGAAAAACCAAAAAAAAGGAGAATGGTGACTGAGAATTTCTAAGGTGACTTTCACATCCTGCCCTTTTTAACTTTGAAAGTTCCAGTTAAACTGCCAGAGGTAGGGATGCTTCATAATTCCATGTGAGAGAAAAAAATCCCTAAAATATTTTATGGGCTGGAGAATACCATTAATCAATATCCGAACTGGACAAGAGTGAACTCTCCACCCCTTCACATCAGAAGGCAGCCAAAGTCAAACTCCAAAGGATTGGTCCAGACTGAAGGAAATTTTCTCTAAAGCTGACAGTAAATGGTTCCAGCTTGTTTATTGATCTGAACTCACCCTGGAGATATCAAAACGTGTGTAGTTTCTGGACCCTAAAAGGAGGGGATTGCTGTGCGATATGTCTCCCTCTGAATAGTGAGAGTTTAAAACCTTAAAGGTCAGATCAGAATGCACAGCTCGAAGACCTACACAACCTTGAAGCGGCTGGAAGCTGGGCTGCACTTTGGAGGCGAGGGATAGCCATCCACCGTGCCAGCAGCGCCTTGAGGAGGTAGGATGCCACCGGAAAGAGTATCCAGCAGCCTTTTCTACACCACAGCCCCTCGGTTAGCCCACTCCCCTTTCCGCACACGCCACTCAGAGCCTTGCGTCCTTTAACCCAAAGAAGGCTTCTCCTAGTTTGGGGCTTCTGCGTCGACTGGAAGCAGTCACCATGCCCAGAGCCTCCAGTGTTGAACTGTTTTCTCGTCTCCGCCTTCCCCTTAACACTGGGTCGGTGGGAGCTCCGTGAAACGGATGGTTTCCTCTCCCGGAGCGCGCTGATTGCAGCCTGGTGTTGCGTAACCGGCTGGAGGAGCGCGGGGGTCCCCAGAGGGCCCTAGCCTGGCAGACAGGCTGGCGCGCGCCCGGCGTTCCGTCCAGCAGGGGGCAGCAGAGCTCGCCGCCGCAGCCTGTCGCTGAGCCTGGAGCCCTGACAGCCCCTCCGGGAAAAGCTAAGGCGGCCTTGAGCATCGTGTTCTTGTCTGTGGAAGCATTTTTCCCTGTCTCGTTTAAGCTGGGACACAGTGTTTCGGCAACTGATGCGTCCCCGCTTTGTTTTTTTACTGTTTGCCCTGCTTCTGCGCGCGGCTAAAGGAACAATAATTACACTGTTGCCCATGTCAGCCAGTCTGTGCCGGCCGCCTTGTGTTGCACCGCCGCATCCTTTCATCGACCTCTAGTCACTGTGCCCAGTGTCCAGAGGATGACTGTGCCATAAGTAACTGAAAGAGGTAAAGGCTTTCAAAACCAGATCTGAGACTGAAGTTGGGGTGAACAAGAAGGGTGTGTGGTTTCTTTCTCCCCATCCATACCTTACAAATACTGGCTCTTTAAAGGGAATGCGGGGTGGACTCTGCTGTTATGAGACCCTTTGAATCAAGCCGAGCACTGAGGAAGGCTGGTTGTTTACTGTTTCCCATCACACGGGTACAATTAGCATTGAGTGGAAACGATGAGAAGATCACATGTGTGTGACCACTGGGCTTCTAAGCAGCACTTGTCTTGTGAGCAACCATGTTATTAACTAGGAGGGCAGCAGTGGCCTCCCCTGGGATGCAGGCACCAGGTCCAGGCAACCTGAGGCCCGAGGTCCTTGGGATCCTCCCTATGCCTGGGGCACCCAGGAAGAGAAGAATGAGATGGCCACTCAGTGGCCGGGACCTAGCAGGCTCTCTGTGGTGTTATGGATTGGAGAGTGACAGGATGGCTGAGGAGCTGCAAACTCAGCCAGCTGGCCTGGTCTCCCCCACTCACTCCTGCCTCCCCTGCCTCCCTTGCCTCCCCTGCCTCCCCTGCCTCCCCTGCAGAATCTCAAGGTGATAAAATCTCTGATCCTTGAGTCTAGTCTGATTCAGACCTAAGGTCTGCCTTGAATGGCATCTCTTAAGTGATGTTAATTAAGGAAAGTGTGTAATAGACAGTAACCCATTGTGTCCGTGCCTCAGAGAACATTCTTCAGTCTGACAGTGTGTTTTCTTAGTGTTTTGCTTGTTTGCTATTGAACATCCCAGTAAAGGTCAACGCGACCATCACTGCAGGTATGGGCAGTGTTTGCATCACAGACCATTCTGTTTCTGAAGACAGAGGGCTGGAACAGCAGAATAGCCAGCAAAGGGCAGCAGCCAGTGAGAGGCAGCGGGGAGGGACTTTAGTGGTCTTCACTTCACGTGGTCTTGGTTGAATGGATAGACTCCTCTATCTTGACAAATCTGTTTTCCTACTCGGTTTCTATCCACATCAGGGAACGGCAGTGGTCCTTCCCATAGGCAACCACTTCCCACCCACATCTGGTTTTCCCACTGCTCAGAAATTCCTCCAAATTCCAAGTGTTCCAAAACCAGACACCTCCAGCCTGTGAGGCACTGGACTCCAGCCTGTCTGCTCTGCTCGTCACCTGCTGCTTCTCTCCCATGAATGAACAAATGAATCCTGTAGAGAGCATTTGAACTTTATCCTGGAAGTACATTCAAAGATATTTTTTTTCCTCTCTAGGTTTCTACCTGAGGAACAGATGGTCAACTTTTATCACCTTCTTGGCAGTCTACACTGATTCATTTCTTCTTTTTCCCTCTGATTTCCAGGTGACATTTTGCTTCTTAATGAGATTCTATAATAAGAAATTCCACTTGAAATCGGGCTGCCTACTTGTTAGCCCAGGCTTGCCCTCCCTCCCCCAACACACACACACTGGCTCGCCAGCCCTGGTGGCATCACTCACCTGGGAGAGCCTGTTTCCTTACCCATACACAGACACCCAGCTGGGCTCCCGTGGTCGCCATGATGATGTGCCTCTGAAGGAAGCGCCGTCACCTCCCTTGTTCAGTCCCTTTACCGCCATCCCCATTTGCTGTCTCTAATATTCTTTTTTTTTAACTCCTCAAAACTGGCATTTTAAAAACTGCTACTGTTAAAAGGAGGACTTGCCTTTAAAAAAAAAAACCTTCAGGTTGCTAAGCAGCTCCTGCCCCACCCCCTCCCCCTTTATGCAGCCCGGTTGCCATAGCATCATTTGAACGTGGTAACAAGAAGCAAAGAGCAATCATTTTTCACTAAATAGGGTTGGGCAGACAGATAAACATGTTGAAATGTTTCCGTACAACTCTCTCAAGGCAGGGGAGGCTGCTCCACAGCACACACCTTGGGGCCTTCCATCCGTCCCTCCCCTGCCTTCCCATTTGCCTGGAGCTCTTCTCACCTGTGGCTCCCTGTGTGTCATCCCAGCCCTGGTATGACACTTCCTAAAAAGGCTTTTTGAAGGGCTGCTGCTGCTACTCCGGCATTTGTAACTATTTAGGGCTAAATGCAGGCTGGAATCCTTCTCGGAGAGCTGCTAAACATGGAGTGTACTGTGAATCGGGCTGATGACTGAGGCACCCAAGTCATAGCAGGCTTGGGGATGACAGCAGACGTCATCAGAGTGACATCAAAGGGTGCTTTTTAAAAACTGGAAAGGACAAAAAGAGAGATGAGGTTTTACAACCCATTTGTTACCTAACAGGTATTAGAGAAGTATAAAGCCCAGACCCTATTCTTCAGCTCTGAGGTCTGAGGACAGGCTTTTGCCCACCAACTACATAAACAAATTCAGTCTCTGCGCTAGCACCGGCCTGTCTCCTTTGTTCTGTGTGGTCCAATAAGGCCCAGGTTCCACATCAGGAGCACAGGTGTTGTGTGTCTAGCTGTCTAACCACGACAGTATCTCTTGACTGATGGTCGACTCCTGCTTCTCGGTGACTCTGGAATCAGCTGAGGGACCCTCGAGGGCTTCCATGATCCAGGATCCAGAGGTTGAGGCCAGACCAGCAGAGGTTGGCAGGTGTGCGCCCACCTGTGAAAGCCAGTAGTTCTAACGGGTCAGTGTTCCTATCGTGTTCCTTTCACAGACTTGAAATCACCTCTTGAAGCAGCCCACGTAGACTCAAAATATTTCTCTAAACATGTACATCAGTAGTGCCTCCTCAGAAGCGAACTGACTTCCGGATTCAGCCTTCAGTTGAGCATGCTGCCCTCTACAAAGCACTGCCCCTCTTGGCCTTCTCCGGGAAGACATCCCTTGAGCTTGAGTCTCAGGACTGGGAAGAGCGAGCATTGTCAATGCACTCTCGCACGTGGCTGCACTATGACAATGACATACCATTGCCAGGCAGCCACTTAAAATAGGAGGCACACTCCACTGCTCCACAGAGCCGATCCTCGGCATCTTAAACACATATGGCTTAGAGGCTTAGAGAGAGGGCGTTATCAGGCAAAGGCAGGGTTGACCCAGGCTCCTTCAAACAAGTCAACCTCTCCCTCAAAGTGGAATAAAATATTTTCCTTCCTCTGCCTTCTGTTGTCCTTTCAAGCCAGTTTTTCCCTTAGTCTATATTCATTCTATATAGTGATGATGTCATAAAAATAGTTTCTTTCCTGTATCTCAAGTACTGTGACCGTATTCACACCCCCAAAGTTTCTGATTCCCCATTCTACTCATGCCCTTCCTGTTCCAACTCTTTCTTTGCTTTCATATATACGGCTTTTTGTATTTATGTGTGTTCAGGGATTTGCGAATGAGTGACAACGTGACATTTGTCTTCCTGACTTGTTTCACTTCAGACAGCAATCTCCAGTTGCATCCACTTTCCAACAGATGACATAAGATGACATATGTACATCGTGACTAAGGCTTCATCGTGTACATATGCCACAATTTTAATATGCTCATCTGCGGATGGATGCCAAGCGTGCTTCCAACACTTGGCTATTCTGAACAGCACAATAGTATACAGGGATATGCAAATGTATTTGTTGTATGTTGACTTACAATCCTTCAAGCAAATAACCTAGATGTGGTGTAGTTGGGTCACATGGTAGTTCTACTTTTAGTTTGTTGAAAAACCTCCATATTGATATCCATAGTGTATACCGATTTATACTCCTTAATTGGTGTCTCACAGCTTCTTCTCTTCTACCTTCCGGTCAAAGGTCACATTGTTATTAATAATATTTCTTTTCAGAAGAATCCTGGGAGCTAGAAGGTAGGCAGATGAGACTTCCAATCTTTGTGTTTCTCAGAAACAGCCTCAGACATCACAGCTGGAGCATGTCCATTCAGCACGTCTGAGAAGGAACTTCTGCCACATCACCGCTGCCCCACATGGGGTTCAGAGTCCCTCAGTGCACGGTGCTCACAGTGCATCCCAGAGCCCAAGTGTCTTTTGTCTGAGCTCTCCTGGCAGTAGAGCTTAACTAGTTAACTATCAAAATGCCCTGTAAATTAGTCCTTCTGAGACCCAGCTTTCTGGATCTCATCCTGTATCTGACATCCCTGGTCAAATGAGAACAAGGCCCACATCATGTCCAAGTACTTTCTATCATGTGGTCATGTCCCTAAAGGTTTCTATACCACTTCTGAGTGCCACCGACCGTGAAGCTCTATGAATATTGACTCTCAGGTAGCTCACTGGTGAGTACATCACACAGGTATGTTTTCCAAGAATTTTTCCCCTTTTTCCAAATTCCACAGAGTTCCACATAGTCACTGATTTGACTAATTCCTGTGCTCAGAGAACCATGAGGTGGAACTTTAGAGGGCTGTGGCTGCTTTGCTGGACAAATTATCTTTCAATTAAACTCCAGGAGAATACCGATAAATATTTAATAATATACTTTCTAGTGGTGAGTGCAACAAGCCGAGAACAGTAAAAAGAAAAGCCCGATTGGCGACAGCTGCCAGGTCTGACCGTGTAAACACTCCCATTGTGGCCAATTTCAACCTCCTGTGAAGTCACTGAACAGGGAATTTTGAAGAGTTGGTACCACAGGTTCCTGCGAGCTGGGACAAACTGCCTCTCATACACCAGCGCAGTGGTTCCTCCAGGGGAATTTAACCGTCAATCATTCTCTTGCTCATTTATCTGTCAAGTTTCCATCAAACAGCTAATTCTCCCAGACATTCCAGTCCTTTAAGCCAGTCTCTCTTTTTGGCCAAAGGTCTTGGTGCTTGTCTAAGTAAAAAATGTACAAGAAACAAAAGCAGCCTGATAGGCAAAAGATGTTCCCCCAACACTCTCCCAGAACTCTGGAGAACTTCATGCATTGCTAACTCAGAATTAGTAATCTAGATTCCTGAGATATAGTTCTCCTCACAGGACTATTTTCTCAGACTTTTTGAGAAAGGTTGAGATGAACGATATTTTCATACGCTCAGAGCCACATGTAAGCCCAGGCTTTTAGCTGGGTGAGAGTGTGGCTCTCCAGACTCCATTAATGTAGAGATAACGACCCACACATACTTCAGCGCAGGCCACTGCAGCCACGCTGCAGTGGAAGCCCTTGCTCCATCAGGATACTTAATGTAAGTGTTTACCTACGGCTCTGAATGTTCTCTGGCTTCAGCTGTCTGCCCCAAACTGAGCTCTGAGTCACGTCACTTATCTGGCTGAGGGCTTCAGTCAGTACCTTTGCTCAGTTAGTACCTTTCTCTGTCCCTTGTTTTCTTGGTGCTTGGTGGAGTGTTATTCCGTCTTCATTCGGAGAGCCTTCAAAGGTTCTTTTGTACATTTCCTTTCCAAGAGAGTGCTTCCATTTTTCATTTTAATCTGTTTTATGATGCAAATCATGGCTTAATGGAGATGTACCACTCAATCTTAATGGACTCACGATTTCATCAATGAGTTCCTTTCATTTTGATGGAAGAAATAGGCTTAGAATTTCCTGAGGTTTCCACAAGCAAGCTGTTAAAGAAATAAAAGAAAAATGATGAAGCACGAAGGGAGCCTATGAAGACAGAAGACTTAGTCATACAAGTTTCTCCAGACTCATGAATACCTTGTGTCTCTCTGACCATCATTTCTTTGTGTAGGACCCAATGATTCTTCTAGCTCTGATCCCTCATGGGCACCATTGTGTGGCTGTTTCCTAAGAACTGAAGCACGCCCTCCTGGAGAGAGGACAGAGGACAGAGGCTCATGAGATCCCAGAAGCTAACAAAACTTACAAGGCTCAACAAACTCATGACACTTAGTAGGCCAGGAAGCTCAGCAAGCGACAAGGCTTACTAGACATGGTCCCCACTCTGGTTTCCTTTATGTTACTGTGATAAATACCATACAAAAACAACTCAGAGGAGGGAAGTGTTTACTTCAGCTGATACTTCCAAGTAGAAGTTCATCGCTGAGGGAAGGCAATGCAGGGACTTAAGGCAGGAACCTAGAGCACAAACCGTGGAGGATCACTGCATGCTGACTTTGCTTTCTTATCTATCCCAGGACTACCTCCAAGGAATGGTACTGCCCACAGGGGACTGTGCCCTCTGACAACAATCCACAACAAAGATAATCCCTCAGATATTGCCACAAGCCAATCATATCTGTCCAGTTCCCCAACTGAGCCTCCCTCCTTCAGACAGACCCCTCTGGGCTGGGTTAAGCTGGCAGCTGAAGTTAACAGGTCCAGGTTGTATAAGCAATAAGTAATTGCTGTGGAAGAGGAAAGTCTTTGGTGGAGCTGCCTTGAGTCCCAGGGATGCAGCTTTGCTGAGGCATCACTCACACTGACATTTTGGTGGTACAGTCACCTTGAAGCCACCCATGTTCTTGCGAGCAACCCCTTTCCCATGCTTCTGTTGTAACCTAACAACCCCTTTCCCATGCTTCTGTTGTAACCTAACACCCCCTTGCCTGTGCTTCTGTGTGTAACCCCAACAAATTTATTGGTTCATCAAGCCAGAATTGAGTAGAATTATTTTTGTGGTCTGTTACTGATGCCCTGTCTGAGTTGATATTGACATCTGTGCAGGAAACATCACCTAACGGCATGTTTAGAACTCTGGGTACATAGGAACTCTGGTATGTATAAATGTTTTGACCGTCTTCAGGGGCAGTGTGACAAAGCAAGTGTTTCATACTGTGATAGATGGGTAGCACCAAAGCTTAAAGGGCTTCCACTTAAAGCTAGCAGTTTGAAGTGCTAAATGTTGGGTTTCAGGCATCAAACTCCTCTAGGGAGTAAGACGGATGCTGTGGAATGTTGTTCTGTACGCTGTGAATGTGTGTTGTTCTGATTGGTTGATAAATAAAATACTGATTGGCCAGTAGCCAGGCAGGAAGTATAGGTGGGATAAGCAGACAAGGAGAATTCTTGGAAGAGGAAGGAAGGAGTTAGGAGTCTATGTCCAGCCAGACACAGAGGAAGCAAGATGACAAGGCAGAACTGAGGAAAGGTACCAAGCTACATGGCTAAACATAGATAAGAACTATGGGTTAATTTAAGTGTAAGAGCTAGTCAGTAATAAGCCTGAGCTAATGGCCATGCAGTTATAATTAATATAAGCTTCTTAGTGATTATTTTATACATAGGCCACAGTACTGCAGGGGCCTGGCAGGACCAGAGAACCTTCTGACTACATTTGGCATACCAACATGGGACTCTCGAATTTCCATAAGGTCTAAAAGAGTTTAAAAAGGGCTTCCAAACACACAATAATATAGCCAAAACCAGCTTTCTACTTCATGTCTCATGTGGGTAAAGATATAGAGATGCCAAGGTACAGAGACACTGTGGCATGCAGACTTGAGCTACAGTATGGTAGGTTCACAGCATATGGGCTTGAGTACAGCATGGCAGATTCCTGCCACTGTACACAGTGGTGTCTGCAAGCAGCACAACATGGTGTGTGGTGGATATAGCTTTTGTTACTACAGGGGGAAAAAAGGAAAGAAAAAGTTTTTTGGGCTACATACTGCTAGATAGTCAAACTTATAGTTATGTTAGTTAAGTTTTCTAGATATACATAGATATAATTCAGTTAGGTAGGTAATCTTCAAACACTTCAAAGACCTACAGAATATGGCATTTAAAATGTTTTAAGAACTTCGACTTTCTGGACAATGAGACATGACTGGTCCTACTGGATAGTCAAGTTATATCCTTCTGAGGTCTTTGATATAGTTGAAGACTAGATATTTATAACTTTCCTTGATTATGATAAAAGATAAATTAGATATGAAACTTTAGACTTACAAATATAACATAGATAGAATATTTTCTTTAATTTTGCCAAATACAAATAGACTAGATATTGTAACTGTAATTCTTGATTGATAACTGTTTTGTTATATATAATTTTACTATGTTAAAGTTAAGAACCTTCCTTTTTGATTAGACAAAAAAGGGGAAGTGCTGTGGAATGTCTTTCTGTATGCTGTGAATGTGTGTTGCTCTAATTGGTTGATAAATAAAGCTGTTTGGCCAATGGTGAGGCAGAATAAGGTTAGGCGAGACACTCCAGCTACAGAGAGAGGAAGGAGAAAGGCAGAGCAGAGAGACATGACTAGCTGCTGCCCCATAAGAAGCAAGATGTAAAGTACTGGTACGCCACAAGCCACGTGGCAAAGTATAGATTTATAGAAATGGGTTAATTTAAGATGTAAGAGCTAGTTAGCAAGAAGCCTGAGGCATTATGTCATATAGTTTGAAAATAATATAAGCCTTAGTGTGTTTATTTGGGTCTGAGCAATTGCAGGACCAGGCGGAACATAGGAAAACTTCCAACTACAGACGGGAAAACATTTGCTGATTGATATTGTCCTTTTCAGTGGCTCCAAACTCACATGTGTAGAGTGTTACTACTTCCCTTTACAGGTAAACACCTCTTGTAGGTTCAGCAGGAATGGAGGTTGCCTCCCTCACCTTCTCATCTCCATCGTGGTCACTCTCAGATGGATGGTCTGTTGTTATAGCCTAACACCAAATGCATCCAAAACAGAGCTGCACAACCTCCATCTTTATTATGTCCATCTCTCAGTTCATGATGTCAGTTCACAAGGTCACACAGGCCACAGGTTTTGGAATCCCAGTTCCCCTCACCTTCTGCCTACTGTTCGCATCGCTGTTAAGTTCCACTGACTCCCTTCCAGATTTTCACCTTTTAATTTGCAGTTCCAACACCATTGCCCAAATTCTAACTACTTTCATTAATGTCTGGTTAGAAGAAGGTTTGATTCACAGAACACTTTCAAACTGTCAACAAAGTGGGGACAGATTCCCATAAGTCCTTTGTTCTGGTTGTCTTTGCTCCCAGTCAAGGGTACTTTCATTTTCTATGTATGCCTTACTGAAAATTTGAAAACAAAGAGCATCCTGTCATGCTTAGAAATTGTAATATTTGAACTACCTATCACCCTGCCTGGCTCATCTCATGGTCCCTCCATCTACAGGGGTGCTGCCATTATGTTTGCTACAGCCACAGACTCTTTAAACTGGCTTCCCCACAGTTTTTCCGCCCAGACTCTGCCTCATCAAGCTCCCTTCCCACCCCAACCCACATTCTAGAATCTTACCTCCCCTAAAATCACCCTAATAATTGATGTCTTTCACTTAGGCCCTGTGGCCATGGTCGCTCTTTCCCCCTTCAGTGTCCTCTCTGACTCACAACATCTGGAAACTAAATTTCCCAGAAATCCTGCCAGCATTCCTGCTTAGAGTCTGCCAATGGAAAACCTCAAGGGAGAGTTGGAGGTAGAAGAGACAGGCGGCCCATTGTTCCTGAAGCAGCAGGGTACAGGCTGCTGCAGACCTTCCAGGACTCTAGCAGACTAGCCCCCACACTGCTACAGCAAAGCACACAGATAATTACTGCCCTGCAATTCCTCTTCTGATTTCTTAAATTCCTTTGTTAAATTTTATTATTGTAAATTTTATACATTGACAAGTCATATTTGTAAAATGTCCTGAATTAAAAATGTAGTTCTCACAGACCCCTGTTGCCAGACCTTCTGTTCTGGCTGCAATCTGAAATGTCTCCCCCAGGTTCATGGTCTACATGCTTCTTTCCCAGCAGGTGGCTCTGTTCAGAGAGGCTGTGGAACTTTCTGGAGCTGGGGCTTAGCCTGTAGACATAGGTCACTAGGAGCTAGCCTTGGACCATCACCCCTAGCTCCTAACTCACCATCTGCAGTCTGGCCTGCCAGGGTACTGCAGCTTTGGCTGCCGTGATCTGAACTGCTCCTCTGTGCTTTCCATGTCATGATGGACTGAAATCCTCTGACACGTGAGCCCAATCTTCACTCAAATGCTTTCAGTCACGTATCACGGTCAGCCGTGGAAACCAACTAATGCATGCCCCCAAAGATTCGAAAGCCTTGAAATCCTTGCACTCAGTAATTTCTGCTGGAAACATTTGGATTTCTTTCTCTTCCACCAAGCCAGGTGCCTGGTGCTAGGAAATGAGCTTAGACCGAGCTCAGTCCATTTGTCCCTCTGTCGATCTGTAGGATTCTGTGTCTGCTTCTGTTCCTGAGTTGGATTTTGAATCTTTTACAAGAATTAAATCCTGGTGGTGAATCCCAGCCTACTTGGCTGAGATGGGGGCCAGGGGGAGGGGGTCTTTCTGTCATTGACGGGAACTCAAATCCCAGGCTTTGATCTCTCTGCCCTCAGAAGTTGTGCTGTGAATTAGACAGACTGTCTGGAAGCAAAAGGCCGTTATTACCCAACTTTGATACTCACTAGTGCCTGGAAACTGCTAGTTCTTTGCTTACTTTTGGTTCCAAACAATGTTAATCACTAAATTGTTATTCCATGTTTTCAGGTGACAAAGCCTGAGCTAAGTCTAATACCACACCCTGGATCCAGTCTCAAAGCCTCCTCACTGTTAACCTCTTCCTTTGACTTGTAGTCTGAGCTTGACATCCCTACGCATGCCTCTCCCTCTAGCTAAGCTTGCCATGGTTAGAGCCTTAAGCCAAGGCCATTTCAACTCCTTGAATCGTTTTTTCTGTTCTATCATTTCACCCCAAATCCTTGTAGCCAGCTCCCTGTTACCACCAGGGTCACAAAACTTAGAAGCTACATCATTTAACACAGAAGCTCCACACTAGTCAAAAGCAATCAATGGCAGACCTTAGGATTCCTGACATCACCTGACCTTTGTGACATGCTGAATTGTGGCCTTTGTTTTGCTCTCTCCTCACTCACAGTATCTCCGAGAGCATTTACTGCCCTGCTGATGTTCCTGCTCTGTGTTTCAGGGATCTGGCCCTCACACACCTAGGCTCTGTTTCACATCCCCCTCAGAGCTCCTCTGTGACGCTGAAAGAGTCCTTTCTTTTCCCTGGCTCACTCTCTGCTTTTCCTCTCTGGAAAAATTTCATAACCACGTGTGTACATCTAGGGCTGCAGACCCTTCTTTAAGAGGTAATTTATGGAAAACCAATCCATGTGCATCACACATGCCAATGTTCTAAGTCCACATAACCATTTAATGCCAGAGTCTGTTTCAGGCAGGAAGCAGGGAAATCAATCGTTATGAAGCTTGGACAGCCCTCAGGTCCACATTCAAAATGGACCACAGAAATCCTATCAAAACATTACAGCAGCGATTTTTATTTTACTTGTCTCTCCTCTTAATATTTGAGTGGAAACAATTTCTGCTAAAAGCAAGATATGAACATACTACCTATTCTTCTTAGAAGTATTTTTTAAGAGCGTCCACCCACCTATCACATTGTTCTGCAGGCTGAGTCATGAGTGCTATGGTGCCACAAAAGGCAAACTCTAACACATTTACTCCTAGGCATCCTGGCTGGACAGATCGGCCCTCAAATCTGTCATGTTCTGTCTTATAACAACGATGTGTTCTCTCGTCGCCACAATGGCCGAGTAACTCCACCACGCCTTCAGTGTCTGACTTCCTCTCTCTCTCTCTCTCCTCTCTCTCCCTCCCTCTCTCTCTCTCACCTCTTTCTCACCATCAAGACTTGCTTTAATCTGTTTCCAAAATGCAATTGCCTGCTCTCCAATGAGTGTTTCCATGACAACTCCTTTGCGTGGTATTGTTGACTCCATCGTTCCATTCCAACCTGTCTTTGTGGCACAGAGTTCTACTCTCCATGTTAGACCTAAGCATTTCTGGTTCTGTTTCCAGATTCTTTGTTCTTATAACATGTTGACTTTGATCCCAGCCTCCCTGGGCTCAGTTTTCATTTTTAGTTTCATTGTTAGAGGAGCCAAAGAAAATCACAACCAAAGTATAGTTTTAAGTACTGGGTCAGACCAAGAGTCTCTTGTCTTACAGAAGCAATGGTCATTAATTTTCTTGGCTGGAAAAACAAGGACCAGATAAGAAGGAAAGAAAATCAACTCTCATTTCATGTATATACATATGGGCCATCTTTTGAAATAATTCTACAACAATGAAAATTCATTTAATCATTTATTTTTAATTTAATCATCAATTTTTTTCAGGTACATTTCTCTGATGGGGAATGTCTACCAGTTACTCACTCATTAATACAAAATTACTGTCTGCCATAGTGACAAACCGACAGTTCTGAATAATGGTGGAAGAATGGGAACAGAGGTCATATTCAAATGTGGAGACCGAGAGGCAAAAAGACCTAGGTTTTCTAGAGAGATGTTCCAGAAAAACAAAGGTCTAGAGCCTGAGGGAATCAAGAAGCAGGGGAGGTCAGCATGCCTCCCCTGGTCAAATGGCCAAGGAGAGAGGGAGTGAATGCAGGGTTGAAGATTTCTTCACTCATTGACTGAAGAACCTGTGTCTGACCTTGGACCTCCATGGCTCTTTACCGTGGGCAAGTGGTCCATGCTTGGGCCGTATGTCCCTGCTGCAAAGGAACAGCAGACACACAGAGCACACGGCACAGGCTTGGTTCTTCCACCTCCTCCTCCTCCTTCCTCTCCACTCTCATGTCCACATCGAAAGGCCACATGTTAACCATCCCCATGAGGTTCTGTCATCATCCAGAGGTTAGTAGGTAACAGTATATTCCTTAGAAAGGAGAAACGCGTGCATATCCTATACAGAAGCGTAAACCTCTTTAAATCATCCAACCATTATATCTGCTTGTTCGTGTGGTGATGAGGCCACATCAGCCACGTGGTGGTCAAGCCTTGGCATGGTCTGAGTGTAGATCCTTTTCTTGCCTCTCATCCGGTCAGAGTCCCTTAAATAAGTTCTTTAACCTCATGGAGATGGTGCTTAACCAGGAAAAAGGAAATAAAAACACCTGCTTTCTATGGTCAAGAAGATTATGAATAAAGTTTATAATGGGTGTAGGAAACTGACAAAGTTAAACTTCAACAAAGTTTATTCATAAAGTATACTGGTTTAAAAAATGAAGACTTTTTAGATCTTTTGTCTAGAAATGTTTCTACCAATCTTCAACCCACAAATAATTATGTCATGGCCAAAGGGTGCCAGACAGTACAAAATTTCACATCATTTCTCTGTGTGGATTTCAGCTGTATGTGTGACTTGGACTTACTTGTCATCAAATCATTGGAACAGTCACCTTGGGAAGAGAGACAGGCAAGCGAAGTCTAGTACACACATGGCCATATTGATAGAGACAGTAAATTTAACTAAACTCACAGGTTTGGAAGTATTATAGCTGGAGGGACTCCAGAGACCTGCTACTCAGAGGGACATCTTTTGGGAGCTTACTAAAACTGTGTCATCTCTGGTCTTTCCCAAACCTGTTTGAAAATGAATTTGCTAAAGAATCTATAAAAAGTTCTGACCTAAGTCATCACCTGGAATTTTTAAAACTACCTCTATTTCAAAAAAAGGGGGGTGGACCACCCTCACCATGCCATTGGTTATCCAATACAAATAGTCAGCCATGCACCTTATACACACACACACACACAAAAAAAAAAAAAAAAAAAAAAAAACAGACTCAGCAGGCTACATTTATATATCTGTGCATACATAGAAATATATAAAGAACAATAATAATGAAAGAAAATAAATCTGCTAATTTGAGATGGGGCCACAGGAGAGGCTGGAGGGGGGAATTAAAAGGGGAAGTCATGTAATTCTGTTTCAATTTCTGTGACTTTGAAGCCAGCTTGGTCTACATAGTAAGTTCCAAGCCAGCCAGAGCTGCAGTGAGACCCCATGCCCGCCCTCCACCCAATGTATAAATTTTTAATTTAAAACAATCAAAATGAATTAAAGGCAGACCCACAAAATGGCCTAGCTGTACACTTGCACACTGATGTTCAAGCATCACTATTCACAATACTAAGTTTTGGAACCAACCCAGGTGTCCAGCAATAGAGAAATGGACAAGAAAAATGAATTTGATACATATACAATGAAGCTTTTCTCAGCCAGAAAGAATGGTGTTACATCATTGGCAGAAAAATGAATACTGGAGATAATTGTACTAGGTCGGTCTCAGAAAGACAACATTACATGTTTTCTCTCACTTACAGGTCCAGGATTTCCTAGATATGTAAACTCATCTTTGGACAGGTGGTATGAAAGTAGAAATAAACTCCTGGAGGAGGAGGGACAAAAGGGAGGGAGGGACTTAAAAAGAGAGGATGCTGAAGTATGGGAGAATATCCCCAAAGTGCATTATACATTTGCATATGAATGTTATTGTATAATCCAGTATAATAATGTTTTTAAAGTCTTAAAAAGCTATCTCTAGCTGTTTTCCATCTGGTGCTTCTGAGCCAATCAAGTTAATAATCTAATCATTTAGCAGTACATGATAAGTTTAGAAAGGCTTGCTGGAGAAATTCATGCAGAACCCAGAATGCCATTTGGAAAGTCTGATTTGCAGGTAGTGACTATTTCTGGAGGTGCTGGAAGCTCTGTGGAAGAACTGAATGTGTTTGCACCTTGCTTCCTTGTTCAGGATCCTTCTATTGTGGTGATTCTCAAACTTGGTCAGCTCCCCAGAGAGCTTGCTAGAACATGGCTGTTGGTCTCCTACTCCTGAGCTTCCCTTTCTTAGGCCTAAGTGGGGCCCAAGAGCCTGCATTTTATAAGTATCCCGGGGAGAGGGGGAGCTGGTACTGTTGGCCTAAACACTGAATTATTTTCCTAGAAATAATTCACATTGGAGCCCTAAGATGGTGTCCTATCATCATTTTTCTGAAGGAGAGACTAAGTCAACCACTAAACGGAAACAGAGAGAAAAGAAAGAAGGGGAGGAAAATGAAGAGGAGAGGAAGGGAGGGGAAGGAAGGAAGAACCAGTGTTGTGCTTCAGCGTACTCTGAGCTCTGCATGCCTGGAACCATTGGAGGAGTCTTGAGCAGCCCAGAGACCCACGCTCTTGTCCAGACCAGCTGGCCCAGGGGCACTGTGGACAGGAGGTAGGTAAGTGTTTTAGCTTCCAAGGGGACGACCTACACCCGAACTGCTCACCCTGGCCTGTGCACACTCCTCTTTGGTTGGTCAGGTCGCCGCTTGAGGTCTTGCACTTGTACCAGCTCCTAGCACACACCAGGGCTGCAGGCTGGGGTTCTTCACCCTGAGTAGCAAGTCCCTCCCTCCTTCCTACTCCCTTCCTTTTCCTTCCTTCTCCCCGTCATCTGTTTCCTCTCCAAATTTCCCTTTCATTCTGACTTTAGTCTACCCCTAGTCTCTCAATACATTTGAAATAACATACCGCCCTGGAGCCCCACCCGTTACTTCTGAGAAAAAGCCACCGAGATACTGGGTGGTGCCCTCTTGATTCAGTCTGCTGGTGGGGTGGCTTAGAGAGGGGTCCCAGGCAGGCACTCCAGGCAGCGTTGAGCTGGAGGCAAACAGGAGATCTACCATCTGAAGGCTTCTGTCCCAGCAATCCGCTGTGCTCCTCAGCAGGGCCACTGTTGACACACACACACACACACACACACACACACACACACACACACACACACGCTGCCCACCTGCCTGACCACTGCTTACATATTCTTCCAGAGCTTTGCTTGTACAGAGCTCAGCGGCTTGGTTTTCTTTTTCTTTTCACAAACCTCTGTTTACGATAAACAGAATTCCCAAAGAGAGACTAAAAAGCTTTCTGCCGTATCCATTAATCATAAAGGAGACTGAAAGCTGAAAATAGGAAAAAAGAGAGAGGGGACCTAGAAACCAAATGGAAAAATGCTCATTTGAAGTGAGTTGACCATTCACAGGCCCTGCAGTACCCACACCCCCTGCCTGTTGCTTTAAAGGCCTCCCCCCTGGTCCTTGTGTATGTGAGGACAACAAGAGAGGCAGGGGGGGGGGGACGGGAAATTTTCGCTCTCATTTTCTTCCATAAATGCTGACAATAGCTGGAAGTGCTCTCAGAGAGCAAAGTATCCTTGGAGGAGTCAAAAACAGAAAACGGCTCAAGGCTGTGGAGCAAATCTCTTCTCTCACAACCTTGGGTAGATCAACCCTAGGACATGCAAATTATTTCAATCGAAGGGAGATGTCGGAGCAAGGCCGAACTGCGTCGTTATTGGACAAAGGAAGAAAGCAGCAATTGTTTTGCCAAGCTGTGTTTATATGAACAAAAGCCTCTAGAAGACTTTTCGAGCCTGAACCTCTTTGCGGACTGTTCAAGAGGGGACCCTATCCCTCATTTGCTCCTTCTGCGTGGCTGGGGATGTTATCAAAAGGGCCCCAGGGAAGACCTCCAAATGGACGAGCAGACAGACGCCTTCGAAAGCTGCCGGAATCCAGGCCAAGTGTGATACTTTGTGATACTCACAAATTTGGGTCACTCTCTCAATTAGTTCAGCTCCTCATCTGTGTGAGCACAGAAACAAAAGCTACTTGGAGCCCTTGCGAGTTGCCAGAGCATCTCAAAATACCCTCCTAAAGAGGCAGCGCTGAAAATTCAAAACAGACTACCAAAATAAACCCAGCAGGGCAGCTCTCCGGGAGCCTGTGGAGCGAGGCCCAGCTGCCAGTTCCAGGGGTTTGAAACGTCTCTGCCCTGGATGGCTACAATCCTGCCTTCTCCGAGCCTGCGGATCCCAGGAGAAATCCATCATTCTGAAACATGGCTGGATCGCCCTCTCTCCAGACACATGCTTTCGCCAGCCCTGCCCCCTCCCCTTCCAGCGCTAGTCAGGGCCCTCCTGCTGGGGGAGAGGGAAGGAGTTCCCATCTACTGCCAGTGATGATGGGAAGGCTGGCCTTCAGAAGCCGTGGAGAAGACCAGCTCTCTCGGAACTAAATCCCAATTCTGTCCGCTTGGTCTCAGCTGGTTCTGCTGCCAGGGCAAACTTTCATGTTCGGAATATGAACAGTGCTTCGAAGTGGGCATTCTGATGTTTTGTTTTGTTTTGAGCTAATTTGGTTGTGCAATTCCATCTAGAGGAGACACTTGTAAATTATATTTAGGTGTGTGTGTGTGTGTGTGTGTGTGTGTGTGTGTGTGTGTGTGCTTTCACTTGTGGTGATGGTGACTCATATCCATCTTCACACCATTATATAACTGTACAGTTACAAGAAGGACTTCAAGCCTCTGCCCCGCAAGAGAGGCCTCACCCATCCGTGGTCTCCTAGAAGGGCCTGTAATTCTCCTCACACCTATCCTGGCTTGTCTGTGGAGAAGAAAAGAGAGTGACCAGTTAGTTCTCAACTGCCTGGGAAGGTCCAGATTGTCACTCAAAATTCTGTGTTCGAGACCCTAGCAGGCCTCAGGTGTTGAGGGTGTGACTGTGGCACGGAGTCCCGCTGCTCTGGAGTTCAGTCATACCTTCTGCTCCAGGAGAAACATCTGTCAGACCCGAGCCCTGGAGGCAGGAAGTCTGCCCTGACCTGGAGAGCCAAGGGCTCTCCTCCATATCACCACGCTCCAGTGTGAAGGAGTTCCCTTGGGGCCAACAGAGGCCAGTTCGGCAGGAGAAAGGTTTCTCATTCTACGCACTGTGATGAGCATGAGCCAGATATGGCTGTGAGAGAGGAAACGCAAGCTTTGGAGCTAGCCCGAGTGACACGTTTCTAGCGACAGAAATATTTAGTGTTTTTTTTTTTCAATGGAAGTTCTCTTGTCACTAAAGCAAAATTATGAATCTGAACGTCAAAACTCTGGGCTGCATTTTCTATATCACAAGGCCATCACTAAAATGCTATTACTCAGCAGGTGAGCTGGACTTGGTAGCAATGCAGCTCATTAAAAAAATCTAGAAGAAAGATTTTGCATCTTTTCATCATGAAGAAGTGATAAATGTTTGGAATGATATTTTAACCTGACTTTAATATTACACAATAAATTAATTTGCATGCCTCAGAACATTACAGAGTATCACACTAATAGGTGCCATTTTTATGTAACCATTAAAAATACATTTAATCTTTCCACAGCCCATCAAGTTCAATTACATCTCTTAGGTGTCAGTGTAAGACAGTGAACTTGGCTTTGACCAGGCGTGTGATGCCATGGAATTATCCCCAGCCCTCCTGGCATGCTCTCTGGCTTTGCCTTTTGATCATTATTCTCCAGATATCCAATAAAGAAAACAACTTCCATAATAATCAATCCCTGTGATTTTATGTCATAGAATTTTACTTCTCATCTTCAAATTTTGATGTCAATGGAAAATGAAAATTGGAATTCTGTTCCACGTAGGCATTCGTGGACCCAGGATCTCCGCCACCATCACCACATCCTCCTCAACACTCACATGTCATGAGAAGCACACATGTCCCTTGAGTTCATATTCAGTTGGAGAAAACTAGTCTTGTGGCTCCACCCCTTTTGTAAGAGGACTTGGGAGATGTCTGGGCAATGTGTCTCAGCCATCGACCTAACCAGAAATTGTTCTCCCGTGTGCTAATTTCTTCAGACTTTAGAACACAGGCTGGACATTTAGAACACAACGTCAGGGAAGGCACAGCCCTTCTCTCATGGAACTCATCTTAAATATGGATAAACTATAAACTTTACCACACTGCTCTCCCATGGCTCCGCACAGTAAGTTTACTCCGTACTGATGTAATCAGTGATGATCACAGAATATAGAGTAGACAGGGAAGAAGACTAACGCTAAAGTGGAGAGGATCCTACAGCACATCTGCACACAAATTTTTGTGCATGGGTAAGAAAACATGAAGTCCAGAGAGTTTGAATGACTTATTGAAATTCTTTTCGTTAATCGGTACCAGGTTAAACTCCCAACTTTTCCATCTTCCAGTCCCAAACACCCCAGCTCATTGAGAATACTGGTGACTATGCATCATGTAAGGATTTATGAGCTCGGCTTCTTTTTAAACATGTGGTTAAATAAGGGAAATGTACCAACGTGGTGCTATTTGTAGGCAACACAGCTAGCATTCACCATTATAACCTCCAAATACACAGGCTTCATTGCTTCACGGGGAAATTACCTCGCCTCTTTGGAATAGTGCCTATATGTATGCTAGGACACTCACTGTATTCAGCGTCAGCGTCTCAGCTCATAGGCCCCAAACCGTCTACTTCACCTAAGTGATGACACCTCTCAGGGTTAACTTGTCCCACTGGAGGTATGATGATATTTAGAAGTTTGAACAACACTTGGTTTCAACATGCACGCTTCTCTCTGCCATGTGCCCAAACCACTGGCCATATCTGTTTATTGGGAATCTCTCCCAAAGAACTCAGTTATGTTGGCCCCAGGTACTGTCAGAGTGATCTGTCAGCTCAAGTGAAAAGAGCATGGGCAGCATCTGCACACAGACATAAAGGATGCTGGGTACATTGGAAAGTGAGTGGTCATCCTGTGAGGCTGGAACTCAGGCTATTCCCAGGATCCCAAGTCTCCACTCCAGAAAAGTGAGATAAGGCATGTTACCAGAATCTTAAGGGAAGCTCCTTGAGAAGAGCTGTGTCTAGTCCTTTTATCCTCATGTTCCAAACAAGGGCTGTGTAGTAAATCCCATTTCTGATAGCAATACATCTGACAATGAGACTTTGAAGAAGCATCTAAGGATCAGAAATAAAGGACTTGTATATGTCCTGATTTCTGAAGCTGACCTTCTCACAATGTACTCTATGCTGGACAATGGCATATAGCAACAGAATTTCTAGACAAGACCAGGTTGGGGGTGTCAGAACAAACACCCACCCACCCTCATGCGCACACACACACACACACACACACACACACACACACACACACACACACATGCATAACCCAAAGTGGCCCAGGAATAACAAGAAAGGCTAGAAACGCTACAACTTCCTGTGCTTCTTGTTATGTGCCTGAACTGGAATTTCCCTGAGAGTCTCGGATCTCTGCTCTCTGAAACTATGTGCTCAGCTGCTCAGCTGGAAGATACAGTGCTGGGTGGGAAGCTAGTTTCCTAATATATAAATAAGATGGAATTTTCCTACTGATCTAGATTTGGGTATTTTAGCAACCACTAAGCTTTTACCTACAGTTTCCCAGAAAACTAGTAACACACTGATTTATCTTCCCTGGACATGTTTTAGATTGTGCTGAAGTAGCCAAGTTTCTCTTCAGTTGACAAAAAGTAAAATCCATTCCATGTGGCTGGATTCAAGCCCACTGAAATTGTTGTTAAGAGCAAAAATACTTTGTGTATATATCTAAAACAGTTGGAAGGAATTGGCTATATTTTTCTGTGCTACCATTGTTAGCACATGGCATTCTGGCCAGCTTATTTGCATTGGTTTCTTAGGTGGGGAGTACCTAGAAGAGCACAATGAAAGTTGGCCCCCAAAGCCAGTCCCTTCTGGACTGTAGTTCTAAATGTATTGTATATTCTATGGTCTTGTCCTTTCACACACAGAGCGCTGAAGATGTCACCCAACTCTCATTCTGTCAGATATTCAGTAAAAATATATTTCTAGCTGACAATGTGTGGAATGTTGTATCAGAGACAGAGAATTCAAAGGTGAATAAAGCAAACTTTTATAATCAAAGAATGCATCTTAATGTCTATAGATGTGATCATAGCCAAACTGGAAGAAAGGTCATTCATTAGGAATGGCCTTTGTGATCACTCCATTACATACCCAGTAAGCAGGTCAGGTGCACGGTTTTCTTTGTGACCGATAGCTCTTAGCAAACAGTTTGAATTCTGTTTTGAGCATGTGCAATAGAGCTGCTCTGGAAGAGGTCACCAAAGGGCTTCTTGAAGGATGAGACATTTCAGTGGGCCTTATATGATGAGCAGATAGACAAAACACAGAAGGACACTGCAGGGGATGACCTAAGCAGGTGTAATGATAGAGACACAAACACATAGTGTTGGGGTTCAGAAACTGAGAGGAAGCAGAGGAGATGGAGCCCCAGAAGAATTGAGAAGTCAGGCAAAAAGTGACCTCCCCGACTCACGGAAGAATTTCAGAGTATTCCACTAGGGACTGGAGAGTCTTTAAGGGGCTTGAAATGTGGCAGTCATTTGTATTTTTGAAAGTTACTTTGGGGTCAGTGTGGAAAGCTGTAGAGCAGAGAGCAGGAGAAGAGGTCAGGTTAATTAGGCACCTATTGGAAGAGCCCAGTAGAGACACAAGAGAAATCTGACTGTGTTCAATATACAGAAATCTAATCCAATGTAAAATATTTAAAACTAGTAGTTGCCTTCTAAAAATAGATTCAGTAATCTACCTTTTATCTTATATCTATATAAATCAATCTCAAATTCAAAGCAATATACATAATTTGTATACAATATACAAAAATCCAATCCAATGTAAAATACTTAAAACTAGTAGTTGCCTTCTGAAAGTAGATTCAATATTCTATTGCCACTAATCTCATAATCAAGTTTTAGTTTGACTGTTTAAAACTTTCCTTAAGGTATGAATTTTATATCAAAATTTGTAAGATTTATTTATTTTTTAAAACTTTTGTCATGATATTAATGGTCATATAGAGTACTAACTAATTGTAGAAATAAGGCTTCATCTATCTGCCTGTACATTTTTTTTGTTTGAGTCTCTATCAGTTTTCTGCAGGGAATCATGACCAGGCCTAACAGCAAATTTGAAGTCTCCAGAAAGATGATGGGACCCCACAACAACAATTCCATCAGGATGGTGATAATGCCACTAAGCTGACAAACACCACCCAAAGATTGGCTTTGAACTACAAACTGCTCAGAGCAATTTTGAGATGGCGAGCTGAGATGATCCAGCCTCACAAACTACTCGAGCAAGGACTTGAGACAAGCCTTACATTTTGCATTATGCAGAGACCGGACAACAAATGATATAGCTGCTTCTCCCAGGACTTGACAATTAACCCAATTTTTTTTTCAGGATACCCTAAAAATGCCGTTGCCCCCAGACAGCAGGAAGTAATTTTAAGAACATGATGCCCACATTCCCAAGAGGTGGGATGGGTGGTTTTTGGTCTTTCAGTGGGCTTTGGATAATTGTCATTGTTGAGGATGGTCGGTTACAAGTTGTTATTGTCAATGGTCAGGGAAAAGGCTAAACAAAGGAGAACAGATTTAAGATTCTTGTTTGAAAAAAAAAGAAAGAAAAAAGAGGATTTAGATAAAAATGTAGATTGTTGAATCTGCTTTCAGAAGGCAAGTACTAGTTTTAAAGAATTTACATTGAATTGATTTTTGTATATTGTATACAAATTATGTATATTGCTACAAATTTGAGATTGATTTATATAGGTATGATAACATAAAAAGGTAGATTGTTGAATCTACTTTTAGAAGGCAACTAATAGCTTTAAATATTTTACATTGGATTGGATTTTTGTATATTGTATACAAATTTTGTATGCTGATACAAATTTGAGATTGATTTTGTTAGAAAATACTGTACATATATTTCTAATCTTGTTCAAGGTATTGTACCTATACAGTTCATTTAACAATGTAATGCAAATTGCTAGTCCTTGAAAGTTATTACCAACCAATTAGGATATAAAGAAATGTAAGTTAGTAGTTAGTCATTACAATTGAATGTCTAGTCATATTAGGTATGTTTTCAAGGTCAAACAGAAATATATCTTAGATAGACAGGTCATCTTTAAACATTTCAGAGATCTACAGAATATGGCATTTAAGATGTTTTAATAACATAATTTTTTTTCTTTTTTTATGACAATGAGGCATGTCTGCTCCTGAAGCACCAATCTACTACAGAGAAGATGATGGAGTTTACTTTCATTGTGGCAAAAATTAGCCACTGGGCAAGAAAGTACCCTTACATCGACTGCTGACAGTATGCTGTCCAAAATGGACAAGCAGGACACAAAAGAAAGGACTGCTAATCCTTGCCAAGACAAAGTAGAAAGGGTCCTTAGAAAATCTTGTTTCACAGATAAGTCTGTCAGGTATGCTAGGCATATAGGCCAAAGATGATGCCACAATGTTGCAGAGAAATCTTGGGTGACTGTCCAAGCAGCCAGCTATTTCTGTCATTTCTCACATTTTTTTGGAAGTCGCTTATTTGCACTTCCTCCTTACTCAGTTAATATTATTTTCCTTCTTGGGTCTCTGAGAGAGTTGAAGATTAGATAGTTACAGTTATAGTTTTCCTTGTTAACTAATTCAGAAAAGAAACTCACCAAAGAGGTGTAAAGTGTGTAAGTTTGAAAGACATTAAAAAATAGTTTTGGTTGGTAATACAAGCTAGGATAGAAAATGAATTAGGTACATTTTGGACTCACCAAAATAGGATAGATAATGGAATATTTCTCTGAATTTGTCAAATGCAAATGGACTAGATATTTTTAGTGTATTTATTGCTTGTATATATTGTATATAGTTATTGTACTTATTGTACATATACTTTTTCTTATATTAGTTATAATTTTTGTTTTAGAAAAAAAGGGGGAATTTGGTGATATATTATTTATGCTCTAATAAATAAAGCTTGCATGGAGATCAGAGGAAAAAGCCAGCCACTATATTAAACATAGAGGTCAGGCAATGGTAGCACACGCCTTTAATCCTAGGATTTGGGAGGCAAAAATTCATCTAGATCTCTGTGAGTTCAAAGCCACACTGGGAACAGAGCCAGGCACAGTGGCACATGACTTTAATCCAAGCACTAGTTAACCATGGAGGTCTGGAGGTCTGGAGGTCTGTATAGATAGACAGGAAGTGATGTAGCTGGGCAGAGAGAGAATGTGAGATGGTAGGGCACAGAAAGGATATAGGTGTGAGTATACCGGAAGTGGCTCTCTCTGGAGGCTGAGGAGTTGGTGAGGTAAGGTTGGTTGTGGCTTGTGCTCTTCGTCTGATCTCAGTTTTCACCCCAATATCTGGCTCTGGGTTTTTTTTTTATTATTAATAAGACCGTTTAGCAATTCATTTTACATCTGAGTTCTTACATCTGACTGATGAGGTAAACACTCACGCAACATTTCAGAAGTGAAATTAATAGATCCAGCTGTTTCAATATAAAGGATAAACAAAAAGATTGCTTATGTTTAAAACCTTGTGAGTGGATGTCGTTTAACCAGGACAGAAAGCCCACAAGGAAGGTACCTATGGGTGCAGAGAATAAATTTAGCCTGGGGATATGTTGAGTCAGGTATCAGGACCACCAGGAAGACTGGAGAAAGATATTTGAAGCTCAGAAGACAAATTTGGGCCACCAAAAAAAAAAAAAAAAGCAATTTCAAACTCGGTGTTTCAGGTATGTGGAAAAGAGTCCCAGGATCCTTATTTCTTCCTTTCGCTCCACTCTGAAATGGCCTCTGATGAACTTGCCTGACAATTTGACTTTGTCAAAGCTGTCACTGGGAATCTATTTGGTCTTGGCTGTCAGATTGAATTACCACTTATGTGGCTCTCCACTTGATTATAGCAACTCTGAGCTCCTTGCTAAGGCTTCTATCTCTGTTTTTCTGATTGCTTCTAGTTAAAGAATTGAATAGACTTCCCCTGGGCTCTGGTCTTGCATAGCACAGTAAAAGGAGCAAAAAGGATTCTCTGCTCTCTAACTTTCCAGCCATGTGGACCAATGTAAGTTAGTAGATCAAGCTAATCCTCAATTCCTTATCTTTACAAGCAACTCTAATAAAAACTCATGAGCATGATCAGCTTTGAAGTGTAAGTGAGATGAAACAGGATAATATTCAACATGCTCCATCAGTAAATGCTCAACAGATATTAAATCTATTGGCATATTAATTAGGTATATCAGAATTTATTATAAAAAATTGAAAGAAAACTCAGAAACAGTCTTGGCCAATTGTGTCAAGTTGAAGAGGAATGAACTGGGCCCCAGAGAATGCAAGAATCTTTACCTAAGCCACATAGCCAGTTAGTGACTATGTGTGACTTCACTTACTCAGGCTCAACACCCCATTCTTCTCCACCCTTCTGCACCATTGGGGACAGTGTCTGGGTCCCAGCATATCACCACAGCTCTCCAGAACCTCTTGTGGGAGACTGTCACGTGAAAGCTGTTTTCCTCAATCACTGCATAGCAAACTGCCAGCAACTTAGAGGCTTAAAACGCTGTGTGTGTTATCTCACAGTCTGTCTAAGTCCTGTGTCCGCTTTGTACAACTTAGCTGGGTCTGTGGCTCTGGGACCCCCAGGCTGCATCAAGGAGCTTTCCAACTATGCCAAGCTCCCATCTAGAAGCTCACTTACCCTGTTGGCAGAATTCATCTGCTGGTGGTTTTGGGACCAAGGAACCATTTTTCTTGCTAGCTTTCATGGGGAAACCACTCTCAGGAACTGGAGGCCACTCATGGTCAATGCAATCCACCCTCTTACACGTCTGCATGTCTATGGCATGGCACTTGAGTTCTTCAAAAACAGTAAAGAGAGTCTCTACCTGTGAGCTAGTGAGTGTCTGCACATAGTGTCTGGACAGCATTAGAAAAGTGATGTCTCACACCTATGATACATCCTGAAGGTTAAAAGCCACTCCAATCCCCACCCATCCTTGAGGCTCACACAGGGCACAACATGGTGGGGGCCTGTCATAGATATCTTGGAAGCCTGCCCTCTGCAGACAGCATTTGTGGTTCTCACTGTGACTGCCATAGAACACAGCTCAGTCAGTCCACGGCCCTCTTCTAATCACAACCCAGCACTCGCCCTGCATTTAGGAAAGCTGGGTCTGTGAGGGGTCTGAATTAACTGTTTTCTGACCCAGGTGCACTCACAAAACTCTGGCTAGTCAAAGTGACATACTGACACACACACTTGAAAGATCTGTGTGTCTGTGCATATGAGTATATGTATCTGTGTATATCAGTATAACTGTACATATGAGTACACATAACAAGAAATGTGTGTATATGTATGTATGTTGGGAGCTCATCAAGTGACATTGCCTGACATTCTGGCAATTTCCAGAGTGGCTTTTTCCTGAATTGTTGGTACACTCTGTGACATGAGTCATGCTGCCTCTTTATTAAAAATCCATCTCCTCCAGCTGAGGCAAAGCAAATATTTACTCACATCTGACTCTGGCCTTGGCCTTGGCAAATGTCTGTGCCTTCTCCCTGGAGCTCTCCAGCACACTGGGGATGATGCCCACATGGGGAGAACAGCCCCTCTTTCTTCAGTTCCTCCAAAGGCCGAGAGGCTCCTTCTCTCCCCGCCAGGAGACTGTCCAGTCCACTGCTGTCTCAAGAGCCTGCTCTTCATCATACTACTTCAGAGATGCACAGAGGCCACTCATGTATCAACCTGCGTGTCCCGCTTCTGGTGCTAAGGTCTACCCAGCTGTAGCCAGCCGCCCGTGTGCCCTTCTCTTTTTATTCCCCACTGCTCCTCAGCCACGGGTTGTGCACCGGACAACCACGGGTGGTGCACCGAACAAAGCCAGCTGCCTCTTTTTTTTTTTTTTTTTTTTTTTTGTTTTGTTTTTTCGAGACAGGGTTTCTCCATGTAGTTTTGGTGTCTGTCCTGGATCTTGCTCTGTAGACCAGGCTGGCCTCGAACTCACAGAGATCGGCCTGGTTCTGACTCCCGAGTGCTGCGATTAAAGGCGTGCGCCACCACCGCCCGCCGGTTGTCACTTTTTTATAGTGTGCTTCTACCATCCTCCACCACCTGCTACAGTCCCCACTATAATATCAGCCACATAGCCCAGGCTCTAGGCTACTCTCGCCTAGAGTTGCTTCAAACTTCCTCCTAAGTCTCACTACCTCCCTAGCCTTATCTGGGCAAGCCATTCATCTGCCCCAGCTCTGACCTTTCCTAGTATTTGCAGGCTGAACCAGAGTTCCCACCTTAGGCAATTTACTGTGTTCTATTTGGCTAAGTCTATGCATTTTTTTTTCATGAGGGTGTATCATGTTTCTCTGGTGAAATTATAAATTATCTTAGGGGTACCATTAACATTTACCCCCTGCCCCCCTTTTTTCTTTCTCTCTCCCTTCCTTTCTCCTTTTAGTGTTGCTGATGTTTAGTATCTGGGGCTTCAGGTTGATGGGCTCATATTTAAATCTTGGGACCTTTTCTTTCCATTTGAGTGAAGATGGTGTCCATTTTTTTGTGCTCAAATGGAGATGGTGACCTCATCTTGTTGTTGAGAGAACACGCATAGGAAATGTCTGAAATCACATGTATGAAGAAATGGTTGTCCTTTCCTATGTACCTAGCACTAAGAAAGTATTCAGGCAATGAAAGTTTTAGAATCTGTCATTGCATACTTAGGACCAGCCGTGTCTGTTCAATCCAGCAAGAGGTGATCTTTGCACAAGCCCAGTGCCGTGTTTGCTTAATGCCGAGAGAGCCAGGAATTAAATGATGACATCACAACCGCCAGGCTTCTAGGAGTCAGCAGAGTGGATGATCAGAACCCTGAGGAGACCAAAATGGGTAGGCACTGTCTTTAAACATTTACAAGACTCTGCTGATAATGATGTCATTGAAATGTAAAATAAAAATCACTTTCAATCAGGGTGTTCATTAAAGTTCACGGTGAGAATGGCCTAGAGCCCGGGCTACTGTGGTCTTCTGTTCTCCCTACTGCACACAGCCTTGCAGGGAGACGGTAGAGGTGGAGTTGTTCTGAGGGACTGAAGACCGAATGGTGCTTGTTGGTAATCTGTCACGTGACGAAGACAGACGTCTTCCATTCTAATCTACTAAAGGTGGGAGAAGCCGGTGACCGTCTCACCGGCCCTCTCTGCACGCTTGTTGGAGACGGGGAAATGTCAGGTGACTTCTCCAATTCCCAGAAGCAAGTGGGGTGGCTCACGCCTACAATACCAGTGCTGGGGGGCGGGGGGAGGGGCGGGGGGCGGGGGGGGGGAGGTTGCGGGAGTCCGAAGGTCAACCTCACTACAGTGTGAGACCCTGCTCATAAACAAACACACAAATAAATAAATAAATAAATAAATAAATAAATAAATAAATAAATAAATAAACAAACAGCCAGTTTATAGGTGGGATCTAAGCTGGGATATTAAGTGCTGGACTGAGTCCTGCTCTTTTCTAGCTAGTCCATAATGCTACAGAACCTGGTCCACTGGAAAAAGGTTGGCTGCTCTGACAAGATTCTTCTGCACTAAAAGTTAAAAATGGAAGTTGAGAAAATTGTCTGAAAGCTGAAACACGAATTTGGAGTACTTTCTCTGTTCTCTTTTGTGGGCGGCTCAATAAAGCACTCAACATTAATTTGGAGTAAGATTGCTAGTGGAAGAATTCATTGGTCTCTCTCTTTGAAGAATGCATTGTGCCTTATGTTTTGACAGGAAACTCTGGTTTGTGAAAACCTCAGAGGTGGAAGGTTCTTCTCTCAAAGGTACTCACTGACCAAGCAGCCCCCTGGTGGGTTCTGCAGAGAAAAGAGCCCCAGAGGACCTGTGCTCCACCAGGCTGAGGCCACTCAGTACCCCATTGCAAACGTTCTTTCTACCTGTGTCCCCCCTGTTTGTTCCTGTGCTGTCCCCCTGCCTCGTTCTGGATTGATCATCAGCGCCATTAATATCAGTCTGTCTCCCATTAAACCATGGGACCTTAAACCTGAGGAATACAGGAACTGTCTGCAAGCAGCTCAGAGGAGGGAGAGACTTCAAAGCCCTGGAATCTACATGGCAGAGGAGAATGGGAGGCCAATTCTGCATGAGGGAAGACTCCATCCCCCTGCCCTTGAGAAGCCTAACCCTTTTCAAGTCAGCTGCTTCCTACTCATCCTCAGGCTGGGTCCATTTGGAAGAATCTTGACGAGTACTTCTGCCTCGCATGCATCTACTTCTGATGATTTTCTCACTCCTCAGCTGTACAAAGAAGTCTTATGTGAAATGAAGCGTGATGTTCCACACCTATGACCCTAGCACTTTAGAAGCAGAGGCAGGAGGCCAGTGGCAGCTACATGACGATAGGCTATCAGAAAGAAAGAAAGAAAGAAAGAAAGAAAGAAAGAAAGAAAGAAAGAAAGAAAGAAAGAAAGGAAGGAAGGAAGGAAGGAAGGAAGGAAGGAAGGAAGGAAGGAAGGAAGAGAAAGAGAGAGAGAGAGAAAGGAAGGAAGGAAGGAAGGAAGGAAGGAAGGAAGGAAGGAAGGAAGGAAGGAAGGAAGAAAGAGAGAAAGAGGGAGTGAGAGAAAGGAGAGGAATGGAGGGAGGGAGGGAGGGAGGGAGGGAGGGAGGGAGGGGGGGAGGCAAAGAGAAAAAGAAAGGCCCCCGTGAGCATTTATTGAAGAAAGCAAAGGGCTGCTTCGTTCCTTGCGGCAGCAATGGAACTACCTGCATACTTTGGCCTTTTTCCAACCCCCTTGCTCTGAACTAAGCACTTTTCACACCGGTTTACCAAGAAGCCACATCAGGGTGTGACCTTGTTATCCCCAGTTAGTAATGAGGAAGCAAGCCTCATCAAAGATCCAAAAGAACACAAATCCCCAAATGGATCAGCCAGGGTGTGAAGCCTCATGTTAGACCCTCCATACTCAGTCCCTTTCTATGGTACTTCAAGTCTACAGATGAGTCTCTAAAAATACTTCCCAGTTTGGGGGTCTGTCTCTCTCTCCATGTCCCAGACATTTTCACTCTCCTTCTGCCCTCAATCGTAACCCACAGGGGCGCCAAAAATGAAACCACTTTTATCAAAAATGAAACCAGTTTATCATTTGGGAAGTCAAGGGGCAAAGAGGCCCCTAGGGTAAAGAAGGTCAGCGGTCAAGGTCCCAGCAGAGTTGGTGTCAGTCCAGAGATCATTTCCCGATTCATGTCTCTGAGTTCTCCTGAGATGCAAGGGCAGAGGAAGCTCTCTGTGTCTTTTATGAAGGTGTTTGTTTCAGGTCTCAGGACCTAGTCACCCCTCCCACAGAATCCCCTCCAGTCACCATTCTAAGGGGGACCACATTTCAACATGTGAATCTTAGGAAGACACAGACTTAAGGGAATAGCACCCACCCAGTCATCAAATCATAGATTTGATTGTATTGAATAATCTAGTTAGTTTACTGATCTAGTTAGTATATTCTGTTGGGCATGTGAGATGTTCTTAACAGTCCCGTGGCACACACGGGACAAAGAATAATGGTATCTTGGTTTAACCCAATGGAGAAGAGCCTAGAAAAAGCAAACCATAACCCTAACCCTAACCCTAACCCTAACCCTAACCCTAACCCTAACCTTAACCCTAACCCTAACCCTAACCCTAACCCTAACCCTAACCCTAACCCTAACCCTAACCCTAACCCTAACCCTAACCCTGGAGGGAACATGAGATGAGGGAGACCCTGACTCAGGCCTTAGTTCTGCTGTGAGCCCAGAACTCTGCATGGTGGACAGTCCTCTTAGGCTGCTGCAGGGCTACTTATGCCGCCCAAATGCCCACTGGGCCAATCTCCTTTCTTTGAGGATCACTTAATGGACCGTGATGTCATTTGCCATGATGCAGAGAAACATAAGCTGTGTAGTTTTCCCAAAAAATGTAAACTGGATTTTATCTAACTTTTTGTTTACGGGAAATATGAGGGTTAGCGACCCGAGTTCAATGTCTCTGTGAGCAAACAATTAGACAAACCCAGAAGTTAGCACAGTTTTTCCATGTGACTACTGTTAGATTCTTCTACTAGGGTTAAAGGGGCAACTCAAGATTCAAAGAGAGGGTATGGGGATGCAGCCCAGCGGTCAAACATGAACTTAGCATGCGTAAGGCCCTAGATTCCCTAGCACACACATATGTATGCACCAGAAGATAAATAATTAAATAAAAGAGAGCACTGATTCTAGCTACAAGGATTCTATGGTAAGCGGTGTTAGTGTTGATTTGTTGAATGTGCTGAGAGGACATTATGAGCATGTAGAAAAAAGCTAGTTTTAGAGATACTGCTAATGCCTTCAGGGAAAAACAATGTCATGATTCCGAAGAGTGCTTTAAATACTACAAAAATAAATAAATAAGGTACACATGTCAAAGTGTTAACATTTTAAGATTCCAGGCGATGGGTATATGGAGCTCATTATACTATCCTATCGTGACAATGATAAGTCTAATGAAATGGAAAATTACAAGCTTGGTTCAGCAGTGTAAATGCAATGTAGTGATTTATAAGCCCTATTTAGGGATAATTGCCACATGTACAATGGCTATTAGGCCTATTGTGAAGACGTCAGATTTGCTTTGGCCAGTCCTTTTGATTACCAAGGCACTACATTCAAGCACATTCAGAGGGCTGGTGTATGTGGAATGCAAAGAGTCCTCCTGTGCGGAATCTGGAGCCTCCTAAGGGGACACTTATCTGATTGATACTTTGAGGCGAGCCACAGCCAGCAGTCTCCACTGAGAAGATATGGGCTGTCCAGCCCATTTGATGGCTGACATGCATCCCCATCTGAACAAGGAGTAACAACAGGTTGAGACAATGTCATGTCCCCTCTGTCCTTCTGTGTGTCTTCCATGTCCCCTCTGCCCTTCTGTGAGTCCTCCATTGTCTGTCCTTCTGTGTGTCCTCCATTCTCCTCTGTCCCTCCTACCCTTTGAGGTTTTGTGGAGGAGAACAGTTGGTTTATTGTTTATTTTTTGTTGGTGAATGTCTCACAACATAGGCCTGGAACCCACTGGAATGGATGGTGGTCCCCTTGCCTCTGCCTCCCCAGGACTAGGATTATAAGCATGTGCTGTCACCCCAGACCCCTGGTGTTTGCCTGCTGTCGTCTGGGCTCGTTCTGTTTCCTCTCCTCTAGCTACTCGGAATCTTCTGCTAGGATCTTTCAGCTCTTTACCAGCTCTCCTGGTTGAAACCTTGTAGGACTCTCTCATTCTGTTACTCCATTTTTACTGCACTGAGGATTTTATCATGATTTATTACTTCAATTCTGTTTGACAACCCCCCCTCACCTACCCCTGCAACCATCTGTCTCTTTGTAGAGGACTGGTGATACACACAGAGAGGAACTCATGAACACACATGCATACAGCACGCACACACACACATAAGCACACACGCATGCCTCTTTGATGAATGTCATGTCAAATGTGAATCTGTTTGTATTATAAGTGATGCTTAGGACAAATGCTTGGAGCACCATTGGCTGGTGTCTTTTGTTTCTGTGTGTGGATTTTCTCCCCAGAGGTAGTAACTGAGTCCACATTCACCTTCTCCTGTTGCTGATTTCTTCATTTACTTCCCTTATGTGCCATCCTGGTTTGTTTGGGGTAATTTAGATTTCAAGCCATTCTTCTCTTGTTAGAGTCTATAATGCCTCTTCTAAATTAAAATTCTTCCTTCGGGGAGCCGAGAACTCTGATGCTTCTAAATTTACATCTGGGTAGCAGATTTGCTATGAAGTTGGACTACTGGGGAACCAATTCAATGTTTCAGACATTTACAAAGAGTTACATTCCTCATGGCCTCACCCACCAAGCTCCGTCATCGGGGACAGATGGTCTGCCTTCAGTGTAACCAGGAAGTGGCAGAAACATGACATAGTGTTTATCTCTCCTAAGATTTTGCTTGTTGGTTTGGCTTCTGAGAACTCTCTCTCTCTCTCTCTCTCTCTCTCTCTCTCTCTCTCTCTGATCCTAACAAAAACAATGTCGCAAAAGGTTTAGTACATTGTCTTTCCTAAAAAGAACACAGTTGCTTCTAATAATACATATATTATCATCTATATAATATACTATATAGAGAGGCTATCCAATCTTCAGAAAGTAAAAACTTGGGTTTTTTTTTTTCTTTTGTAAAAACAACATACTTTGTTCTGAGCAAATGGAGAAGTTATATGCTGTCTGCAAAGAGACAATTGCATGAAAGAACCAAAGAAAAATTATCTAGATCCAGAGCTGGTCTCAAAATTGCCCTTAGCACCTGCTCTACCCCTGACATTTCAATACAAGCTCCAGCTGCAGTCTCCTGAGTATGTTTGGAAGATGGCATTTAATAAGATGCTCCTGGAACATGATGTATGTTCAGTAATTTAACAACGGGATAGAAGCATCTGAAATGCAAATCTATCCAAAACTGTCTTCATGGCAGTAGAGAAATGGCCCCGAAACCAACTGTGCTGGCTCTTTTTGAGGAAGCTGCACTTATTTAGAGGAGAGAATGCGTGCTAGAACTCTTTCTATCGCTTACTATTCCAAGCACCCTTCATCTAAAAGTAGCATCTACACTTTTACCTCTTGTCTTGAAATACGCCGTGGTTGCGGTTTGTTCTGGAGCATCTGTGACCAGAACCAGCATTGTTTGCACAGACCCTGCCACAGCTTCCACTTACGCCCAGGGGAGGCGGAGAGCCAGGGAAGGACTCCCAGGATCACGGAGTGACTCACGTTCCTGGTGATGTAAGTCAGTCCCGTGGAAAGCTGAAGTCCTCAGTTACTATAGCATCCAAGGCTGTTGGTCCTGGAGGCAGGTGGAGAGCAGAAGCAGAAGGAGCTGGGGGCTGAGGCCCAGGCAGACCAGAGCATGCTTGCTTTTCTCTTAGAGTTTTACATCTCAGAATGTCAGGTCTCTAAAACTGCATGGCTAATGTTCCCTAAGGCAGGTGTTTGTTCTTGCTAAGCAGAAAGAGAAAAACTAGCAATTCTTTGTACAATATTGGCTGGAAAACAAACACACACACACACACACACACACACACACACACACACAAACACACACACACACCCCACATGCAGGAAGAATAAGAAAATAAAGCCCCCAGGGATACTAGCTTTCTAGTTTAATGACAATGTATGCATATTATAGCCACATGTAATTATTGCTAATGGTGTATAAAACAGTAGAAAGCAGTTGCTTTAATAGGAAAGTGTGGTAAAGATAGGGCAATGACAATTGTTTAGTTTTCACTAACAATTCATAGTACTTCATTTTACTACAAATAATGGATCTTGGCTTCTCTTACTGAGATGATTATTCACCTTGATTCTTGCTGGGTGTGGGGGTTTTGTTTAACTACTTTTTTCACTTATGATGTATCTGAAAGTCTTTGGGACTATGTTGGAAACTCAACAGTTCTCATGTCTGAGTTCTTGGAACCTAGATTTGAGAAAGCTGGACTGACCACACACACCAGTACTCCCCTCTAGACTTCCTACCTTTGTCTCCAAGTACCCTGGAAAAATGAGACAGCGGGGCCAGCTTGGCATGGCTCTCACACACATATTCTATTCCTCCGCACCTTCAGGTTCCCTAGTCATTCCCTCCAAGCCTGGCCACTGCTGTCTCCTGTCCTCCATTGCAAGTCAATGACTGGGAGGAACACACCTCAGGGAACTGTCCCTGGCTGACCTAAGAGGAAATCTAAGGTGTCTCTTGTGGTCAAAGGAATAGGACCGACATGAAACTTTGCAAAACTCCATTTTATTTCTTTACTGTAGAAACCTGTGGAGACAGGAGACAGGTATGGGAAAGATCCCAGCTTTAAACTTACTAATCTCTGAAGAAAGGAGTAACACATACTCAGATCAATGACATTGGCTTTCTTCATCACACAGATAATATGTTACTGCTAACTAAGATTGACAACACTCTAACAATTTTTTAGTAGTTTTACAACAGTCTGTTTGCTAGGTTATATTCTAATTATAACTGATATAAGAAAGTCCTTTAAAGCTTTTGTTTTGTTTATGCGCTTTATACAGTGGGGATAGTTATAACCTGACCCACCTATGAGGCCACAGTGGAGGCTGCAGGGTACAGAGTGGGAGTGGTTATTAGTATAGAGTCATGTACAGCTGGAGAAAGAAGTGCCAACCAGTGAGCCCCACGCGGTCTGGAAAACAGCGTCGAGGACCAGGACGGCGTCCTCCAGTGAATGAAAGCCTGATAGGGATGATAAAACAAGGGTCCTGATGTTGTTCTCCTCTTTTACAGATGTTTATCAGTCTCCCACATAATATTTAACTTGAAGAAAGAAAGATAGTTGGATTGTGAATATCACCCCCCAGAAGAGCTACTTACTAAAAGGTTGCTTCCAGCCCATGGCTCTCCTGGGAGGAGGCAGAGCTTGGTGTAGGAGAGTTTTATAACAGGAGATGGACCCTTGAAAAGGATATTTCAACCCCAACCTCTCTTCCTCTTTCTGTGTCCCCCAGTGAGGCTTCTCCACCTGCTCCTGACTTCAGGTCGCACGCCCCCACAGGCCCAAATCAACACAATCCCCAAAACCATGAACCAAAATAAACCTTTCTTCCTTGTAAGTTCATTATCTCTGGTGTTGTGTTATGGTGACGAAAATCCGCCTACACCCCATTTCAAAAAGCAAAAAGGCTTCTGATGGCAAATCCTGTCCATTGTGAGCAAAAGGCCGCCTTCTCCCTGGCATTCTGACTCAGCTCTGAGTATGAAAGTGTATGTTCATCCAGAAGGCAGTTCACTTGTCAGCTTACAAATACAACTGATTAACGAAAATCAGGCGCAGAAAGGTGGTCTCGGTCAAGGCTCTCCCGATTGGTGTACCTTCTCAATGGTTATTGGGGAGTGAAAGAGCTATGGAGAAAATTCTAGAAAGAACGGCTTTTATACCTGCAGGGATGATGGTGACTGCTGTACACTGCCCAGACTTTGTAAAGGATTTTCTCCTGTTCAGACTCTAAAGCTATGTTCTAGAATCTTCATCATCAGGAAGGCTACCCTTCCCTTCCACTCAGCAGGAGTAGCTGCCCAGAATGTCCAGGATGTGTCTGTTCTGGGGCACAACAGCCAGTCACCCAATGGTCACAGAGTGATTTACATTGGTGATTGGTGTGGGTAAGACCAAAATGCCACACTGGCCAGATGTAGTGGTAAATTCCTATGACCCCAGAAATGTAGAGGCTGGAGGACCATCACCAGCTTGAGACTAATGTAGATTAGCATATAACAAACACCCTGGGCTACAAGACTGTATCTCCAAAATAAAAATAAAAACAAAAGAGAGGAGAGAAATCAGATGTCATCACACACACACACACACAATCTAGGAACAAGATCAAGGGGCTGTCTGCAGCAGAACTGTCTGTTTTAGAGATTTTGGTAGAAACTAAACAGAGAGCAGAAGCACTCAGAAAAGAGTGATGGGCATCAGACTGCATTAGAAGGTGAATGCAATGTGTTTCTCCAAAAGCAGACACAAGAGCACCATCTGCGAATTAACTACTATGGTCCACGCTTCTGTTGGTAGCTCGGGAAGTCAGCAAGACACCGGAAGCATGGGCAGTACCAACAGTGCTCCAGGTGCTGTGGCATCCTCCTCCTATCTTCACTTTACACTACCCCAGCCCCCAATATATAAAGGGATGTTTTCCATATGTGGATTGGTGAGATTTCTAAATTCAAAGTGTATGGAGACAATTTGAGTTGGCTTATAGAACGCATGTTCCTCTTGGCAGTTGTCCCTAACTCTATTTTCATAGCCATCTCTCCCCACCCGGCACTGTAACTGTGGGTGAGTATAAAGCACCAGTCAAACAGCAGCTAGAAAGCGGTTCCACTTCGACAATCTGGAATGATTTCCACCCCCACTGGCTAAATAAAGAAATGCTCACATTTACCCAGTTCTTCAGTTTACAAATGAAATAGCCCATGTCCTGGTCATTTCTCATGTTGTTTAGAACCTGGAAGATGCTTGGCATGGAAAAGCAGTATAATGGAGTCTATGAGAACTAGCTTTCTTTGCCCTTGATGCTCGGAGTGGATATTCATAGCCTCACAACCAGCAACCCTCTAGGAAGAAAGCAAGGATGGCATTGAGTGGGCTGAGTGGAAATGGAGATAACACTGATCTTGGTTTACCCAACGTCCCTGCACTTGTGAGGGAGATAGAAACAACAATTGTGATTTGGAGATAAGAGAGATGCTTGGTGGTAAATAAAAGGGATAAGTGAGTGAGTTCAATAGTTAAGAAGCTGGTAATGTAAGACAAGCATCTCCTGGTGACAGAAGGAGGGACAAGCACCTCTGGCTCTAGGTTGTGAAGAGAGAAGATCAGAAATCAAAACAAAGTCTGTCATAGTCTCAGTTCTGTTTAACCTGAACCGCCAATGCCCAGGCTTGACCTTGGAAAGCACAGAAGTTCACAGGGCTAAAATAAATAAATAAATAAATAAATAAATAAATAAATAAATAAATAAATAAAAATAAAGCAGTGAGAAAGGAGACATGCAGTCACTGGCTGCCCAAGAGTTAGGGAATAACAAAGCAATGCAGTCACTGGCTGCCCAAGAGTTAGGGAATAACAAAGCAATGCAGTCATTGGCTGCCCAAGAGTTAGGGAATAACAAAGCAATGCAGTCATTGGCTGCCCAAGAGTTAGGGAAGAACAAAGCAATGCAGTCATTGGCTGCCCAAGAGTTAGGGAATAACAAAGCAATGCAGTCATTGGCTGATCAAGAGTTACGGAAGAACAAAGCAAGTTCAACTCCTGACAGATAAATGTTGAGATTGTGGGAAGACAGTTTCAAAAGAGATTAGAGCCCAGTTACATAACGTGAGAATGTTGTGAGCAGAGAGGGAGCTCTGTGTCCTTCATAGAGAAAATTCTGCCTCTGTAACCTGGAGAGAAATAGCTAGAAATAGCTCTGTATTAGTGGCCTATGATTCCAAATTGGCAAAACCAAAAGAGCTATGAAATAGCCCATGTGTTGTTGTTAATTATCATTGTGCCTTGAACCGAGCCTTCAGAGAGCACAACACTTAGGGCTGTGATCCTCAGGGCCAGGCTCATCAGGCGTAGTAACAGGGGCACCACTCTGGCAGGGCTGGTGATGGTGGAGGAGGCAGTGCAGGGGTGGAGGCTGGAACTGTGGAAATAACCTCAGCACCTTCTGCTTAATTTTGCTATGAACCTAAACGTGCCCTGAAAATAAATCTTCTTTAAAACAAAGACTAAAACCCATCATCCTTCTGTTAAGAAATGGTCTCATATAAAAGTTTCACTGATATTACCCAATTTGGTAAAAAATACCAAAAAAAAAAAATGTTTATACTAAGGAATGCCTAATACTTCCAGAGTTAGTGAGTAATGGTCACAGGATGTGATGGGGTCCAAAATGATATTTGGTAGTAGTAATTAGTATTAATAAAAGCTAAAATATGGGTTAATTTGTTCCATTCTTGGTACAAATACAAGTGTAGTCTAGAATGCATTAACATATACTTGTATACACACACACAGAGGCGAGAAGGGGAGAGAGGGAGGGAGAGAGAGAAGGAAGGAGGGAGGGAGAGAGGAAGGGGAGGGAGGGAGGGGGAGAGAGAAGGAGAGAGAGAGAAACATTCTTCTTTTGAATTAAAAAATTCCAGGGCAAGAGCAAAGGCTTCACCCCACCTGTGAACTTGGGGACTTTCCACAGAGTATGCTTGCTGGGTGTATGTGGGTTTGATGAAACATGCCTATACTGGAGCCAAGATCCATTGTCACTGTCACTGTTTATCTGAGAGACACAGTGCTTTGCCAGTGAACTGTGTGGGTGTCAAGCGAGGGGAGAGAGAATGGCAGGATAGCATTCCAGCCTGGCAGGCGCTGAGGAGACAATGCTGTTTCCCAAGGCACCTTCTCCTTGGTGATTGGGTGAGGGTGTGCTCATGCTCAGATGTTTGGTGCTTTGCTGTAAGTGAAGTATTCCTGGAGATGAATCCATCTGCCTTGTATGCCATGTGTGCTTAGTAAATATTTAATGTCAACACTGCATCCTGCTCAGGTTCACTAAGTCACTCTCCGCTATCTGATACTTCACCAGAAAGAAGACGCAGCTTCCGGAGTGAATACATCACTTGCAGCTTCAGTGGTGACTCTGAGCCATCTGGAGCCAGACAAGCCATCCATGGCAACAGAGTACCAGAGAAAACACCTAAAGGCTGCTGAGCCAGCATAAGGTCACAGTTTCCTTTGTCCCTACTCCTTACAGCAACTTTACAGGGTGCTGCTTCTCAGTGATTTCTAGATGGTGACCAGTTTAGACGAGGTCAGTAGTCCAGAGAAAACCACACAGAGCTGGTGTGGCAGAGGCTAGGCCCTAAGCATGCCTTATTCCCACTATCATAGTCAGACAACTCACATCTCTATCCCATAAAGCACAGCTTTTATCCTAACAACATCATCCATCTTCTCGGTTTCACTCAGAAAGTTCTTTTCCAAGAAGATGGGTACCTTTTTCTCATCTGTGCAGGGGCGTTGTTCTCCTGGAAGTGAAAGTAGGAAATCCGGTTAAGTATTCCACTGAATCACCCGTGAGCCTGTGACCCAGGGCATGTGAAAGTCTGGGTATGAGACTTTTAGAGTATGTGGTCCCCTTGTAGGTTAGAGCCACAGTGTGACAGGAGGGAGGGAGCGAGGGAGCGAGGGAGAGAAAGAAAGAGCTGGAAATTGTTGCCACCCTCATAACCAAACATGGAGAACTTCTCCAACCCAGAGTAACCAGCCATCCCACACTCCACCACAGCTAGGTCCATAGGACACAGAATGAAAGGAATAAGCAAGGCTGTTTACTTGCCCAGCACACATTCATGTTAAGTGATTTACCCAGAAATGCCATTTGCTCTTTGCAGTTATTCATGCTGTGATGCCTCCTTACCTTTTGGAGCTGCAAACCTGAATTTAACAGCATGCATGGTGTGAACTGTGAGGCTGCGTGAAGCGGGAACAAGATTAGCTATTTCCCAATTGCCAGATGCATTCTAACCAATCTAGAAACCTACAGGCAATGGCTCAGATCCACACAGTCTCCTTGGGTTGCCTTGAGATGTGGGAACTTTTCCAAGAGAAAAATACAGGTACTTAACAAAGACCAGGGAACTGTCCATAGTCATAGAATTAGAAAATCTGTAGTGGTTGGCCAAGCCCTGACATCGTGAGCCTGCGGTTACATGGTACCTAGTGATGCTGGCTCATTGGATGTCTTCCTGATCTGTGGACGATCTTGACCCACAACTTAGCTCTGTGTTGCCTGGACTGATGAATCTACATGTTATTATTTGTGGTCCAGAAAAGGTGCTCTTGGTTATAGAGGTGCGCTAGGCCTTTTACTTCTATATTGGCTCAGAAATGGAGTTTTTGCTCTTGTTTTTTGTTTTTCTAGACAGCTTGAGATTCTTTTTACCCTTAAAGGAATGGGAGACCATCAACCTTTTATTCAGTTGGACTTCAGGGTAAAAAGGCAAATTGAGCTTGTGTTTTCATTCCTTCTGCCTCAAAACACTACGAATGTTAGAAACTATTAGCCCTTACTGAAGAAGAACAGAGGCAAGATGCAAAGTTAGATTGGCCAGGTGTGCTGTCAGTCTTGCCAACAGCTGGCGATGCCAGGAAGTGTCCTAGGCACTCGGAATGGCAGCACTTTGTGTTTTCAAAGTCAGTGTGAAGAGAGGACTGAAAGCATCGGAACTGTTTAATGTCTGGTTAAGAGTTCTGAAACCCACATGTCCTCTCTAGCTCTGCAAAACTCCATGGTCATGTTCCTTTCCTCTCACACTAGCAGAAGAGTGAAAGTTTATTTATTAGAGTGGGTAAGAAGAAAAATTTTGTGCATAGAGAAAACTCGGCACTATGCCCGAATGGTGCCCTGATCATGTGTAATGTTCATCTAATAGGATATTTAATCCCAAATGATCATCCCTACTCATAGGCGCATAGGAGCAACACTGAAATTAGATTGTGTATATACATACCTGTATCTGTCTATGCCCAAGTCACCCACAGTACTGTAAGGATCCCTCCAACCATGTTTCTGTAAGTAACCCAATAAACTAATTGGTTAACCAGGCTAGGTTTGGGTGGAATAATATCTTTGTTCTGTCTTTGGTGCTCTGTCTGTGATGAACAGACATTTGTTCTCACATCCCCAGGAAAAGTCATGCATAGTACTACATAAAGTAAATGAGCACAGCGCAGAGAAGAGATACAAAGAACCTTTATGAAAAGGGTCACAGTGGCCCCAGGACCACGAACATAGTGAACACAGAGAAATTAGAGAAAGCTAACGTTCAGAAGTGTGAGAAACACTTCATTTTTATCTCTTTTCTCTAGTTGATGCTCATATTCTAGCAATGACAATAACACCTCCCAGAAGTAAATTGTAATGTTGTTCCCTGAAGAATCTGACAGGTTAGTGAACCTGGAATTATTTATAGTCAAGAATAACTGACACTCTACTTGGAATTTTTTCCAAAAACAATCCCATTCAACAGATATCTTCCAGGGGTATTAAGGCCAGTTCATGCATAAGCATACCTGAAAAGAGAATCAGTCATTTCAGGGGATCTGAAAAGCTGAAAGTAGGAAAATATGGAGTTTTAAATTTAAAAAAAATTCACAAATACTTTGAAAAAATCAAGAATCATTACTATATTCACAACATGAGAAAACAAAGTTCTTAGAAAGGACTATTCTGAAAGTAGAAAGAAAAAACAGCACCCCCAACAAGTGGTGCTGAAAAATTGGATTTCCACATGTAGATGACTGAAATTAGACATATATGTATCACTGTGACCAAATGGATCAAAGACCTCAATCTGAAAACAAAACACTAAAACTATTAGAAGAAAATACAGGCAAGGTATTGGTACAAGAAAGGACTGTCTGATGGGACTCCATTCCCTCAAGAATTAAGGTCAGCAATTGACGAATGGGACCCCACAAAATCAAAATGCTTCTGTACAGCAAAGGAAACAATCGACTAAGTTAAAAGAAATCCCCAAGAGCAGAAAGAATCTTTGACAGCTGTGTTCTAGTAGGAGGAGTAATGTATAAAATAAATAAAATACACAAAAATAGTCAAGGAAACAAGTGATCCTATTTAAAAATAGGCTAAGGATACAAACAGAGACTTCTCAAAAGAAGAAATAAAAATGGCGGCTAAATATCTTTAAAACAGTTCACTACTGTATGGATTGTATATTGGTACAGCCCCCATAGACATCAGTGTGGAGAATTCTCACAAAGCTAAAAGTAAATCTACCATATGACCTAGCATATGCCCAGAGAGTAACCTTATACAACATAAATAAAACAAAACAAGAAAAAGGAAGTTTTCAATATATGAATTGTAAAATAGAGCTCAGGGAACATTCTATAAAGAATAGATAAAATACAAATAGACAACTAGAGGAGAGAAAAAGTATTTCAAGGTCCTCTGTATGTAATTCAGTTGATACAGTACATTTCTAACATGCACAGTACTTTGGCTTCCATTTACTGAACCATGTAAGCCAGGCATGGTGGCACTGATCCAGTAAATGTAACACTTGTGAGGTGGAGACAGGAAGATCAGAAGTTCAATGTGATCCCTGGCTACATAAGGAGTTTGAGGCCAGCTTCAGCGGCTTTAGACCTGGACTCAAAAAAAAAAAATTTAAAGCTAGGATGTTAATTTATATATTTCAAAATCATGTGATGGGAACTTGAATTAGAAAAAAAAAAAAAGAGAGAGAAGGAAAAATATCTGGGAAACGCTACAAATAAAATTTATAAAACTGAAGTACAGGAGTTTCTACAGTAACAATGCTTCCCAGTACAGACACAAATCACAGAACGGCTCCTGCCCCCACACATTATTCTCACATTTCAGAGTACTAGCTACAAAAACAAATTCATGAAGCTTTTTGAAAGTAAAACCAAATGATCAATATTCAGGGTAGCAGAGTATCAATCCCCTGCTGGAAAGTAAAGATAAATAATCAATACACAACATCGTAATTCTCAACAGAATATGGTTCCCAATCTAGTTTTCTATAGGCAGACTCACCCTCATTTTTGTGGGAGGTCTAAAAAGGGAAGATATCAGACATTCAGGGTTCATGATTCCTCTTTGCGCCTTTTCTCAGGAGGCTGTTGGAGAAAAGGAGTCTCTAGAACAAAGCAGTCTGTTGACTTCTTTTAAGTTATTGTATCTAGGACACAAGTAATCACACAAAGAGCAGGCAAAGAAATTCACAAAGATGATGGAGAAGAAAGAGCCCCAAACAGCATCTCCACAGCAGATATGGGCAGCATGGCCTTCGGGTCGGAGCCGGAAAGCAGCAACTCCGGGGAGACGGCTCAAAACAGAACCAGTCTCATCCCGTTTGTGTGTGTGTGTGTGTGTGTACGTGTGAGTGCAAACGTGTGTATTCGCATGCATGTGTGTCTGTGTCTGTGTCTGTGTATATCTGTGGTATGTGTGCGTTTCTGTGTGGAGGGGAGGGCGTGACTGTGTGGAGGGGTGTTTGTGTGTGTATTTGGTGGGGGATGTGGGGAGGGTGTGTTAGAGTGTCCTAATTTCTCATCTGCCATAAAAAACTGAAATTTAAGAAAAGAGACATAGCAAATTACTAGGGTGAACTGATAGTACAAAACTAGTTATACATTGGCATCAGAAGAAACCGTTGAGACATTTAGCTAAACTTTGAAGGATTTTTATTTTTAAGGACTATATATGATTTTGATTCAAAAGTAGATAATTATAAAGAAACATATTACATTTAGAAGAAAAACTGTACAGGAAATGAGGCACTGAGGTTGGAGTGTATCCTCCTTAGCTCTTAGGCAGAAAAGCTAATTCCCAGCGCAGGAGCACTGAGGGGCGGGCTTTGCCCATGTGAACAAGTCACACGGGGTTGTTCTCCTAGATGTGCCAATGTCCTTCCCATGAGTGTGTTGAAAATGACTGGGTTCTTGTGACAGTGTGGGCTACGCTCTCTTCCCTTCTCCGGCATCTGTTTTGTGTGCAGGCCTGCACATCCTCCCACGCTCTTGACCTCAGTCGTGGGATGGTGCAGTCACAAGGCCCTCACCTGAGATGCCACCTCAGCCTTGGACTTCACAGCCACTAGAACTCTAAGAGGCAAACTCCTGCTCTTTATAAATTCCCCAGACTCAGAAAGTCTTTTGCAGAAGCACAAAATAGACTAAGACACAAGGTGCCAACGATCTGTGCATGCTTGAATATTTCCTTAAATAAATAGAGTAAACGACAGTATGGACTCCCACCAGGAGCAAGCCATCGAGAGTTCTGCCAGCCCCTAAGATATAGTGCTCATTCACAAGGAGAAGGAAACTACTACACAACGACTACGCCATGTTTGCCTTGCCGAGCAACTGTCTAAAATGCAGGCATTTTGTCAGTGTGTCAGCTGCCAGGTAAGTTATGCCTACACACTTTCTCCCGTGCCCCTCCACTGCGCTTCAGTGCACCTCCCTAATGAAGAAAATTGCCAGACTCAGTCTAATGGTCAACTTGTAAGTCTGTCTCTCCCTCAGAGGTTGAGTCTGAGTTGAGTTTTGTGCACTAAATATTGGCATTCACACTTAGCAGTGCTGACTCAACGTGTATCTGACGGGTCTAGAAGTTACGGGAATTCATGGAATGAAACAGGAAGGTGTCCTTCAGCTTCAGCATCAGAAAGGGGTTGATTTTTAAAAATTCAGATTGGAGATAGACTGACTTTCTAATTCTTATAGGAATATGGGGGAAAAGGCCTTTTAGCTTTCATAGGATTTTAGTCCTATTTTACCCCCATTGCTTTTTAAATATGGATTCTCATCATCTACAAAAAGCAGAAAATTATTAAATATATCAGTGTAATATGGGAGGCAACATAGAAGAAGTATGCCGTGCCCTGCATCTATCACACATGCCAAGCAAAGTCCCTGGCACAGGGTTGGTGCTCTATAAATGTTGAATTAGGGTAAGCACTGATGCATGGAAGGATGGATGAGTGTGTGCATGAATGCACAGATGATGGGTCCATGCGTGCATGCGTATATGAGTTGATAACCTATCTCACCTCAACTGAAAGGAGCAATCCCAACATTGGGGGACCAACACATGAGACTATATAAACAGTATTTGGCAGGTTATAGGAACAGAGAGTAATTTTGATTATCCAGAAAGAAATGTTTTAGATAGGTTTGATAATTTCTTGACTTCTAGTGAGCCAACACATGAACAGTGTAGCCCTGTCCACCGCATAAGTCTAATTACGAGCTGAGTCCAGCTCCTGGGGCCATGCCTCTCAAGACATTCCTCTCAAAGGCTCTTGTTTCCTTGCTTTGGATTTTAGGGAGCCAAGGGTCTAATTACACAGATGGACTTTGGGAGTTCTTTTAGCTATTTTTATTTGAGTTGGAAACACATTTTCCATTTTCTCATTCCAGGTTGTTCTCTTTGCTGATGGTTAATATATATATTTGAACCACGTTTTACATATTTTTCTGTTCCAGATTCCATCCAATTCCACTCTTTCTCATTCATGTGTCATTCCAAGGTCATTATACTTACTGAGTATAATGTTGTTTTCCTAATGTCTAAAAGACAGTTTTGCTGGTATGAGAAAGACTTCCAGGGTGACTGAGGCTTCTACATGGCTGTGTCTCAAACCAGTTGTGTGATTTAAGCTGAGTTTAAGGAAAATGCGGACTGCATACGGCTTCCTTTGTTGCACTGGCTGCTTCCACGGTCATTGTCAAAGGAAGAAGCAGTCATTATTAAATGATTATTAAACATCAAGATGCTTTCATGGAAAGAGATCACTGCTTCAAAATGAGAAGAGATAGAGAGCCACCGGAACAGGATGCTTCCTGCTTACTGGAAGTGATGAGCACTTGGGCCTAATCTCTTTGTTTCTGTCTAACTATATTTAGGTTGCACTTAACTTATTAAAAGTTCAGTGAAGTAAAATCAAGTAGTTGAGATGCACCTAAACACATGCACACACACACACACACACACACACACACACACACACACTGAAGTAAGTGAGCCTATGAATTTGCTTAAAAGGTGTCTAGTCATCTTTTAAAGGCATTTTTAAAACTTAAAAGTATCTCCCCCATAATTCTTGGATGACTGCCCTTACCTCCTTTGGACTTATAGGTGGACCACTGGAGACAGCCTTCTGACCATCGTGTTTGTACAGTGTCATTTATGTGATCATAGCAGCCATTAAAGCCTAACATCAGCCCACATAGGTTCTCCAAGTGAGGGTGTGCTGTCCTGATGTCCACACACAAATCCTCCTTGATCTGGGGTCATGCTGCTGATGGGCGTTGGCCCCATGGGCAGATCTGGCTAACCCACATCCTTCTGTCCTAACAGCATCGAACACTGAAAAAGTGTTTTCTGCTCCCTGAGATTGAACCCAGAGTTTCGTCTGCACTGGTCAAGGACATTACAACTGACCTACATCCTACAGCAGAGAAATAAACACATTTCTCACTCTTGACTGCTAAGAACTCAGTGTCATCTCTTGGCCACACACATCTACAGGTTTTGAGGTATGGCTCTGTTCTCATTGATTGTCTAACAAAATCATTACCTGAATTCTCTTTGTTCCAAAATTGTACCTCACTGTGGAGACTGAGGCACATCCTTGGTGTGTGTCAAGTGTCATACTGGAACTCTTACATTTGACCCTAAAGTAATACCATCTTATTTTCTTCTGGTTCCATTAGGGGGAAAAAACTGTGCACACAATGCTGAGTTGTCTTGTTATAATTACTGGAACTGGAACAATTCTATGAACGAATAAGTTTAGGCATCACCTTGGAAGTATCTAAAAGATGTATTTATCACAGAACAGCATGATCTGCATGGCAATGAATGCCTTTCATTATCCAAATAGAATGTGAGCATCCCAGATAAGAACAGATGACAAAAAAGTACTTGTTAAGCCCTGAGTTGGTCTATGCTGTGCAGTGGGCATTGGTAAAGATGTACCTACATGAAGTTTTGGGTTCACTTTTTACTACAGGAAGATGGAGATTTAAAAACATAAAGGCCCTATATTTTAGCATAAGGGTATAGAGACAGAAGAGCACATCCAACTGAGATCCTCACCGAACTGACCCTAAGAATGAAATGCATGAAGGGAGAATGGGAAACAGACTGCTTACCAGGTCCCAACCAGGTGGAAATAGAAAGGGGAAATGTTATCAGGGGTTCATATATCTAACTTCTGTAGAGAGAAACTCCTATGTGAACAAGCATACTTTTACATGTAAGCTTGTTTCTCCTGTGATGGCAGACCCTGCTGCTCGTGCCTGAAGGAAACCACAACATTATGAAAAACAGATCTAAAAACTCCACCCGGGGATTCATGAAAATCTAGTGCTCTTCATAGTTCCTTCACAGGCCCAAGAGGAAGACAGGGTGACCGTGAAGGAGGGGAAGTCATATATAGCATGGCTGGCCTCTCTCCACCAATGCAGACTGTAGCTAATATATACGTTGTTGTGCGATGCTTACAGGAGAATAAGCCTTTGCAAATCAACTTACTAGCAGTTAATTTTAAGGATCTAGCACAATACAGGGTCATTTTAACACCTAATGAGATCTGGGTGATCAGAGATCTTACATGTTGGGGGCAGGCGACAATGGAAAGAAACAAATGCCTTGCAAATCGCCAACTTCCTGGGCGCCATGTTCTGGTGATCAGGGAAGAAAAGACTAATGAGACACTAGGAAAACTATTCCATCTGTTAATCAGAGCATTGCACTGTGGTGGTAATCTAATTGTACTGAAATATTATTTTGATTGTATGTTAATAAATAAAGTTGTCCGGGGGTCAGAGCTATTAGAGCCATAGCAAGAGTGTGGCGGTGGTGGCACATGCCTTTAATCCCATAAGATCTCTATGTGTTCAGGGATACAGCCAGCATTGGAGACATATGCCTTTAAGACCTAGGGGGCTGTACATTCAGACAGTGACGAGGCAGTCATGTGTTTGGGTTTACAACCAATGAGAAGGCAGAACAACATACTATAAAAAAATGAACCGACAGGAAGTAGGTCTCTTTTCGAGAAGCTGGGACAGCAGGAGGAAGGGTGAGATTTTAGCTCTGAGCTCTGACCTCTTGGCTTTCTCTTTTACATTGTTTCTGTGTTTCTTATTTAATAAGACGGTTGGTTACATCAATATTGCACAACTTCAGCTACAAAGTGATCAGACTTGTAGACCACCCACAAACAACAAAGAACACACACTGTGTCTTGGTTAGAGTTCCCAAAATGTAGTTAAAGGGAAATAGGATAATTTAAGTTAGAAAAGCTGGCTAGAAACAAGCCAAGTTAAGGCCAGGAATTCATAAGTAAGAATAAGTCTCCGTGTATTTATTTGGGAGCTGGGTCGCAGGTTCCCATAGAATAAAAACCCAACTACATTTTGGTATACCAATGTGAGACTCTTGAATATCCACCTAGGGACTGAGAAACCTGAAAAACAAAACAAAACAAAAAAAAGGATATGATTCCTTTAAGAAACTCTGCAGTATAGCTGAGCATTGAAACAGTCTTTTCTACAATAAGTAGGAACAAAAAAAACTAAGTAAAAAACACCTGCTACACTGCAGGGCACTGGCATTCCAGGTCTGGGGGGATTGAATGAAGTTCTTGATTATCTACCTCCAACCAGGCCTTCAAGCTTCAGGCTTGGCTTTCATGGACCCGAGAAGTGAGTAGAGCCAGCTGCCAAAGCCACATCAGTGGTCCTAGTCATGCTGCTTAGCAGTTTCAAGGCTCATGTGATCAAAAGAGTCTAGAGATACACAGTCAAGAGGTTCAGACAGGAAAAAAAAACTCTAAACAGGTTGCAGTGTGTTTAACAATTGCTCATAGGCTTAAGAAAGAAAAGAGAAAGGACATAGACAGTCATAGAAAGAAAGAAACAGTTTAAAAATAATAAAGACATTAAAGAGAGAAGTAAAGTAATATGAACAAAAAAGAATAAGCTAAGTAGCAATGGGAAATACACAGAGAGTCTCTGGATCCTGTACATTGCTGCATTGGCCTTGAATTTTTTGATTGCTGATAAGCAAACCACAGTGGCTAAGAGACATGAGATTAAAAGGGGGACTGTTGAAATAAACCATACTTTAAGAATGCCTTTGCTTTAAAATGGAAATTAAAAAATTATTTGTCAAATGGAAGTCAAAAATGCTTTGGGAAGAGGTTTTGCTTTTATTTCCACAGGAAACAAAAGGCTGTGGATTCCTTGAGATTTAATGTGGATCATGTTTGATCATGGAGGACCTCCTGATACATACCAACAAAGGTTACAGATGGTCTTCCCAGGACTTGGCCATTATCTCAATTTTCTCAAGGACCCCAAAAGATGACTCCACCCAAAGACAGCTGGCACCAGTCTAGAGAAGATAATGCCCACATTCCCAAGAGATGGGATGTGTGGTTGTTGGTTATTTGGTGGATTATGGATGTTTGTTATCATTTAGGGGAATATAGGATAAGAAAACAACTATTTATCTCAGATATTTTGCATTGGCATAAATTTTGGTATATTAATACAAATTTCAAGTCATTTTTGCTATACTGTATATATGTTTCTACTCTTGTTTGTGGTATTGTGCTTATGCAGCTCATTTAAAAATGCAATGGATAATTAAGAAATGAGGTTAGGCCAGGCAGTGGTGGCTTATGCCTTTAATCCAAGCACTCAGGAGGCAGAGGCAGGTGGATTTCTGTGAGCTCACGGCCAGCCTGGGCTACAGAGTGAGTTCCAGGAAAGGCACCAAAGCTATACCAAGAAACCCTGTCTCGAAAAACAAACAAACAAAAGAAATGATGTTAGTAGTTAATCTATAATAAACTTGTAGTCACGGTCACATTAGGTATGTTTTCAAGGTTATGCTGGTATATTTTAGACAGATAGATGATTTTCAACACTTCAAAGACCTACAGAATATGGTATTTAAGAAGTTTAATAACTGCTTTTTCATGAAAATGAGACACATCTGTTCTTGATAGCACCAGTGTACTTCATAAAAGGATGATGGGCATCAAAGAAACTCCATATGGAGGTTGCTCTATATAAAAGGCTAGCCATTTGGGCGAGAAAATGCTCTTGCCTAGACTGCTGACAGTGTGCTGTACAGACTGCACAAACATCACACAGGAAAAAGACTATTGAATTTTGCCAAGACAGGGTAAGACAGTCCTTCCAGATTCCTGGTTCATAGAAGAGTCTGCTGAATATTCTTTAGGACATAGAGGAAAGCAACTGACAAATTTTGCCAATACAAGGCTGGACAGTCCTACATATTTCCTGCTTCACTGAAAAGTTTGCCAGATATTCTAGTTCTGTAGGCCGAAGATGGATGCTCCAATCCATCCGTCCCCCATCCAGGCAGCTAGATATCTCTATTGTTAGGTAATATTACATTCTTTTTGGGTCTTTGATGGAGTTAAAAACTAAATAAAGTTGTAGTTTTCCTTAGTTATGAGAGAAAGTAATTAGATATAAAACTTTGGAATCACTAAGATAAGATAGATAATGGAGTATATACTCTGAATTTGTTAAATACAAATGAACTGAATATTGTTAAATATAATTCTTATGGGATAACTGTTTTGTTGTATATAGTTTTACTATGTTAAAGTTAAAACCTTTCATTTTTATTTAGACAAAAAGGAGGAAGTGTTGTGGAATATTAGTTTAAGATGTGTTACATTCATTTATGCTGTGGAATATTTGTTTAATGATGTAAAGATGTGTTGCATTCTTTTATGTTGCATTTGTTTAACTCTGTGAAGCTGTGTTACTTTGCTTGCCTAAAACAGCTGATTGGTTTAATAGAGAACTGAAGCACCAATGGCTAGGCAGGAGAGAGATAGGTGGGGCTGGCAGGCAGAGAGAATAAATAGAAGGAGAAAGTCTAGGCTAGAGAAGAAGAGAATGGGAAGAGTGAGAAAGGGAGAAGGAAAGGGTGATGCCAGGGGCCAGCCACACGGCCAGCCACACAGCCACCCAGCCACACAGCCACACGGCCACATGGCCACACGGCCACACAGCCACACGGCCAGCCACACGGCCAGCCACACGGCCAGCCACAGAGGAAGAAGGAAAGAAAACGACATAGAACAAAGGAAGGTAAAAATCCCAGAAGCAAATGGAGTTAAAGGGAAACAGGGTAATTTAGGTTAGAAAAGCTGGCTAGAAACAAGCCAAGCTAAGGCTGGGCATTCAAAAATAAGAATGAGTCTCCATGTATTCATTTGGGAGCTGGGTGGCAGGCCCTCCAAAGAGTAAAATAACCAGCTATACACCATGACAACAGCAACTGTTATAAAGAAAAACATTTAATTGGATGACATACAATTCAGAGGTTCAGTCCATTATCATCATGGTGGGATGTGGTGTGCAGGCAGATATGGTGCTGGAGAGGTAGCTGACAGTTCTCCATCTTGTGCAGGCAACAGGAAGTGATATGTCACACTGGGTGTGGCTTAAGCACATATGAGAACTCACAGTCTACCTCCACAATGACACACTTCCTCTAACAAGACCACACCTACTCCAACAAGGCCACACCTACTACTAGTGACACACTCTTTGGGGGACGCTTTCTTTCAAACCACCACATTCCACTCCTTGGCCCCATAGGCTTGTAGCCATATCATAATGCAAAAATGCATTCTGTCCAACTTGAAAAGTCCCCATAGTCTATTTCAGTCACAAACTTACTTAAAAGCCTAAAGTTCAAAGTCTCTTCTGAGATTCATGCAGTCTCTTAACTGTAATCCCCTATAAAATCAAAATCAAAAAGCAGATCACATACTTCCAACAAATAATGGTACAGGATATACATTACCATTCCAAATTGTGGGGAATGGAGCACAGTGAGGAAATTCTGGACCAAAAATGCAAGACAAAAAACCAGCTGGACAAACTCCAAACTCTGCATCTCCATGTCTGATGTCAAAATGCTCTTCAGATCTCCAACTCCTTTCAGCTTTTTTGACTGCAATGTACTGCTTTCTCTTGGGCTGTTTCCATTCCCTGTTAGCAGCTTTCCTTGGCAAATATCCCATGGCTCTGGCCTCTCCAGCATCTTGGGGTCTCTATTGTGGGGATTAACAAGGCAACTCCATGTAGTTAAAAAGGAGGTTTATTTTGGGGTAACTTACAGCCAGTAAAGGGATTGGTTACAGGACCCGGGAGAGGTGAGGTGTAGTCCAGCGGGGTACTCTGTAGAGCTCTGCTCGGTCTGCCATCCAGCATCCAGGATCACCAGGAACCAAGAGGGCTGGCACTTCTGGATCTTGGGTCTTAAGGGCTCTGGTCTCAGCCCTGCCCCAGAATATGTGTGGCAGTTACCAGAAGCCTCACTAGGGGTAGTACTTCCAGGTCAAAGCTGGAACAGTTACCCCCTAAAGGTCTCCAAGGTAATCCAGGTTTCAACTTCACAGCTTCATGCAATGGCTTCTCTGGGCCTCCATCATGCCTTGATACATGCCTGAGTGGCTTTCCTTAGTTGCAGGGGAGATTCCACAACCCCTTTCTTTTATCCTTGACTCTAAAGCCAGAACCACATGACCAACGTGGACAAGTTCTGCTACTTGCTAGGACTGGAACATGGTCCCTTGCTCAACCACATACATCGTCACCAGCTTTCTGTTTTCAATGGTTACCTTAACTACTTAAGTTTGGCTACCCTGGAACTTGCTCTGTAGACCAATCTTGCCTCAAACTCAGAGGTCTGCCTGCCTCTGCCTCAAGAGCATTGGCCTCTTGCCCAAGGTCACCACTCTCTCTATCTCATTTCTAAATCTGTTTATCTCCCTGAACACAGAACTTAACTCTATTCCACTTTTGGTACCTCTTTTCTCCTCAAATAGTACACTTTGTATTTTCCTTGCATAGCTTGTTCCTTTTCATTATAAATCTTTGTAAGCATGAATAATTGTAACCACATGACAAAGTTTTGAGTTTTTTTTTCTGCCAACAGAATTAAACCAAATCTTTTCAATTTAGCTTCAGGTAGACTCTTCCAACAAGGATAAAAAGCAGCCACATTCTCCACCAAAATATGACAACAATGATCTCTAGGCAACATACCAAAATTCTCCTCTGAATCCCCTTGAGCCAGGCACCCACAGTTCAAATCATCCTCAGCACCTCTGTCTTCCATATTCCTACTAGATTAAGTATCACTGAAAGCATTCAACTGCTTTTCTTATCTACAGCCCCAAGGTCCATATTCCTTCAAACAAAAGCAAATCAAGCCTCTAACACCAATACCTCAGTCCCTGGTACCAACTTCTGTCTTAGTTAGGGTTTCTGTTGAAAAGACACTATGACCATGGCAACTTTTTTTTTTTTTTTTGGTTTTTTTGAGACAGGGTTTCTCTGTGTAGCTTTGCACCTTTCCTGGAACTCACTTGGTAGCCCAGGCTGGCCTCAAACTCACAGAGATTCACCTGGCTCTGCCTCCCGAGTGCTGGGATTAAAGGCGTGCGCCACCACCGCCCGGCTCATGGCAACTCTTATAAAAGAAAATATTTAATTGTGTGGCTTATAGTTCAGAGGTTTAGTCCATGATCATGATGATGGGACATGGTGGCACGCAGGCAGACATGGTGCTGGAGAGGTAGCAGAGAGTTCTACCTCTTGCACAGGGAACAAAAAGTAGTCCTTCACACTGGGCATGGCTTGAATATAAATGAGACCTCAAAGCTTGCCTCTACAGTAACACACTTCCTTCAACAAGGCCACATGTCCTTCAACAAGGCCACACCTCCTGCTAGTACCATTCCCTTGGGGGGCCAGTTCCTTTCCAACCACCACACTGTGCTATATGACTCAAAGGGAAACAAAACTAAATCAAAAACAGATTCCAATTAGCAAGCTCTAAGTTGCAGTTGCCAAAGGATAATCCTTTTCATAATCTGGCCCACCTTCCCTGTTTCTTTTCTAGGTTCATCTATTTATGGGCTGGTACAAAAGAGTAAAAGGGGGCCCAGATACTGTGTATTTAATATTCAAATTAAAAAGGGATTCATCCTGAAGTCAAGGAGCCTGGTCTTTCTGACACAGGCTTGCCATTCAGGAGCTTTGAAGGGAGGTAGCACTCATCTGCCAGGTCTAGACAAGTAGATGCTGGCTCAGGTGTAGGAGTGCTCTGTGGTGGCTAGATTCATCAACTCCAGGAGGGGAGCTGACCTGTGAAAATATCATATATGGTGACAACTAAGCAGGTGTCCTGAATCTATAGTCTGTATTTCCAGCTCAGAATTTTTTTTTTAATCTGCTACCTCAGCACATGGAGGAAAGAGGTTTCAGATGTTAAAGCAATTTAGAGAGAAGATCCTTGACTGAGCCCATTTACACAAGGTGCGCTACCCTGAACAGTCTGGGCAAACCCTCCCACATCTATCCCTGGTCCTCTGGCCTACTGGGCCAGTTTGGCTGTGAATCCACCGCTGGTAGTTCCATTTGCTCAACTGGTCACTACATGAGTAAACAATGTCTCCCAAGAGCATGCTGCCAGCGTTTAATGTCAGCAATCACATTAAAGCCAGGATCACAGCCTTATATTGCTTATGCCCAGTTTAGGTAACCATATACTCTCCTGATGTGCCACTATCAACTGTGGGAGGCCAGCTCCCACTTTTTCCTGGGTTCCTATGAGGAGGAGAGAGGGATAAGAAAATATTAGATGGAAAGATAGCAAAGAGGAGAAAGACAGAAACACAGGATAGCTTTGGGAGGACCTGGGTCAATACCCAATGGCCTTTTCCATTTATTCAAAAGGGCTTTTTGTAACAATGCCAAGGGGAAGGGCAAAAGACTTTTCCCTTGCAAGACCAAAGCATACCACACAGCCAAGTGTAAACCCTTCCGAACACCTGGTAACCAAGCCCATGGTCAAATCATCTCCTTATGCAGCCCTGCTGGGTAAAGCAAGCTCAGATTCTTGGACCCTGAGTAATTTGGGCCTCTGCAATCAACAAGTGACATTTTGCTGATGGTACTGCCATTGCCTGGAATGCACGTCACTTACCTCAACCACGACACATGTATGCGCATTCTCATGCACATCTGTCACTTGCTCTGCAGTCCTCACTTATTCCACAGAATTCAATGCTGTGATCTGTGTCCATCTTCATTCTCTCCATAAGGAAGTCAGTGTTGATATTCTAAGTGAACTTCCTCAAAAGTGACAATATTTAGAAGTAGAGCAGTGGCCAATGATGTCAGTTAAAGACAAAGGAGAGATAAGGGAGATAGCTCAGTTGGTAAAGCATTGACCACAGGCACATATACCTGACTTCAGCTTCCAGTACCCACATTGAAGTCTTATGTGTCAAAATGCACTTACAATCTGAGTCCTGGGGAGGCAGAGAAAGCAGTACCCCTAGGGCTTGCTAGCCAGCCAGAATAGTTAAGTTAATGAATTCCAGGGACACTAATGGAACCTGTCTCAAACATAAATTAATAATAAAGTGGAGAAGCAATATAGGAATGGCATTTGATGTCAACCTCTTGCTGACATATGTCCATGTAGATAGATACACATGCACAGACACAATGCACACACATAAACACACAAAAATAAATACGTAAATGGATGAATAGGTAGATAGATATATAGGTGGGTAGATGGATGGATGGATTGAATAGTGTGATGATGTCAATATGGAAGAGAGTGGATCCTCAATCCAAATGACATATCTTTATTATTACAAGAAGAGGATAATTTGGACACAGACAGAAGAAAATAGGAACTCATATGAGAACAAGTTAGTAATCTGAGTGATTATCAGCAATCCAGCGATGTCTGGGGCTCTGAGAAGCTGGAGCAGTCAATGAAGCATCCACTCCCACAGATAGAGCAGAGGGAAGGAACACAGCCATGCTGATGCTTTACTTTCTGACTTCTAGTGGCAGTGATCCTAAATTGCTCTTCTTGAAGCTAGCAGATTGTATCAGGAATCTTAGAGAGTCTTATTAATAAAATCAAACCCGGGGCCAGTTATTGGGGTGAAATGCTGGATGGTCAGAGAGATAGAACAAGCCACAGCTACCTTACCTCGCCAGATCCTCAGCTGGTCTTGTTTCCTCAGACTGGAAGCCTCTGAGTCCTCATCCAGAATGGGTCTCAGCTGAACTGCTGCTAGAAGCCTGAAAGCTTAACCAGCCAAATGCTTAACCAGCCAAAAGCTTAACCAGGCCAAATGCTTCTAGTTCCTGGTCTTCACGCCTTATATATCTTTCTGCTTTCTACCATCACTCCCTGGGATTAAAGGCGTGAGTCACCATGCTTGGCTGTATCCTTGAACACATGGATTTCTGCCTAGCTCTGCCTCCCAAGTGCTGGGATTAAAGGCGTGTGCTACCACTGCCTATCCTCTATGTTTAATATTGTGGCTGTTCTGTTCACTGACCCCAGATAAGTTTATTAGGGTGCACAATATTTTGGGGAACACAATACCACCACATTTCCCCTTTTTTGTCTAAAATTAAAAAATATTATAACAAATACAAGGAAAATTATATCCAATAAGTATATACAATATACACAGTCAAGATTACATTAACGATGTCTAGTCCATTAACATTTGACAAATTCAGAGAAAATAATTCCATTATCTATCCTATTTTGGTAAGTCCAAAATGTACCTAACTCACTTTCTATCCTAACTAGTCTTCAACTATAACTAACTAATCTTCAACTATAACTAATCTTCAACTCCCTCAGAGACCCAAGAAGGAAATATTACATAATAAAAAATAAAAACAGGAAGTGCATGCAAGCAGCCTCAAAAAAAAAAAAAAGTGAGTTGATTGAAACAGCCAGCTGCCTGGACAGTCACCGAGGTTTCTCAGTGTTGGGGCATCATCTTCAGCCTATAGGCTTAGCATATCTGACAGACTCATTTGTGAAGTAGGATGTACACAAGGTCAATAGTTCTATCTCACATTGGGTGAAAGCAGTCCATGTACCAGAAATACCTGAATTCCACTAGTGTCATGTCATGATTCAGGATTTTAAATTCTGGAAATTGTTGATTTTTTTTTTTAAATTCAGCTGTCCATTCTTCTTGGCTATGTGTGTGTGTGGCTTCATCTCAGCATCCTGTTCTTCTCCATACCCCTCTATTAAGTGCCAGTCTACTATTGAGAGGTATGAGTTTAGTTACTCTTCAGGAATAACTGTTTCATCTGTCATTCCACTACACATCAGAAGCCATTGGCCCACTGCCTGTTCACCTGCCTTCGAAGAAAAGGGCACTGTAACTTTTCTGGATTGAGAAGGCCACTTCAGGGACAGTGCCATATGGTCCTGGCCTCAGAATATGCTTTTTGATAAAGCCATAAACACACTTGTTTTGGCAAGAATCAGTAGTCCTTTGTTTCGTGTCCTGTTTGTCCATCTTGTCCTGTTGCCAGCAGTTGATTCAAGGATACTTTGTTGTCCAGTGGCTAACTTTTGCCACAATGAAAGTTAACTCCATATGCAGTTTCTTCAATGCCCATATTCTCTCTGAAGTAGACTGGTACTGCCAGGAGCTGACATGTCTCATAGTTATAACAAAAAAGAAAATTTTTCTAAGTTATTAAAACATTTTAAATGCCATATTCTGTAGATCGCTGAAGGGTTTGAAGATGACCTGTCTATCTAAAATATATCTGCTCAATCTTGAAAACATACCCAAAATGACTACAAGTTCTATTGTAATGTCTAACTACTAACTTTCATTTCTTTATATCCTAATAGTTGGTAATAATAAGATTCAAGGATCAGAAAATTGCATTACATTGTCAAATGAACAGTATAAGCATAATTATAAATATACATATAGCATTTTCTAACAATATCAATTTCAATATCTATAATTTGTACAATCCAATCCAATGTAAAGTATTTAAAACTAGTAATTGTCTTTTTCTTTTAAAAAAATAAAGAACCTTAAATCTAATCTCCTTTGCTTAGCCTTTTTCCTAACCCTTGACAACAACTTGTAACCAACCCTCCTAAACAATGAAAATTATCCCAGACCCAAAACCCATTAAAAGACCAAAAAACCACCTGCCCCACACCACCTCTTTTGGGAATGTGGGCGTCATATTCTTAAAATTGCTTCCTGCTGGGTATGGGCGAAGGTATCTTTATCCTGAAAAGAAAAATTTTAGGTTAATTGTCAAATTCTAGGAAAGGTAACTATATCCTTCGTTATCCAGTCTGTGTATAATGCCAAAGTTCAGGGTTTATTCCAAGCCCTTATTCAAGTAGTCTTTGAAACTGGATCATCTCAGCTAGTCACCTCGAAATTGTCCTGACCAGTTTGTAGTCCAAAGTCGACCTTTCCTTGGTGTTAATCAGCTTAATGGCTTTACTATAGTCCAGGTGGAATCATTTTTGTGGAGTCCTGTCATCTTTTTGAAGATTTTAAAGTCACTGTTAGGCATGGTCATAGTTCTCTGCAGTTTTGTTTTTTTTTTTTTTTTTTTTTTTTTTTTGTGCCTCCTCTGTGGTTTGGAGCAATCACAGTCTGATAAATTTCTGTCTCTCGGAACCATGAACATTCTTCCCTAGAAGAGAAAATCTTCACAGCAATTTCTCCCCACCATTTGTCTTGCCAAACTTTTCCAAACTGACCTTTGTCGATGCTTTCTTGTACCACAATGGTCCTGGCAATTCTTCTCTGAACAAGCAGTAGTAACCCTTTGTCCCAGGTAGCAGCATCACCGCAGTCACCAACACGATGAGAAGGAGCCAGCAACATGGAACAGCAGCTTCTGCCTCCATGGTTCTATCGTCACTGTTTGTGTCCAGGTCCCGGGCAGAAACTTCTCCTAAGCAAGCCTCTTAGGCCGGCCTCAAACTCGGGATCCTCCTGCCTCTGCCTCCTTCAGCAAATCCAACCAGTGTGCCACCGCAACTGGCCTAGTGTAGCTCGGGCCTGAGCTGGGGCCTGCAAGTAGCTTTTTCGAGAATTTGTACCACGAACGTTGGGCGCCAGATGTAGCAGGAATCTTAGAGAGTCTTATTAATAAAATCAAACCCAGGGCCAGTTATTGGGGTGAAATGTTGGATGGTCATAGAGACAGAACGAGCCACAGTTACCTCACCAGATCGTGCCACGGTGATGGGAAAGCTCTGCTAAAAGAATGTAGTCACCATGCTCAGCACTGCTGCCTGTGCTTCCTCGGCCTTTCTTGGTGATGCCACCTCATTGAGTATAACTACTACACTGTATAAATTAGCATGTCCTAGCACAGTGTCTGAAACACAGTGGTACCCAGTCAATAGAGAATGAATGGACAGATGGATGATGGAAGGATGAATGCATGGATGATGGACAATTGAGAAGATACAGGCAAAGGCAAGCTTTGCAAATGTTTGGGTGAAAAAGCACCCAAGGCATGAGGGGGAGCACAGTGAAAATATCCTTATTAAATTATAGGCTGCTAGGACTTTTAAAACACACTGATTGCAATAATTTTTATATTTTTCTTCTTTTATGTTGAGCCAAATTTAGACACATTTTTAGTATTTAAGAGCTTTTGACTCATTTTCTCTAATCCTAAATAATGCCAGGAGGGAAATGCCTCTTATCCTTGAGAAATCCAGTTCTGATTTTATCCTGATCTGGTGCCTGTCCATGACCTAGTCTACTTGACCACACAAATAGATCTGGTAGGAGCCTCCTGGGGGCAAAATGTCCCCACATATGTCCCCATATGGAGAAAAATAAAACAAGCTCTATTTACAAAGCAAACTTTTAAGAGGTTGTGCAAAAATACAGCCTGGGGAAATGAGGAGAAATTAGTGTTTTCACAATAATTCCTTCAAAGGGGAAATGTCACCTTAATTTAATTGGGGCTTTGCTATTATATTTCTTCTCTATCTGTGACACAGTTAAACTCTATTATCTAAAGCAGTGACCCAAGATGAGCTACTTTTCTCAAGGAAAAAAAAAAAAGAAAAAACCTTGCTGACATCATTTTCCCCGAGTCTTTTGTGAGTCCTCTGGTTCTGAATTAATAATTCAGAAGAAGAGAGAGAGTAAGAATTTCAGTTGGAAGATTTGGGGCATGTGTAGTTTGAAAGCACATTTACCATTGTAGTAGAGATTTATTCCTAAAAAATTAAAATTAATGTTTTAATAATATAAATTATGCAGAGAAAGCCACGCATGGTGGTATATCCCTGTTCCTAGCACTGACGAGGCTGAAGAAGAAGGATTCCTTGGAGTTCAAAGCCAGCCTGGGCTACTTAGCAAGTACCAGACTATTCAGGGGACATAACCAGACTGTCTCAAAACAACAAAAAAATCCAGAGCAGCAAGTGCTCACTAACAGGGGCAAGAAATGGCAGTCAGAGTATCAGCAATTCCCTCACGTCCAATAAGCAGGACAAGCCCAGGAAGGATGCTGCTTATCCAAATCTTGAATTGAAAACAGCAAGCTATTGAAACCAAGCACATGCTTTGAAAACTATCCCACCCTGTGCAATCTTACTTTTTGTGTACACAGCTCATACCGAGCACAGCAGGCTGGTCCACGGGGTGAGTCTCCTCCCAAACCTGGGAGCTGTTCCTGCCGTGCCTAGCTGTTGAAATGGTGGTTGTCTCCTCTCAGGCTATTGTTTACGATGAGTTCAGATGCACAAGACAAGCCGCAATGCTTCCCGATCGCATGGAATGGTTGCTACTGCGTTCCTTAAAAATCCCAGCTGCCATGGGAAAACATCACAGAAGTCGCTTTAGAATATCGATGTGCTACTCCAGGTTGATCAAAGACAGTACTAGGGACAGACACTATGTTTATTGTTCAACTTCAGCGATGTATCATTTTGAATGTTTCCTCCCAACTTAAGCACATTATCAGATAGTGTGTGAACCGTGTAAATTCAGAAGATCCTTTCAGGGTCTAGTAATATGATCACATACTACAATAGCCCATCCCAGTCACCTGTTTTCATCATCATCCTTAGAACCAGGTGTGGATGAGATAGGTATTTGAGGCTAGGATGCCGACTGAACAAGATAACAGGTTTTTCTCTTGTGAGTGATTCTGAATGTGTAAAATATTGATGGGAAAGCCACAACTAGAAGGTCAAAACCTCCTTTGAAATCCTTTTAACCCACCATGGTTCTCCCTCACTAAGTTCTCATAACAAAACTGACATCAGAGAAATGTCTTGACTTCTACCCAACATGGATGGATGTCCAATAATGTTGAACTAAATAAGGAATGAATGGATATTAAAATATTAGGCAGCCACCTAGCTGAATACAAAATAACAATCTTTTCATTGAAAAAAAAAAAACCTCAGGAATTCATCCCAGATAACTAAAATAACAAAGCTAACAAAATGTGGTGAATGTAGGAGAGTGCCTTTTTCCTTAAAGAGATGAGTAAGCTGATTGCTGTAAGAACCACATGATCCAGAGTTCATATACATGATCCACATGGCTAACATTGCCTTTGCCCAAACATGAGAAGGTCAGTTAATACTTTTGTAAAAAGTAGGTAGATATAAATGGAAACCACAAAACTGACATTGTTATAGAAAACCGAAAGAGGGCCAGAGAGAAGGCTGAGGCGTTGAGAGCGCTCGCTGCTCTTGCAGAGGACCTCCGTCTGGCGCTCAGTACTCGCGCTGGGCCACTGGCGAACCTCCAGGGAATCGAGTCCTCTCTTTAGCAGCTGCAGGCACCTGCACTCATGTGCACAAACCTAAACATGGACACATACCATGCTCATAGTTAAGAGTAAGAAAATATTTTCAAAGAAAATCTAAAATATAAAGAGGCATCAAGTGGGGTGGAGAGAGAGAATTCCCCTTCATTCCACAAATTCACATTTTACTGGGTTTTTGTTGTTATTGTTGTTGCTTTGAAAATAACTCAGGTATATTTTCTCCTTCAAAAAGATCAGCTTGTTTAACACATTTAGACATGTTATAGATGAATTTTATATTCAATTGTGCAACTGATTTTTTTTTTAGCGGAAATCATCCTGGAGGGATCACAGACATGGCCTAAGAAGAACAGCCATACTCTGCTGTTCCTCAGAACTCCGTGCATCCTCAATGATTGGGAACATTTTGAAAATGGAAAATGAAGTCAGAAAAATAAGTGCATTTCATGTCTCTGAGAAAGTTTGTACAATTTGTTCCTGAATCTATTTATTTATCAATTTTAAATGGATTCGTTTCCTACAAAATTAGCAATATTGCAGTAGAGGAAAAAGATGCTCGGATGTTTTCTGCTGGCATGTGTTTGTTTCAGTTCTGTTTTGTTTTTTTTTTTAAAGTGGTCTAAAAAGAAGAACTTCAAAACTCATCAAACCTAATTAATCCCCAAATTAACTTCCAAGTCCCTTGTGGTTCTCCAGATTTGTCAAAAAATGAAGATCAACGAAAATAGAGGAGACACTATGTAAACAGGTGGGACCAGAACTATCATACAAATACTGTATTTCTACCTGTCATTGCCTTCCTTTCTGACTTTGTTTTTCTCCCAGGACTTGTCGGGTTTTAATATTCTACCTCACTTTTGTTGGTGCTCATATTCCTGTCACCTGTGTTCTGATCTAATCTCTGTTGTCGTGATAACCATTCTGACCAAAAGCAACTCAGAAAAGGAAAGGATTTATTTGTCGTACACTTCCGGGTCATGGTCCCTCATTAAGGGAAGTCCAGGCAGGAACCAAACTAGGAACTTGAAGGAGAAACCATGGAGGAACGCTGTTGCTGGGTTCTTCACAGGCTCATACTTCAGCCAGCTTTCTTACACAGCCCAAGACCGCCTGCCTAGGATAGTGCTTGCATTAATTAACAATCAAGACAAGCCCCCACAGACATGCCCACAGGCCAGTCTGATCTAGGCAATTTCTCAACTGAGCCTCGCCTCTCAGATGACTCCAGGTTGTGCCAAGTTGACAATTAGGTTGAACAGGACGCCCTTTTGAAAATAAATTTAATGAAGACAGTTTTCTTCTTCTGTGGTGGTTTTAAGCAGTACCTGGCACACAGGAGGTACTTTGACTTGCTGAAACACATAAGCATGGTAAAAATCTAAAAATGATGTATTGACAAACAACGGCCCTGAATCCAGGTTTGTTCCTCCCTTCCTTCTTCTCTCTCTCCTGTCTCTTTCTTCACTCTCTTTCTTTCTTTTCTTTCTTTCTTTTTTCTTTTTTCTTCTTTCTCTCTCTCTTTCTCTCTCTTTCTCTCTTCCTTCCTCCCTCCCTCCCTCCCTCCCTCCCTCCCTCCCTCCCTCCCTCTCTCTCTCTCTCTCTTTCTTTCTTTCTTTCTTTCTTTCTTTCTTTCTTTCTTTCTTTCTTTCTTTCTCTCTTTCTTTCTATGAAAGCCACAGGTCAACCTTTGGTGTATCTCCTCAGACACCTCCACCTTTTCTTCATTTTTAGCATAGGCTCTCACTGCCTTTGAGCTCAAAATTCAGGCTGGGCTGTCTGGCCAGAGATCCTCCTCCCTTTGTCCCAGTAGTGCTGGTATTACACGCACATGCCTCTGTGCCTGGGTTTCTTTTATTAATTTTTTTAAATTTTCTAAGTCTAATTAATCCTTTCAAATTCTTTTTGTTTAACTTTTTAAATACTTTTTTAACTTTTGAGATTATAATGTTACATTTCTCTCTTCCCTTTCCTCCCCCTCAAACTGTCCCATATTCCCCTCCTTGATCTCTTTCAAATTCATGGCTTCTTTTCTCATTAATTGTTATTATATGCATATATCTTGGCACATATATATTCCCATATGTAACTTGCTCAGTCTGTGTACTGTTACTTGTATGTGTTTTCAGGTGGTTCATTTGGTATTAGATAACCAGTTGGCATGCTCTTCCCTGGAGAAGACTCTTTCTCCCTCCCCCCAAATTCCTCAGTTTCCTGTAATCCTTTGTGTAAGGTTGAGACCTCCTTGTGGGTTTTTCCCCTTTCACATTGGCATGTCTATTGGGCCTGCCCTTGTACAGTTTATCTTTGCTTCCTCCTGGCTTTTTGTTGTTGTTGTTGTTTGTTTTTCAAGACAGGGTTTCTCCATGTAGTTTTGATGCCTGTCCTGGATCTCGCTCTGTAGACCAGACTGGCCTCGAACTCACAGAGATCCGCCTGTGTCTGCCTCCCGAGTGCTGGGATTAAAGGTGTGCACCACCGCCGCCCAGCCCTCCTGGCTTTCTTAAGTGTGTTCCAAACCCAGGCCCTCATGCTCACATGCCAAGCGCTTTTCCAGCCGTGACATCTCCCCACTCACCCCACCTCTGAGTCCAGATTTCCTATCAGCTTTATCTGGAGCAGGACTCATTCCCAAAGTATTTTACAGAAACAAAAGTTAAACCACAATCTATGATGCTTCAGCAAAGTGCTTTCCTATGTATTGCATCATGTGATGGCCTAGGAACTGCCATGTTACAAGTGAGGTTACTAAAATCAGGGAAGTTACAAGGGTTTCTCTCAAAGCACCAAACCCAGAAAATGCTGGAGACCAAGCATGGGGCCGGACTCTTTTGAAAGCCAAGTGTACCTCCTCTCCATACAGTCACACAGCTTCCCAGTTCTGAATGTCCTTCAGGCTGTGTGGGCTGTACCCAAGCTGCCTCTGTACAGCATCCCTGTCAGTGGCCGATCAGGGACCAGCGGCTGCTCATCCCAGTATACACAGCACGACGGCTGGGAATGCTTATCTGTGGTGGCTCCTGTGTGAAAGCCTTGTCCTCACTGTCTGCCCTGCTTTTACTGGATACATTTTTTGTCATATGAAATAATTATCTCTGGTGGGTTGGTTTTATTCACATCCCACAACAGTGGATTGAAAAAAAAAAGGCAAAAGTGTGTCAGACTCAGCGAGACATTGGGCATAAAGTGATGATCAAGACAGACTTAAAAACAGACAACCTGTTTAACCTTCTCCTATCAGCATTTGGGCTCTTCTCCAAATGACTCCAACCAGAAGTAAATTAGAAATTAAAAAAAAAAATCTCCACACTCATAGCTTTGCAAAAAAATTCAAATAAGTCACAGCCAACTGTGTTACTCTTTTGAAAGCTTTCTATGTCCCTATATGGCATCA